>NC_091283.1:264613221-264935408 GCF_032444005.1 Ranitomeya imitator
TACACTAGACCTCATCTTCACCCACCTCTGTTCCTTATCTAATCTCACAACTTCTCCCTTCCCCCTATCTGACCACCATCTACTCACCTTCTCATCCTTGTCCTCCTCACCTGTCCCCCATGTCCAGCCATTACCACATCCTTGCAGAAACCTCGCACATCTAGACATTCACAGACTCTCAGACTTTCTCCTACCCCTGTCCTCCATATCTTCTCTCCTCGACACAGACAGCGCCACCGCTTTCTATAACTCCACCCTCTCATCAGCCATAGACTCAGTCGCCCCTCTCATGCATGGCACAGTGCGACGAACCAATAGGCAACCTTGGCATAACAATCTCACAAAAAAACTTCGACAAGTATACAGGGTTGCGGAGCAGCGTTGGAAGAAAACACGCCTGCCAGATGACATCACTGCTTTCAAACAAGCTACATTTGACTTCAAATTAGCCCTCACCTCCGCTAAACAGACTTATTTCACTAACCTTGTATCTTCACTAACCTACAACCCAAAACAACTATACAGCACATTTACCTCCCTCCTCCGCCCACCACTGCCACCTCCAACTCCCCTCATCTCTTCTGAGGACTTTGCCACGTACTTCAAAAACAAGATCGACCAAACAAGGCAAACCTTTACTGTTCCATCACCCCAACCACTCCATATACCAGACCTCTGCCCTTCCCTAATAATCTCCCTCTCCAACATCACTGAAGGAGAGCTTAATCGCCTCTTTTCCAAATCGCACCTCACCACCTGTGCACTTGACCCCATCACCTCCCACCTGCTCCCCAACCTCACTAACATGCTCATTCCAGCCCTTACCCATCTCTTCAACCTATCGCTATATTCTGGTACCTTCCCCTCGGCCTGTAAACATGCCACCATCACACCCATCCTCAAAAAAACTAACCTTGACCCAACTGCTATGCCCAGCTACCGCCCCATATCACTGCTCCCGTTTGCTTCAAAACTCCTTGAGCAGCATGTCCATGCTCAAATTTCCTCCCACCTCTCATCTAACTTTCTCCTTGACAACCTCCAATCTGGCTTCCGCCCCCACCACTCCACCGAAACTGCCCTGACAAAAATTACTAATGACTTACAGCCAAAGCTAACAGACAGTTCTCCATCCTCCTCCTTCTTGACCTGTCCTCTGCTTTCAACAGTCGATCATTGCCTACTGCTACAGATTCTTTCTTCCCTTAGCATCAAAGACCTTGCCCTGTCCTGGATTGCCTCATACCTTTCCGACTGCACATTTAGCGTTTCCCACTCCTACTCCACCTCCTCATCCCGCCCTCTCTCTGTTGGAGTCCCTCCAGGCTTTGTCCTAGGGCCCCTGCTTTTTTCCCCATCTATACTCTTGGCCTAGGACAACTCTTAAAGTCCCACGGCTTCCAGTACCTCCCGTATGCGGCGACACTCAGATCTGCCTCTCTGGCCCAGATGTCACCTCTCTGCTGTCCAGAATCCCGAAGTGTCTGTCAGCCATATCCTCCTCCTTCACCTCTCGCTTCCTAAAACTCAATGCAGATAAAACCGAACTCATCATCTTTCCCCCATCTCACGTATCCCCCCTACCTGACCTATCTATTATGGTAAACGGCATCACGCTCTCTCCCGCACCTGAAATCCGCTGCCTCGGGGAAACTCTCGACTCTGCCCTGTCCTTTAAACCGCACGTCCAAACTCTTGCCACCTTCTGTCGTCTCCAACTCAAAAATATTGCCAGAATCCGTTCCTTCCTCAGCCCACAATCTACCAAAACTCTTGTGCATGCCCTCATCATCTCCCACCTCGACTACTGCAACACCCTCCTCTGTGGCCTCCCCGCTAACTCTCTTGCACCACTCCAGTCTGTTCTCAACTCTGCTGCCCGGCTAATCCACCTCTCTCCTCGCTACTCCCCTGCTTCTCCCCTCTGCAAATCCCTCCACTGGCTCCCAATTCCCCAACGAATCCTGTTCAAACTACTAACACTGATCTACAAAGCCATCCACAACCTGTCCCCTCCCTATATCTCTGAACTAATCTCCCAATATCTTCCCTCACGTAATCTCCGATCCTCCCAAGACCTCCTACTCTCCTCCACACTTATTCGTTCCTCACACAACCGCCTCCAAGATTTCTCCCGAATATCTCCCATCCTCTGGAATTCCACGCCTCAACACGTCCGATTATCCACCACCCTCGGCTCCTTCAGACGGAACCTGAAAACCCATCTCTTCAAGAAAGCCTACAGCCTGCAATAACCATTCTGCTGCCTCGCCATCACCAGAGCCGCTGCCTCGCCCCTACCTTCTGCCTCTTCCCCACTATCCCATAGAATGTAAGTCCGCAAGGACAGGGTCCTCTCCCCTATGTACCAGCCTGTCACTGTAAATTTGTCTACTGTAAACGATATCTATAACTCTCTATGTAACCCCTTTCTCATGTACAGCACCATGGAATTAATGGTGCTATATAAATAAATAATAATAAAAATAATAATATTTTACAGTATTTAGCTTCCTTCTTTACATCTACTAATAAATCCTATATAAACACAGGAGAACCACAGGAGTATATAGGAAAATATAAATTTTATTGTAGGGAAAAACATTAAAAACTACACACTAAAAGACACCAATAGAAAACACTGGGAAAACCCAGACAAAAATAACATCAATTCATATAGTATATATATGGCATTAAATATAACAGTTGTGCCATGTTATTATAAATTGATGCAGACAAAAGAAGATCCGTGGCTCCCACACCCAGAGCTGCCACTAGAAATTTTGGGGCCCCATACTGGCAAAATTTTTGGGGCCCCCTTGAAACTCCGCACAGGCTCCACCCCAGCCCCGCCTCCAGGCTCCACCCCACGAACTGTCCACAGTCCCACCGCTCTCTCTTGGAAAATCTCCACTTCTCACCTATCACACATTGACAGTTCCCATCACCAGATCACACATATAGCCGGCAGCTTTTGTTTTGGCCAAAAGATTTTTTAAGCCGCCACCATAACACGGTAGACACTTTTGGCCGGGCCCTACTCTACTGTAACCTACTAAATATTTGTTAAAATATGCAATACAATTTAGGTATATTTTTATTTATTTTTCAATTTTTAAAATGACCTATAATACTACATACAAGGAACAAATACCACAGCACTATGACCAGATGACATATTACCACCACAGTGATCGAATAATATAAAATACATGGAACAAATACCGCTACACCATGACCAGACCGCATATTACCACAAATGACTGAATACAATACTGATCAGTAATAAAAAAAAACCACAATACTATCACCATCAGTGCCATTATGCACAGGAGATCTCTAATTAGTAAGCAGTGTCTGTGTACAGGTAATACAGTGATCACCGGTGACATTACACACAGGAGCTCTGTATATAATGTATAGGTAACACAGTGATCACTGGTGACATTGTACACAGGACCTCTGTATATAGTATACAGTGTATAGTGTCAGTGTATAGGTAACACTGACTCACCAGTGACGTCTCTAGGTGAAGTCCTTCGTCTTTCATCCAGCAGAGACCGCCATCACTTCATCCAGCCAGGACTCGTCTCTGCAGGAATTAAAACAGTTATCTCGAAATCCGCTTGTAGAACACATTACCTAATTTTCCCAACTTCTACATTACACCACATGAAGAAGGCAACATAGTATCACTCTACACAGTAACAGGACCCCCCCCCCCCCCATTTAAAACAGTATACTCAAAAAATAAAATAAATACATCACTGCAATAATAATATACCTTAATTAGCCCCTATGATAATATTCGCCATCCTAGCCCCCGTGTGTCTCATTCCAGGCTCCAGCCATATGTTCTCCCATCCTGCCCTCATGAGTATCCATTCTGCCCCATATGATCTCTCCATCCTGCCCCATTTGTCTCCAATCTTGCCCCATCTGTTTCCAATCCTGCCCCATCTCTGTCCAGCACTCTGCCCCATCTCTGTCCAGCACTCTGCCCCATCTCTGTCCAGCACTCTGCCCCATCTCTGTCCAGCACTCTGCCCCATCTCTGTCCAGCACTCTGCCCCATCTCTGTCCAGCACTCTGCCCCATCTCTGTCCAGCACTCTGCCCCATCTCTGTCCAGCACTCTGCCCCATCTGTGTCCAATCCTGTCCCATCTGTGTCCAGCACTCTGCCCCATCTGTGTCCAATCCTGCCCCATCTCTGTCCAGCACTCTGCCCCATCTCTGTCCAGCACTCTGCCCCATCTCTGTCCAGCACTCTGCCCCATCTCTGTCCAGCACTCTGCCCCATCTCTGTCCAGCACTCTGCCCCATCTCTGTCCAGCACTCTGCCCCATCTCTGTCCAGCACTCTGCCCCATCTCTGTCCAGCACTCTGCCCCATCTCTGTCCAGCACTCTGCCCCATCTCTGTCCAGCACTCTGCCCCATCTCTGTCCAGCACTCTGCCCCATCTCTGTCCAGCACTCTGCCCCATCTCTGTCCAGCACTCTGCCCCATCTCTGTCCAGCACTCTGCCCCCTCTGTGTCCAGCTTTCTGACCCCGTGTCCAGCTTTCTGCCCCCCCTGTGTCCAGCTTTCTGCCCCCCGTGTCCAGCTTTCTGCCCCCCGTGTCCAGCTTTACTGCCCCCCCGTGTCCAGCTTTACTGCCCCCTCTGTGTCCAGCTTTCTGCCCCCCGTGTCCAGCTTTACTGCCCCCTCTGTGTCCAGCTTTCGGCCCCCCCCCCGTGTCCAGCTTTACTGCCCCCTCTGTGTCCAGCTTTACTGCCCCCTTTTTGTCCAGCTTTCTGCCCCCCCTGTGTCCAACTTTACTGCCCGATGCGGGCCCCCTCTGCTCACCGGGCCCCATACACCAGTCACGGCTGTAATGCCCTGATGGCGGCCCTGCCCACACCACCTCACAACAGGACAATAATGTCAGATCCACCCGTATTAATAGTATGTGTCCCTGAAACTAGGATAGCTATGTTGCTCCAGATCAGACTATCATGAACCATAGTGAGGCTGAGATGTGAGAAATGTCTCAGGAGAGAATAGTAGTAAATAGCCAGCCGGCATAAAAGTCTCCCTCCAGACACAGAACATACCCGGATCTTACCATGTAATAGGGGTCCCTTGATTGGGCGCAACCCCCGACGTGCGTTTCGCCGCTCCTATACTTGGCTTTATCAAGGGGAGTGCCTTGTTTCTACAGCCAGGACATCACTTCCTGGGTCACATGATGGTCATTTGACCGCATGCTGTGTAGCGATGTGTATAGCGGCGCATGCGCCAGTGGCCCATCCCCACGCCACCCCCCAAGCCCGGCTCACGTCAGCGGACAGGTGAGTGGGTGCATGGAAACCATAGCAACCCAGTCACCCGCCGCGGACGCACACCGGCCGGACCCAGAAGGCACAGAGGGGCGGAGCAAACCGGCGCACGCGCACCACAGCTAGTTTTGACAACAGCACGCAGCTTCTAAACACAGCATAATAGCAAGGGAAGATGAAACCCAATAGGCACATGGATTAAGAACGACAGTTATAAGAGGGTGGCAATATCTAACGTTGTGGCACACAAAAAGAATAACAGCCGTTATAACGTAATATATACAATAATAGTGGTCCACGGCAATTCAATAGTGTGGCAGTATCCCAACGTTCTTTTGCCCCATTCTTGGATCCACCTCAGGAAAAGGAAGGATAATAGGTCCAATTATGATGCACACTAAATTAAAAAAATACAAAGAAAATAAATTATAAAAAGAAACAAAACAACATACATAGAGGAGAACTCCACAAAAAAGGAGGGGCCATGTAAAAATATTACTATCTAAAACATCTTATAGGAATGGGGCAAAGTTCAAGGCCTCATTGCCGTGGACCACTATTATTGTATATATTACGTTATGCGGGAGCACAGGCGTGCTGGTGCAGTGTGTGTCCCGCATGACCACTGCGCCACCAATACCTCCCAGTTGTCACGGTCAGGATAGCGTTCCCCTGGCTTGCTGCAAACCCCTTCTGGATCATCCACCAAACTGGATATATGTCTTCAATTTGAAAAATTCCAAAAACGGTGCCAATATCCTCTCGTTGACCTCAAAGGCGACTATATGATAAAAGCCGGGGTTCGGCCGAAACGTCAACTGTCGCTTCACCTATCACCGTAAATAAAATTCATTCACTTGAAAGCATACCTTTCTACTGAGTGCAGTGATTCTATATTTGATTCAGTTTTCCCACTCCACAACACCTCAGCAGACACTGACCGGGTGGGAGAAATCTCGCATCCCTGGGAACATAAGCTCCAGCCATTTTCTGCCCCCCAGAAAGGAGCAGAGAGCACATGACAGAAATGAATCCCCCCTCCTCTATTACTGCCGTGCTCTATTGTTACCGGCGTAGAAAATTGCATCATCAGCGGCCGCACACAGAGCCGCACTGCCAGGTTACATAACAGCACATCTCCAGGAACTCCCTGCTCAGCGCCACCCTCCTAGGGACGATGGGATGCAGGATGTGTGTGATGGCTATATGGGCATGGGACTATGGGATGGAGGATGTGTGATGGGTATATGGGCACGGGACTTGTTGTGAATTCTGTTATCGAACTCCCTCCTGTGGTCATGAATGGTACTTCGGCGAGTTCTGTCCATGGACTCCCTCTGGTGGCTGTGAGTGGAGCTGCTGCTTCTGAGGTTCCTTCCACAGGTGACGTAGTTTATTCTTTGGCTGGCTGCTCTATTTAACTTCACTCAGATCGTTACTCCATGCCAGCTGTCAATGTTCTTGTACTGTTCTAGCGCTGCAGTGTGCTGCCTTATTTAATGGCGACTCTAGGTTCAGCACCTGTTCACACTGAGTCTATGTTTGGATGTGCAGGTCAGGTTTTTGAAATGTTCTGGTACTGGTTCAGTTCGCTCTTGGATCTTACGGGTGACCTGTCTACTCCAGCAGAAGCTAAGTCCCTGCTAGTTTATTATTTGTTCTTTGTTTTCTTGTCCAGCTTGCTATCATGATTTTGCCGTGCTAGCTGGAAGCTCTGGGATGCAGAGTGGCACCTCCGCACCGTGAGTCGGTGCGGAGGTCTTTTTGCACACTCTGCGTGGTTTTTTGTAGTTTTTTGTGCTGATTCAAAGATACCTTTCCTATCCTCAGTCTGTTTAGTTAGTCTGGCCTCCCTTTGCTGAAACTTGTTTCATTCCTGTGTTTGTGACTTTCATCTTAACTCACAGTCAATATATGTGGGGGGCTGCCTTTTCCTTTGGGGAATTTCTCTGAGGCAAGGTAGGCTTTATTTTCTTTCTCTAGGGCTAGTTAGCTCTTAGGCTGTGAAGAGGCGTCTAGGCCTGTTAGGTACGCTCCACGGCTATTTCTAGTGTGTGTGATAGGATTAGGGGTTGTGGTCAGCAGAGCTCCCACATCCCAGAGCTTGTTCTGTGTCAGTTTAACCATCAGGTCGTTCCAGGTGCTCCTAACCACCAGGTCCATAACAGTACAGCTGGCCCAAAGTATTAAAGCATCTCAATAGAGGGATAAGAGAAGTTCTGAGACCATTTTTTTTTCTCTGCAGTGTGTTTTGTCTTTCTTTTCCCCTTAACCTCTGGGTGGTTCAGGACACAGGTGTAGATATGGACATTCAAGGTCTGTCCTCTTGTGTGGATCATCTCACTGCAAGGGTACAAAACATTCAAGATTTTGTGGTTCAGAATCCTATGTTAGAGCCTAGAATTCCAATTCCTGATTTGTTTTCTGGGGATAGATCTAAGTTCCTGAATTTCAAAAATAATTGTAAACTGTTTCTTGCTTTGAAACCCCGCTCCTCTGGTGACCCCGTTCAACAAGTAAAAATCATTATTTCTTTGTTGCGTGGTGACCCTCAAGACTGGGCATTTTCCCTTGCGCCAGGAGATCCTGCATAACGTGATGTAGATGCGTTTTTTCTGGCGCTTGGATTGCAATATGATGAACCAAATTCAGTGGATCAGGCAGAGAAAATCTTGCTGGCTTTGTGTCAGGGTCAGGATGAAGCGGAGGTATATTGTCAGAAGTTTAGAAAGTGGTCTGTGCTTACTCAGTGGAATGAGTGTGCCCTGGCGGCAGTTTTCAGAAAGGGTCTTTCTGAAGCCCTTAAGGATGTCATGGTGGGATTTCCTACGCCTGCTGGTCTGAATGAGTCTATGTCCTTGGCTATTCAGATCGATCGGCGCTTGCGGGAGCGCAAAGCTGTGCACCATTTGGCGGTACTCTCTGAGCATAGGCCTGAGCCTATGCAATGTGATAGGACTTTGACCAGAGCTGAACGGCAAGAACACAGACGTCGGAATGGGCTGTGTTTTTACTGTGGTGATTCCACTCATGCTATCTCCGAGTGTCCTAAGCGCACTAAGCGGTTCGCTAGGTCTGCCACCATTGGTACGGTACAGTCTAAATTTCTTTTGTCTGTTACTCTGATTTGCTCTTTGTCGTCCTATTCGGTTATGGCATTTGTGGATTCAGGCGCTGCCCTGAATTTGATGGACTTGGAGTTTGCCAGGCGCTGTGGTTTTTTCTTGGAGCCCTTGCAGTATCCTATTCCATTGAGAGGAATTGATGCTACACCTTTGGCCAAGAATAAGCCTCAGTACTGGACTCAATTGACCATGTGCATGGCTCCTGCACATCAGGAGGATATTCGCTTTTTGGTGTTGCATAATCTGCATGATGTGGTTGTTTTGGGGTTGCCATGGCTACAGGTCCATAATCCAGTATTGGATTGGAAATCTATGTCTGTGTCCAGCTGGGGTTGTCAAGGGGTACATGGTGATGTTCCATTGCTGTCAATTTCGCCTTCCACTCCTTCTGAAGTCCCTGAATTTTTGTCGGATTACCGGGATGTATTTGATGAGCCCAAATCCAGTGCCCTACCTCCTCATAGGGATTGCGATTGTGCTATTAATTTGATTCCTGGTAGTAAGTTTCCTAAGGGCCGACTGTTCAATTTATCTGTGCCAGAGCACGCCGCTATATGGAGTTATATAAAGGAATCCTTGGAGAAAGGTCATATTCGCCCGTCGTCATCACCGTTGGGAGCAGGGTTCTTTTTTGTGGCCAAGAAGGATGGTTCTTTGAGACCTTGTATTGATTACCGCCTTCTTAATAAGATCACAGTCAAATTTCAGTACCCTTTGCCGCTGCTGTCTGATTTGTTTGCTCGGATTAAGGGGGCTAGTTGGTTCACCAAGATAGATCTTCGAGGAGCGTATAATCTTGTGCGAATTAAACAGGGCGATGAATGGAAAACAGCATTTAATACGCCCGAGGGCCATTTTGAGTACCTGGTTATGCCATTTGGGCTTTCTAATGCTCCATCTGTATTTCAGTCCTTTATGCATGACATCTTCCGAGAGTACCTGGATAGATTCATGATTGTATATTTGGATGATATTTTGGTCTTTTCGGATGATTGGGAGTCTCATGTAGAGCAGGTCAGAATGGTGTTCCAGGTCCTTCGTGCGAATTCCTTGTTTGTGAAGGGGTCAAAGTGTCTCTTTGGAGTTCAGAAGGTTTCATTTTTGGGTTTCATTTTTTCCCCTTCTACTATCGAGATGGACCCTGTTAAAGTTCAGGCCATTTATGATTGGACTCAGCCAACATCTCTGAAGAGCCTGCAGATTCCTGGGCTTTGCTAATTTTTACCGTCGCTTCATCGCTAATTTTTCTAGTGTGGCTAAACCGTTGACTGATTTGACCAAGAAAGGTGCTGATGTGGTCAATTGGTCCTCTGCGGCTGTAGAGGCTTTTCAGGAGTTGAAGCGTCGTTTTTCTTCTGCCCCTGTGTTATGCCAGCTAGATGTTTCGCTCCCGTTTCAGGTCAAGGTTGATGCTTCTGAGATTGGAGCAGGGGCTGTTTTGTCGCAAAGAAGTTCTGATGGCTCGGTGATGAAACCGTGTGCCTTCTTTTCTAGGAAGTTCTCGCCTGCTGAGCGCAATTCTGATGTTGGCAATCGAGAGTTGTTGGCTATGAAGTGGGCATTCGAGGAGTGGAGACATTGGCTTGAAGGAGCCAAGCATCGCGTGGTGGTTTTGATGGATCACAAGAATTTGACTTATCTCGAGTCTGCCAAACGGTTGAATCCTGGACAGGCTCGATGGTCGCTGTTTTTCTCCCGTTTTGATTTTGTGGTTTCGTACCTTCCGGGCTCTAAGAATGTGAAGGCTGATGCCCTGCCAAGGAGTTTTGTACCTGACTCTCCGGGTGTTCCTGAGCCAGCGGGTATTCTCAAAGAGGGAGTAATTTTGTCTGCCATCTCTCCTGATTTGCGGCGGGTGCTGCAGAAGTTTTAGGCTGATAGACCTGACCGTTGTCCAGCGGAGAAACTGTTTGTCCCTGATAGATGGACTAGTAGAGTTATCTCTGAGGTTCATTGTTGGGTGTTGGCTGGTCATCCTGGAATCTTTGGTACCAGAGATTTTGTGGCTAGATCCTTTTGGTGGCCTTCTTTGTCACGGGATGTGCGTTCTTTTGTGCAGTCCTGTGGGACTTGTGCTCGGGCTAAGCCCTGCTGTTCTCGTGCCAGTGGGTTGCTTTTGCCCTTGCCGGTCCCGAAGAGGCCCTGGATGCATATTTCCATGGATTTTATTTCAGATCTCCCTGTCTCTCAAAGGATGTCGGTCATTTGGGTGGTTTGTGATCGCTTCTCTAAGATAGTCCATTTGGTACCCTTGTCTAAATTGCCTTCCTCCTCTGATTTGGTGCCATTGTTTTTCCAGCATGTGGTTCGTTTGCATGGCATTCCGGAGAACATCGTCTCGGACAGAGGTTATTATTATTATTATTATTTATTATTATAGCGCCATTTATTCCATGGCGCTTTACATGTGAGGAGGGGTATACATAATAAAACAAGTACAATAATCTTGAAAAATACAAGTCACAACTGGTACAGGAGGAGAGAGGACCCTGCCCGCGAGGGCTCACAATCTACAAGGGATGGGTGAGGATACAGTAGGTGAGGGTAGAGCTGGCCGTGCAGCGGTTTGGTCAATCGGTGGTTACTGCAGGTTGTAGGCTTGTCGGAAGAGGTGGGTCTTCAGGTTCTTTTTGAAGGTTTCGATGGTAGGCGAGAGTCTGATATGTTGTGGTAGAGCATTCCAGAGTAGGGGGGATGCACGAGAGAAATCTTGTATGCGATTGTGGGAAGAGGAGATAATAGGGGAGTAGAGAAGGAGATCTTGTGAGGATCGGAGGTTGCGTGCAGGAAAGTACCGGGAGACGAGGTCACAGATGTATGGAGGAGACAGGTTGTGGATGGCTTTATATGTCATGGTTAGGCTTTTGTACTGGAGTCTCTGGGTGATGGGGAGCCAGTGCAGGGATTGACAGAGGGGAGAGGCCGGGGAATAGCGGGGGGACAGGTGGATTAGTCGGGCAGCAGAGTTTAGAATAGATTGGAGGGGTGCAAGAGTGTTAGAGGGGAGGCCACAGAGCAGGAGGTTACAGTAGTCAAGGCGGGAGATGATGAGGGCATGGACTAGGGTTTTTGCAGATTCTTGGTTTAGGAATGTGCGGATCCGTGAAATATTTTTGAGTTGGAGGCGGCAGGAAGTGGAAAGGGTTTGGATATGTGGTTTAAAGGAGAGATCAGTGTCAAGGATTACCCCAAGACAGCGGGCTTGTGGGACTGGGGAGAGTGGGCAGCCGTTTACTGTAATGGATAGGTTCGTTGGGGAGATCGCGTGAGATGGGGGAAAGATGATGAATTCTGTTTTGTCCATGTTAAGTTTTAGAAATCTAGTGGAGAAGAAGGATGAAATAGCAGACAGACATTGAGGGATTCTGGTTAGTAGGGAGGTGATATCTGGTCCAGAGATGTAGATCTGTGTGTCGTCAGCATAGAGATGATACTGAAAGCCGTGAGATTCTATGAGCTGTCCCAGGCCAAAGGTGTAGATGGAGAAGAGCAGGGGTCCTAGAACTGAACCTTGCGGGACTCCGACAGATAGGGGGCGAGGTGAGGAGGTGGTGTGTGAGTGGGAGACGCTGAATGTACGGTCAGTTAGGTATGATGAGATCCAGGATAGGGCCAATTCTGTGATGCCAAGGGATGAGAGGGTCTGCAGCAGCAGGGAATGGTCCACTGTGTCAAAGGCAGAGGACAGGTCCAGGAGGAGGAGGACAGAGTAGTGTCGCTTGCTCTTGGCGGTTAATAGGTCATTGGTGACCTTAGTTAGGGCAGTTTCAGTGGAGTGGTGTGACCGGAAGCCTGATTGAAAGCGGTCGAAGAAGGAGCAGGAAGATAGATGGGAGGACAGTTCAATATGGACATGTTGTTCCAGTAGTTTTGAGGCAAAGGGGAGAAGTGATATAGGGCGATAGCTAGATACAGAGGATGGGTCAAGAGAGGGCTTTTTGAGGATAGGTGTGATTGTGGCATGTTTAAAGCTTGAGGGGAAAATGCCAGTAGTTAGTTAAAGAGATGGGTTAGGGTTGGGATGAAGACTGTGGTGAGGTTTGGGATGAAGTGGGATGGGAGTGGGTCAAGTGCACAGGTGGTGAGATGCGATCTTGAGAGTAGAGTGGAGAGTCCGTCTTCTGTAATGGTGGAGAAGTTGGTTTTGGAGGTGGAGGGCTGGGTAGTTGGGAGGAAGGGTTCTGGGGGTTGTTTACTAAAATTGTCTCTGATGTTCTCAATTTTCTGCTTGAAAAATGAGGCGAAGTCTTCAGCTGAGATGAGTGGGGAGGGAGGAGGTGCTGGGGGACGGAGGAGAGAGTTGAAGGTGTTGAATAACTGTTTGGGGTTGTGAGACAGGGAGGATATGAGAGATGAGAAGTAGGTTTGTTTTGCTGTGGCGAGCGTGGTTTTGAAAGCAGTGAGGGACTGTTTGAATGCGATGAAGTGCTCGATGGAGTGGGATCTTTTCCATCTGCGCTCAGCAGCTCTGGAAGCTCGCCTCAGTTCTTTTGTCATGCTGGTGTGCCAGGGTTGTCTGTTGATTTTGCGAGCTTTGGTATGTGTGAGAGGGGCAAGAGATTCCAAAGCTGCAGCTATTGTGGTGTTATATAGAGTGGCAGCATCATCCGCATTGTGTAGGGAGCTTATGTCTGTGAGAGGGAGGAGGGATTCAGAGAGTGAGTGAAGATCAAGGTGTTTAAGATTTCTGCGAGGGTGTGAGAGTTTGTGGGGTGGGGGTTGTAGACAAGGAGTGGAAAGGGAAGAGAATGTAAGTAGGTTGTGGTCAGAAAGAGGAAGAGGTGAGTTTGAGAGGTTAGATAGGGAGCAGAGGCGGGTGAGAATGAGGTCCAGTGTGTGACCATCGTTGTGGGTGGCTGTAGAAGACCATTGAGTGAGGCCAAAGGAGGAAGTGAGAGATAGAAGTTTAGTGGCAGCTGAGAGGGAAGTGTCAATGGGGATGTTGAAGTCGCCCATGATGATAGTGGGGATGTCAGCGGCGAGGAAGTGGAGTAGCCAGGTGGTGAAGTGGTCGAAGAAGGTGGTGGCTGGCCCTGGGGGACGGTAGATGACAGCCAGTTGGAGGTTGGAGGGGGAGTAGATGCGCACAGAGTGCACCTCAAAGGAAGGGAGGATAACAGAGGGTGGCAGTGGGATTGGGGTGAAGGAGCAGTTATCTGACAGGAGAAAACCAACTCCTCCGCCATGCTTGCTGCTGGGGCGGGGTGTGTGAGAAAGGTGGAAGCCACCGTAAGAGAGTGCCGCAGGGGAGGCTGTGTCAGAAGGGGTGAGCCAGGTTTCAGTGATGCCGAGGAAGGAGAGTTTATTATTGATAAAGAGGTCATGGATAAATGGAAGTTTATTGCAGACAGAGCGTGCGTTCCATAGTGCTCCAGATAGGGAAATTGGGGGAGTGGGGGCAGGATGAATGGGTATGAGGTTACTGTGGTTGCGAGGACGTGTAGAGGATCGTGGCAGGGGATTAGAAATGAGTGTGGGGATGTGATGAGGAGGGCCAGGATTTGGGGATATGTCGCCAGCAATGAGGAGCAGCAGACAGAGCGTTAGAAGGTGTGAGCTGGATAGGTCATGATGTGGCCGTGTGTGCCTGGCGAGAAAGGATTGTATGTGGAGGAATAGTTCTGTGGAGGAGGTGAGATGACTGGGGAGGATGGAGGGAGAAATGACTAGTTCTTTACTGGGTGGAGGGACTACAGGAGATAGGAAGAAATAGAGTAGTATGGGGGTGAATGTGAAAAGAAACCGAAACATTATAGTGGTTTTCTATTCCTTTACCTTCCAGTCAATTCCAGTCCAATTCTAGTCTAATTCATAGCAATTAAAAAACTGCAATTTAAAAATGCAATTTCTAAGATGGTCAGACACGTCTGGTCAGACTCATGGCTATGAATTTATGGGCACCTAAGGGCTCACAGCTGAGAGGGAGGATGTGGGCGTGTGTGTCTAGAGCACATGTTCACAGTTAAGCCAGGTCATAAAGAGGGGGTGGGGTAGATGGCCACTCAGGTATGCAAGCAAGAAGCAAGGGAAGTGAAATATGAATGGATAGAAAACAATGGGTAAGCAAAGCATACCAGGTGGGAATTATATGCAGTTCACATAAACACACATTGCAGTTCCCAGTTTGTTTCGAGGTTTTGGCGGTCCTTTTGTGCTAAGATGGGCATTGATTTGTCTTTTTCTTCGGCTTTCCATCCTCAGACAAATGGCCAAACCGAACGAACTAATCAGACTTTGGAAACATATCTGAGATGCTTTGTTTCTGCTGATCAGGATGATTGGGTGTCCTTCTTGCCTTTGACTGAGTTCGCCCTTAATAATCGGGCCAGCTCGGCTACTTTGGTTTCGCCGTTTTTCTGTAATTCTGGTTTTCATCCTCGTTTCTCTTCAGGGCAGGTTGAGCCTTCGGACTGTCCTGGTGTGGATACTGTGGTGGACAGGTTGCAGCAGATTTGGACTCATGTGGTGGACAATTTGACATTGTCTCAGGAGAAGGCTCAACATTTTGCTAACCACCGGCGCTGTGTTGGTTCCCGACTTTGTGTTGGGGATTTGGTTTGGTTGTCGTCTCGTTATGTTCATATGAAGGTTTCCTCTCCTAAGTTTAAGCCTCGTTTCATTGGTCTGTATAAGATTTCTGAAGTTCTCAATCCTGTGTCATTTCGTTTGGCCCTTCCAGCTTCTTTTGCCATCCATAATGTGTTCCATAGGTCGTCATTGCGGAGATACGTGGCGCCTATGGTTCCCTCCGTTGATCCTCCTGCCCCGGTGTTGGTCGAGGGGGAGTTGGAGTATGTGGTGGAAAAGATTTTGGATTCTCGTATTTCGAGACGGAAACTCCAGTACCTGGTCAAGTGGAAGGGTTATGGTCAGGAAGATAATTCCTGGGTTTTTGCCTCTGATGTTCACGCTGCCTATCTAGTTCATGCCTTTCATTTGGCTCGTCCTAATCGGCCTGGGGGCTCTGGTGAGGGTTCGGTGACCCCTCCTCAAGGGGGGGGGTACTGTTGTGAATTCTGTTATCGAACTCCCTCCTGTGGTCATGAATGGTACTTTGGCGAGTTCTGTCCATGGACTCCCTCTGGTGGCTGTGAGTGGAGCTGCTGCTTCTGAGGTTCCTTCCACAGGTGACGTAGTTTATTCTTTGGCTGGCTGCTCTATTTAACTTCACTCAGATCGTTACTCCATTCCAGCTGTCAATGTTCTTGTACTGGTTCAGTTCGCTCTTGGATCTTACGGGTGACCTGTCTACTCCAGCAGAAGCTAAGTCCCTGCTAGTTTATTATTTGTTCTTTGTTTTCTTGTCCAGCTTGCTATCATGATTTTGCCGTGCTAGCTGGAAGCTCTGGGATGCAGAGTGGCACCTCCGTACCGTGAGTCGGTGCGGAGGTCTTTTTGCACACTCTGCGTGGTTTTTTGTAGTTTTTTGTGCTGATTCAAAGATACCTTTCCTATCCTCAGTCTGTTTAGTTAGTCTGGCCTCCCTTTGCTGAAACTTGTTTCATTCCTGTGTTTGTGACTTTCATCTTAACTCACAGTCAATATATGTGGGGGGCTGCCTTTTCCTTTGGGGAATTTCTCTGAGGCAAGGTAGGCTTTATTTTCTTTCTCTAGGGCTAGTTAGCTCTTAGGCTGTGAAGAGGCGTCTAGGCCTGTTAGGTACGCTCCACGGCTATTTCTAGTGTGTGTGATAGGATTAGGGGTTGCGGTCAGCAGAGCTCCCACATCCCAGAGCTTGTTCTCTGTCAGTTTAACCATCAGGTCGTTCCAGGTGCTCCTAACCACCAGGTCCATAACAGGGACTATGGGATGGAGGATGTGTGATGGATATATGGGCACTGGACTATGGGATGGAGGATGTATGATGGGTATATGGGCACGGGACTATGGGATGGAGGATGTGTGATGGGTATATGGGCACTGGACTATGGGATGGAGGATATGCATGATGGGTATATGGGCACTGGACTATGGGAAGGAGAATGTGTGATGGGTATATGGGCACTGGACTATGGGATGGAGGATATGCATGATGGGTATATGGGCACTGGACTATGGGAAGGAGGATGTGTGATGGGTATATGGGCATTTCTCTCCTCGCTACTCCTCCGCTTCTCCCCTCTGCGAATCTCTTCACTGGCTCCCATTCCCTCAGCGTATCCAATTCAAATTACTAACACTGACCTACAAGACCATCTATAACCTGTCTCCTCCCTACGTCTCTGAACTAATTTCCCAATATCTCTCTTCACGTAATCTCATGTCCTCCCAAGACCTCCTTCTCTCCTCCACACTTATTCGCTCCTCACCCAACCGCCTCCAAGACTGCTCCCGAATATCCCCCATCCTCTGGAATTCTGTGCCCCAACACGTCCGACTATCAACCACATTTGGATCCTTCAGACGGAACCTGAAAACCCATCTCTTCAGGAAAGCCTACAGCCTGCACTGCCCACTGCTTCCTCACCACTATTGGAGCTACCAGCTCACCAACACCGTAGCTGCTGCAACCCTTAACCTATTGTCACCTTCCCCACCATCCTGTAGAATGTAAGCCCGCAAGGGTAGGGTCCTCGCCCCAATGTATTAGTCTGTGATTGTTGGTTTACTGTAAGTGATATCTGTAATTTGTATGTAACCCCTTCTCATGTACAGCACCATGGAATCAATGGTGCAATATAAATAATAATAATAATAGTATATGTGCACTGGACTATGGGATGGAGGATAATCATTATAATTTGTTATAACTAACCACAGTCAGTTACTATACCCGGGCAATGACGGGCTCTTCAGCGAGTACAGTCATGGCCAAAAGTTTTGAGAATGAGACAAATATTAATTTTTCCAAAGTCTACTGCTTCATTTTTTCTAATGGCAATTTGCATATACTCCTGAATGTCAGAGTGATCAGATTAACAGTAATTACTGTACTTGCAAAGTCAGTATTTGCCCAGAAAATGAACTTTAACCCCCAAAACACATTTCAACATCATTGCAGTCCTGCCTTAAAAGGAGCAGCTAACATCGTTTTAGTGATTGATCCATTTACACAGGTGTAGGTGTTGACGAGGACAGGGCTGGCGATCAATCAGTCATGATTAAGTAAGAATGACATCACTGGACACTTTAAAAGGAGGCTGGTGCTTTGTATTATTGATTCTCTTCAGTTAACCATGGTTATCTCTAAAGAAACACGTGCAGCCATCGTTGCACTGCACAAAAATGGCCTAACAGGGAAGAGTATCGCAGCTACAAAGATTGCACCTCAGTCAACAATCTATCGCCTCATCAAGAACTTCAAGCAGAGAGCTTCCATTGTTGTCAAAATGGCTCCAGGGTGCCCAAGAAAGACCAGCAAGTGCCAGGACCATATCTTAAAACTGTTTCAGCTGTGGGATCGGACTACCAGTAGTGCCGAGCTTGCTCAGGAATGGCAGCAGGCTGGTGTGAGCGCTTCTGCATGCACTGCGAGGCGGAGACTCTTTGAGCAAGGCCTGGTTTCAAGGAGGGCAGCAAAGAAGCCCCTTCTCTCCAGAAAAAACATCAGGGACCGACTGATATTCTGCAAAAGGTACAGGGAGTGGACTGCTGAGGACTGGGGCAAAGTCATTTTCTCTGATGAATCCCCTTTTCGATTGTTTGGGACATCTGGAAAACAGCTTATTCGGAGAAGAAGAGGTGAGTGCTACCACCAGTCTTGTCTCATGCCAACTGTAAAGCATCCTGAAACCATTCATGTGTGGGGTTGCTTCTCAGCCAAGGGAATCGGCTCACTCACAGTCTTTGCCTAAAAACACAGCCATGAATAAAGAATGGTACCAGAATGTCCTCCAAGAGCAACTTCTCCCAACCGTCCAAGAGCAGTTTGGTGCCCAACAATGCCTTTTCCAGCATGATGGAGCACCTTGCCATAAAGCAAAGGTGATAACTAAATGGCTCATGGAACAAAACATAGAGATTTTGGGTCCATGGCCTGGAAACTCCCCAGATCTTAATCCCATTGAGAACATGTGGTCAATCATCAAGAGACGGGTGGACAAACAAAAACCAACAAATTCTGGCAAAATGCAAGCATTGATTATGCAAGAATGGACTGCTATCAGTCAGGATTTGGTCCAGAAGTTGATTGAGAGCATGCCAGGGAGAATTGCAGAGGTCTTGAAGAAGAAGGGTCAACACTGCAAATATTGACTTGCTGCATTAACTCATTCTAACTGTCAATATAACCTATTGGTACTCATAATATGATTGCAATTATATTTCTGTATGTGATATAAACATCAGACAAACACTAATAAATACCAGAGGGCAGCAGATCATGTGAAAATAGAATTTTGGTGTCATTCTCAAAACTTCTGGCCATGACTGTATATATTTGGCAGAGTCATATCTCCCGACTCTGCAGATTGCATGCTGTCGTTGTAGGCCCAGACCGGATGGTATGGAGATAAATGAGGGAGACCAAAGTTCAAAAATAGACTTTCCTTATCTTAATAAGAGCTTGATGAGAAGTATATACATCAGATAGCAGGCACAACACTTTATGAATGCTTCTTCTGCATTGTGCAGAGTCAGAAACTTTCCGGTTACATGTGGCGGTACATAACTTTAGTTATAAGCCACAATAGTGCAGCAAACTGGAGCTAATGACCTCTTCCTGCTCTTTGTCTCCGCTATGCTCCCTGCCTGGAATCCGAATTCTTACTGCCATTATATCTTTGCTTACCTTCAGGACGTACCATCTGAGGTCTCCCTCCTGGCACACAACACCGTATCAATTCAGGAGGACTGCAATCATATAGACCAAAGGTCTGTACTTCTCACTTTCTATCTGACTCATCACAGGGAAATTGTTCTCCTGTGTGCCCATGTAGCTCAGTATGAGGTCTCCACACAGTATGACGGCCCCACAGCCCCTCACACAGAATTATGGCTAGAGATGAGAGAATATTTCAATGTCCGGTTCGACTCACGTTTAATCGTTAATTAAATCGCCAAATATAGCAGAACATGCAAAGCACAAAAGCCGCTGTTTCCCAAGCTGTGTGACATTGTATTAATCACCGGCGTAGCACTTCTGATTGGTGGTAAAATCATCTCCGCCGGTCAGGGAGCCGCGGTTCCCACCCTGTCAGAAGACAGCGTGACCGCTCATCTGTGATCGGAGGTAAAAAGTTTACATCAGGTCACTGGTGTCAGCTGATGGGACTACAGCTCCCATCATCCGACACCTACAGCCGCTAATAACAGAGAGAGCCGGAGCGGCTGATGGGTGAATTCATCATATGCTACTGCGCTGTAAATAAATAATAAAAAAAAGAAACTGCGTGGGTTCCCCTGTATTTTTGATAACCAGCCAGGCAAAACTCACAGCTGGGGGCTGCAACCCTCAGCCGTCAGCTTCAGCAAGGCTGATTATCAAGAATAGAGTGCTCAAAAGCCGGCAATTCATGTGCCGCTTCAATAAAATCACATAGAGGAGGTTAGAATAGATAGATAGAACAGATATATACACATAGAATATATAGATATATAGATGTCAGTGACACACACATATATATATGCATGCACACACACACACACACACACACACAGTATACTTAACCCTGCTGTTCTGTTCGGTCTGGGGAGACCTATTTTGAACTTTGGTATTTTTTGGGGTGTTCAAGATGCGGTTCTGAAACTTGTGGTTGATTGACTTAAATGAGGATGGGTCGGTCGGCCACGGGTTTCAGAGCCGCATCTTGAATATTTTAAAGAATATTGAAGTTCAAAGTCGGTCATTTTTGACCAACAGAACAGCAGGGTTAACAAAAAAGTATGAAACAACTGAAAATATGTCTAGAATATGTCTAAATATTCTAGGTTCTTCAAAGTAGCCACCTTTTGCTTTGATAACTGCTTTGTACACTCTTGATGATTCGTGGGTGTTAGACTTAGGGTGGAGATCTCCATGCATTGTGAGGAGCTTTCATGTTTTCACATCTGCAGCTTCCATCTCTTCTTTTGGCCACCACACTATGCCAGCAGGGTATCTGATAACTGGCAAGGCATATGTATTGATTGCACGGATTTTATTCTTCCCATTGAGCTGGTTCTTCAGGACCTGTCTTACCCAATGATGGTATTTGGATGTTGCTGCTTTCCTTGCCTCCTCATCATGGTTACCATATTCCTGTGGGATGCCGAGGTACTTGTAGCATGTCTGTACATCTGCTATCTGCCCTGCTGGTAATTCCACTCCATCAGTCTGCAGTGCACGGAGTCTCAGACTCAGAAGTGAAGGCTGAATGGTGGATCAGGAGCTTTCCACTCCCTGATTCACTAATCTATTCAGCGGTATCACCGTCATGGGAGTGTGGATATCGCTGACATTGTGATGATGGGAAGGAGAGGGTGACCAATACCGCACCCCACCGAGCCCTGTCAATTCATAGGAATCATAGCAACCGAGTGGGCTACCTTTATGGATGATACACTCCTGCCTATCCAACTATCGTATGGAAATATCTCATAGATCCTGGGTTCATTAGTATCTGCACCAAGAATGAGACGAAGTGAGTTTTTATTAATTGTCGGTGATCGGAGGTAGTCAGTGAGGTGGATGGTACCATATTGTGCATGTAGGGGGCAGTACTGTGGGAACATTAAAAAGTGGGGGGATGGCAGTACTGTGGGGACATTATACTGTGTGTGAGGGGGATGGAGGTACTATGAGAAGATTATACTGTGTGTGGGGGTATGGCGGTACTATGAGATTATACTGTGTGTGGGGGTATGGCGGTACTATGAGAACATTATACTGCGTGAGGGTATGGAGGTACTATGAGAAGATTATACTGTGTGTGAGGGTATAGCAGTACTGTGGGAACATTATACTGTGTGGGGTATGGCGGCACTATGAGAACATTATACTGTGTGTGGGGATATGGTGGTACTATGAGATTATACTGTGTGTGGGGGTATGGCGGTACTATGAGAACATTATACTGTGTGAGGGTAAGGCGGTACTATGAGAACAATATACTGTGTGTGAGGGTATAGCAGTACTGTGGCAACATTATACTGTGTGGGGGTATGGCGGTACTATGAGAACATTATACTGTGTGTGGGGTTATGCCAGTACTGTAGGAACATTATACTGTGTGTGGGGGTATGGCAGTACTATGAGAACATTATACTGTGTGGGGGGTATGGCGGTACTATGAGAACATTATACTGTGTGTGGGGGTATGGCGGTACTATGAGAACATTATGCTGTGTGTGGGGGTATGGCGGTACTGTAGGAACATTATACTGTGTGTGGGGGTTATGGCGGTACTATGAGAACATTATACTGTGTGTGGGGGTATGGCGGTACTGTAGGAACATTATACTGTGTGTGGGGGTATGGTGGTACTATGAGAACATTATACTGTGTGGGGGTATGGAGGTACTGTAGGAACATTATACTGTGTGTGGGGGTATGGCGGTACTGTAGGAACATTATACTGTGTGTGGGGGTATGGTGGTACTATGAGAACATTATACTGTGTGGGGGTATGGAGGTACTGTAGGAACATTATACTGTGTGGGGGTATGGCGGTACTGTAGGAACTTTATACTGTGTGTGGGGGTATGACGGTAGTGTGAAAATACCTTGCCAGTACTGTGGAAACATTATACTGTGATCGGCATCATATATATTACATAAGGGGTGTAATAAGGAGAGTCATAAAAAAGACTCCTCAGGGCTGTGCTGCATTTGTACAGACTGCGATCTGCCGTCCAGACGGGACCATGTGACATCAATGGGAAGAGGGAGGGTTTCCGGAGGGAAGAGTCTAGAGGGTGCACCTGGTCAGGAGACCTTGATGACGCAGTTACTGATATTATAAAGGCCGGAGCCCCAAAGGCAGAACAGATTTGGCGCCAAGCAAAGGAAAGGGGTGCGGGGAAGAATCTGAGGTACCAGCTCATGGTAAAGTGCCCGAGGCAGCTGGGTGTGGGGCAGAACCCTGCTTACAGGGCATAATGGGGGCATTACACTGTGGGGCCAAGAAAGGGGCCCTGTACTAGGAGAACAATCCGCTCCCTCACTTTCTGTCCTCCATAGTTGGCTCCTATGTATCTATTACAGGAAACAGAACAACAACGTTATGATTCTTATAAAGTGGCAACAACAACCCCAAAAGAGTCTCAGTGCAGAAGGGGTTAATGTCCCCGCGCTCAGTAATGGGGAATCTCCACATACCTCCACCTGCAGAGCCGCACTCCACATATATGGCTGCTCTGTGCGCACAGGACCTGTGATGAGGTCACAGGGGGAGGAGTCAGGGGTCACGTGATCCGCAGTGAAGACGCTACATGGAGACTTCTCCTCAGTCAGTGACATTTCCGCCATTATTCGCCCTCACTACTGGCACAATTACCTCGCGCCGCCTTTTCTACACAATGTTATGTGTGGAATGTAACGTGTGATTTCTCTGGAGACAAATAGACCCCACACATGAGGGAATTATTACCGGACGTCTAGTATATGGCGGCATATGATTGTGCTATCGCCTCCACACCAGGAGCTAAAATGACGAAATCTCACTTATTTAAGGGTTGTGTCCACGTTCAGGATTGCATCAGGATTTGGTCAGGATTTTATACAGGTAAAATCCTGACGAAATCTGCACCTGGGGTCACTGGCAGGTCACCTGCGCTGTCCTTGCATTGTTTCTGCAATGTAAGGACATGCTGCATTCTTAAAAGACGCGCCGCATGTGCGTTTTCACGGGTATGCCGCATGCGTCTTTTAATGCATAGTGCAGACGGGAATTCATGAAATCCCCTCCACTATGCTGTAACATCTGGATGCAGCGTTTCCCGAACGAGGAAACATACCCTAACCCCTTCCAGTGTCTGGCTAAGGGTCATATACCATACCTCCCAACTTTTGAAGATGGGAAAGAGGGATAAAGTTTGGCAAATTTTAGGCCACGCCTCTGACCACACCAATTCTTAACTAGTCACACCCATTTTCACGTCCCAACCACACCCATTTAGCACTGCTGATCACACTGTTTCATAAAGAATAATTATAAACAAAAAAATATGGCCACACATGATGCTCCATACTGTATGACTGCACATGATGCTCCATACTGTATAATGGCCACACATGATGCTCCATACTGTATAATGGCCACACATGATGCTCCATACTGTATAATGACTGCACATGATGCTCCATACTGTATAATGGCCACACATGATGCTCTATACTGTATAATGGCCGCACATGATGCTCCATACTGTATAATGACTGCACATGATGCTCCATACTGTATAATGACCGCACATGATGCTCCATACTGTATAATGACCGCACATGATGCTCCATACTGTATAATGGCCACACATGATGCTCCATACTGTATAATGACCACACATGATGCTCCATACTGTATAATGGCCACACATGATGCTCCATACTGTATAATGGCCACACATGATGCTCCATACTGTATATTGGCCACACATGATACTGCGTACCGTATAATGACCGCACATGATGCTCCATACTGTATATTGGCCGCACATGATACTGCGTACCGTATAATGGCCACACATAGCTACTCCTACACACGCGGCTGCGCTCTGTACACTTTGCACACACGGCTCCGATCTGTACACATGCGCTCTGCTCCATACACCTTATACACACACGGCTCCACTCCGTACACCTCGTACACATGCAGCTCTGCTCCGTACGCCTCGTACACATTCAGCTCCGCTCCATACACCTCATACACATTCAGCTCCGCTCCATACACCTCATACACACACGGCTCCGCTCCATACACCTCGTGCACACGCAGCTCTGTTCCGTACACCTTGCATACATTCAGCTCCGCTCCATACACGTCATACACACACGGCTCTGCTACTGTTATGATCCGGTGACCTTGGAGCAGCATGAGAACCTACACTGGAGTAAGTGGTAACTATACTGACCGCAAATCCTGAACTTAACACCGCAACTAGAAGTAGCCGTGGGATGTACCTAACAAAACCTAGACACCTCGTCACAGCCGGAGGACTAAATACCCCTAAAGATAGAAATAGGGATACTATCTTGCCTCAGAGCAGAACCCCAAAGTATAGGCAGCCCCCCACAAATATTGGCTGTGAGTAGGAGAGGAAAAGACGCACACAGGCAGAAAAACAGGATTAGCACAAGAGGCCCTTCTAGCTAAAATAGGAAAGGATAGGACAGAGTTTTGTGCGGTCACTATTAAAATCCTTCAAAAATATCCACAACAGATAATACAAAAAACCCACCATCCAACTAAAGACGTGGGTCGTATATCTGCAACTCCAGAGAAAAATACACTCAAAGCAAGAATGCAATCAAAAAACAAGCATGTTTGTGCCATGGAAAAAGAAACAGACACTTATCTTAGCTGAATTGGCAGCAAGGCAGGAGAAGCCAGACAGGGATCCAACACTTCACAAGAAACATTGACAACTGGCAAAGACTAATGAGTCCAGGAAACCTAAATATCTCAGTCAGAATTGCAATTAGCAGATACACCTGTCCAGGACTGCAGCCCAGGCACAACTGCATTACCACCTGCCACCACCTGAGGGAGCCCAGAAGCAGAATTCACAACAGTACCCCCCGTTGAGGAGGGGTCACCGAACCCTCACCAGAGCCCCCAGGCCAATCAGGATGAGCCAGATGAAAGGCACGAACCAAATCAGTGGCATGGACATCAGAGGCAAAAACCCAAGAATTATCCTCCTGCCATAACCCTTCCATTTGACAAGGTACTGAAGCTTCTGCCTAGAAAAACGGGAATCCAAAATCTTCTCAACAACATATTCCAACTCCCCATCAACCAACAAAGTGGCCGGAGGATCAACAGAGGGAACAACGGGCTCCACATATTTCCGCAATAAAGATCTGTGGAAGACATTATGGATATCAAAAGAGGCCGGAACTGCCAGTCGAAAGGACACCGGATTAATAATCTCAGAAATCCTATAAGGACCAATAAACCGAGGCTTAAATTTAGGAGAAGAAACTTTCATAGGAACATGACGGGAAGACAACCAGACCAGATCCCCAACCCGAAGCCGGGAACCAACACACCGATGACAGTTAGCAAAACGTTGAGCCTCCTCCTGAGACAACACCAAGTTGTCCACCACATGAGCCCAAATCTGCTGCAACCTGTCAACCACAGAATCCACACCAGGACAGTCAGAAGGCTCAACCTGCCCAGAAGAAAAACGAGGATGAAAACCAAAATTACAAAAGAAAGGCGAAACCAAAGTAGCCGAACTAGCCCAATTATTAAGGGCAAACTCGGCCAATGGCAAAAAAACCACGCAATCATCTTGATCAGCAGACACAAAGCATCTCAAATAAGTCTCCAAAGTCTGATTAGTTCGCTCGGTCTGACCATTTGTCTGAGGATGAAACGCAGAAGAAAAGACAAATCAATGCCCAGCCTGGCACAAAAGGCCCGCCAAAACCTAGAAACAAACTGGGAACCTCTGTCAGACACAATATTCTCCGGAATACCATGCAAACGGACCACATGCTGAAAAAACAACGGAACCAAATCCGAAGAGGAAGGCAATTTGGGCAAAGGCACCAAATTAACCATCTTAGAAAATCGGTCACAGACAACCCAGATAACCAACATTCTTTGGGAGACCGGAAGATCGGAAATAAAATCCATAGAAATATGTGTCCAGGGCCTCTCAGGGACGGGCAATGGCAAAAGCAACCCACTAGCACAGGAACAACAAGGCTTGGCCCGCGCACAAGTTCCACAGGACTGCACAAAAGAACGCAAATCACGCGACAAAGAAGGCCACCAAAAGGACCTACCAACCAAGTCTCTGGTACCAAAAATGCCAGGATGACCAGCCAAAACAGAACAGTGAACCTCAGAGATCACTCTACTAGTCCATCTGTCAGGAACAAACAGCTTCCCCACAGGACAGCGGTCAGGTCTGTCAGCCTGAAATTCCTGAAGAACCCATCGTGAATCAGGGGAAATGGCAGAAAGGACCACCCCTTCTTTCAGAATACCGTCCAGTTCCAAGACCTCAGGAGAATCAGGCAAAAAACTCCTAGAGAGGGCATCAGCCTTAATGTTCTTAGAACCCGGAAGGTACGAGACCACAAAATCAAAACGGGAAAAAAACAAGGACCATCGAGCCTGTCTAGGATTCAGCCGTTTGGCAGACTCGAGGTAAATCAAATTCTTATGATCGGTCAAGACCACAATACGGTGCTTAGCTCCCTCAAGCCAATATCGCCACTCCTCAAACCCCCACTTCATTGCCAACAACTCCCGATTGCCGACATCATAATTGTGTTCAGCAGGCGACAATTTACGGGAAAAGAAAGTACACGGTTTCATTAAAGAACCAACAGGATCCCTCTGAGACAAAACGGCCCCTGCCCCAATCTCAGAAGCGTCAACCTCAACCTGAAACGGAAGAGAAACATCCGGCTGGCGCAACACCGGAGCAGAAGTAAATCGACGTTTAAGCTCCTGGAAGGCAGAGACAGCCGCAGAGGACCAATTCGCCACATCAGCGCCTTTCTTCGTCAAATCAGTCAAGGGTTTAACCACGCTGGAAAAATTAGCAATGAAACGGCGATAAAAATTTGCAAAACCCAAACATTTCTGAAGGCTCTTCACGGATGTGGGCTGAATCCAATCATGAATGGCCTGAACCTTAACCGGATCCATCTCTATAGACGAGGGAGAAAAAATAAAGCCCAAAAAAGAGACCTTCTGCTCCCCAAAGAGACACTTAGACCCTTTCACAAACAGGGCATTGTCACGAAGGATCTGAAATACCATCCTGACCTGTTTCACATGAGACTCCCAATCATCAGAAAAAATCAAAATATCGTCCAAATATACAATCAAGAACTTATCAATATAAGTCCGGAAAATATCATGCATGAAGGACTGAAAAACAGATGGAGCATTAGTGAGCCCGAATGGCATCACAAGATATTCAAAATGGCCTTCGGGCGTGTTAAACGCAGTTTTCCATTCGTCACCCTGCTTAATACGAACAAGATTATATGCGCCTCGAAGGTCAATCTTCGTAAACCAACTAGCTCCCTTAACCCCTTTCTGCCATTAGACGTACTATTCCGTCCATGTGGGGTGGGCTTTACTTCCCAAGGACGGAACAGTACGTCATAGGCGATTGGCCACGCTCACGGGGGGAGCGCGGCCAATCGCGGCCGGGTGTCAGCTGCTTATCGCAGCTGACATCCGGCACTATGTGCCAGGAGCGGTCACGGACCGCCCCCGGCACATTAACCCCCGGCACACCGCGATCAAACATGATCGCGATGTGCCGGCGGTGCAGGGAAGCTATTATGAATAGGTAATTCAGAACCACAATGGACCTTGAAGTTCAAAGCACACAAGTGACCTTACAAAAACCACAAAACATAGGACGAGCTCTGAGACGTGGAAACTCTGCTGACCGCAATCCCTAAACCTATCAAACCACACTAGAGGTAGCCGTGGATTGCGCCTAACGCTCCCTATGCAACTCGGCACAGCCTGAGAAACTAGATAGTCCTGAAGATAGAAAAATAAGCCTACCTTGCCTCAGAGAAATTCCCCAAAGGAAAAGGCAGCCCCCCACATATAATGACTGTGAGTTAAGATGAAAATACAAACACAGAGATGAAATAGATTTAGCAAAGTGAGGCCCGACTTACTGAATAGACCGAGGATAGGAAAGATAGCTTTGCGGTCAACACAAAAACCTACAAACAACCACGCAGAGGGGCAAAAAGACCCTTTGCACTGACTAACGGTACGGAGGTGCTCCCTCTGCGTCTCAGAGCTTCCAGCAAGCAAGCAAAACCAAAAAAACAAGCTGGACAGAAAATATAGGAACAAAAGTAACAAAAGCAGAACTTAGCTTATGCTGAGCAGACAGGCCACAGGAACGATCCAGGAGGAAGCAAGACCAATACTAGAACATTGACTGGAGGCCAGGATCAAAGCACTAGGTGGAGTTAAATAGAGCAGCACCTAACGACTTAACCTCATCACCTGAGGAAGGAAACTCAGAAGCCGCAGTACCACTCGTGACCACAGGAGGGAGCTTGATCACAGAATTCACAACAGTACCCCCCCCTTAAGGAGGGGTCACCGAACCCTCACCAGAGCCCCCAGGCCGACCAGGATGAGCCATATGAAAGGCACGAACAAGATCGGCAGCATGGACATCAGAGGCAAAGACCCAGGAATTATCTTCCTGACCATAACCCTTCCACTTAACCAGATACTGGAGTTTCCGTCTCGAAACACGAGAATCCAAAATCTTCTCCACTATATACTCCAACTCCCCCTCCACCAAAACCGGGGCAGGAGGATCAACAGATGGAACCACAGGCGCCACGTATCTCCGCAACAATGACCTATGGAATACGTTATGGATGGAAAAAGAATCTGGAAGGGTCAAACGAAAAGACACAGGATTAAGAACCTCAGAAATCCTATACGGACCAATGAAACGAGGCTTAAACTTAGGAGAGGAAACCTTCATAGGAATATAACGAGATGACAACCAAACCAAATCCCCAACATGAAGTCGGGGACCCACACAGCGTCTGCGATTAGCGAAACGTTGAGCCTTCTCCTGGGACAAGGTCAAATTGTCCACTACATGAGTCCAAATCCGCTGCAACCTGTCCACCACAGTATCCACACCAGGACAGTCCGAAGACTCAACCTGCCCTGAAGAGAAACACGGATGGAACCCAGAATTGCAGAAAAACAGTGAAACCAAGGTAGCCGAGCTGGCCCGATTATTAAGAGCGAACTCAGCCAACGGCAAAAAGGACACCCAATCATCCTGATCAGCAGAAACAAAACATCTCAGATATGTTTCCAAGGTCTGATTGGTTCGTTCAGTCTGGCCATTTGTCTGAGGATGGAAAGCCGAGGAAAAAGACAAATCAATGCCCATCCTAGCACAAAAGGCTCGCCAAAACCTCGAAACAAACTGGGAACCTCTGTCAGAAACGATGTTCTCTGGAATGCCATGTAAACGAACCACATGCTGGAAGAACAATGGCACCAAATCAGAGGAGGAAGGTAATTTAGACAAGGGTACCAAATGGATCATCTTAGAGAAGCGATCACAAACTACCCAAATGACCGACATTTTTTGAGAGACGGGGAGATCCGAAATAAAATCCATAGAGATATGTGTCCAAGGCCTCTTCGGGATCGGCAAGGGCAAAAGCAACCCACTGGCACGAGAACAGCAGGGCTTAGCCCGAGCACAAATCCCACAGGACTGCACAAAAGAACGCACATCCCGCGACAGAGACGGCCACCAAAAGGATCTAGCCACCAAATCTCTGGTACCAAAGATTCCAGGATGACCAGCCAACACCGAACAATGAACCTCAGAGATAACTTTATTCGTCCACCTATCCGGGACAAACAGTTTCTCTGCTGGGCAACGATCAGGTTTATTAGCCTGAAATTTTTGCAGCACCCGCCGCAAATCAGGGGAGATGGCAGACACAATTACTCCCTCTTTGAGAATACCCGCCGGCTCAGGCAAACCCGGAGAGTCGGGCACAAAACTCCTAGACAGGGCATCCGCCTTCACATTTTTAGAGCCCGGAAGGTACGAAACCACAAAGTCAAAACGGGAGAAAAACAGCGACCAACGAGCCTGTCTAGGATTCAACCGTTTGGCAGACTCGAGATAAGTCAACATCATAATTTCGCTCAGCAGGCGAAAACTTCCTGGAAAAGAAGGCGCATGGCTTCATCACCGAGCAATCAGCACCTCTGCGACAAAACAGCCCCCGCTCCAATTTCAGAAGCATCAACCTCAACCTGGAACGGAAGCGAAACATCTGGTTTACACAACACAGGGGCAGAAGAAAAACGATGCTTTAACTCTTGAAAAGCTTCCACAGCAGCAGAAGACCAATTGACCACATCAGCACCCTTCTTGGTCAAATCGGTCAATGGTTTAGCAATACTAGAAAAATTACAGATGAAGCGACGATAAAAATTAGCAAAGCCAAGGAACTTTTGCAGACTCTTCAGAGATGTCGGCTGAGTCCAATCATAAATGGCCTGGACCTTAACAGGGTCCATCTCGATGGTAGAAGGGGAAAAAATGAACCCCAAAAATGAAACCTTCTGAACACCAAAGAGACACTTTGATCCCTTCACAAACAAAGAATTAGCACGCAGGACCTGGAACACCATTCTGACCTGCTTCACATGAGACTCCCAATCATCAGAGAAGACCAAAATATCATCCAAGTATACAATCAGGAATTTATCCAGGTACTCTCGGAAGATGTCATGCATGAAGGACTGAAATACTGATGGAGCATTGGAAAGTCCGAACTTCTGACAATAAATCTCTATCTCATCCTGACCCTGACACAGAGCCAGCAAATTTTTCTCTGCCTGATCCACTGAATTAGGTTCATCGTACAGTAATCCGAGCGCCAGAAAAAACACATCAATATTACATAATGCAGGATCTCCTGGCGCAAGGGAAAATGCCCAGTCTTGAGGGTCGCCACGTAATAAAGAAATAATGATCTTAACTTGTTGAACTGGGTCACCAGAGGAGCGAGGTTTCAACGCCAGAAACAGTTTGCAATTATTTTTGAAACTCAGAAATTTAGCTCTATCTCCAGAAAACAAATCAGGAATAGGAATTCTTGGTTCTAACATAGAATTCTGAGCCACAAAGTCTTGAATATTTTGTACTCTTGCAGTGAGAAGATCCACACATGAAGACAGACCTTTAATGTCCATCACCACACCTGTGTCCTGAACCACCCAAATGTCTAGGGGAGAAAAAGGCAAAACACAGTGCAAAGAAAAAAAAATGGTCTCAGAACTTCTTTTTTCCCTCTATTGAGAAGCATAGTACTTTGGGCCTCCAGTCAGGGGCGGATTATCAGAGGGTCAATATGGGCGGTAGCCCAGGGCCCAGTGGTCTGGGGGGGCCCTGGGCTACCGCACAGATTGACCCTCTGATGATCATCTGTGAATGCCGCTGCCGGCGGCCGCCGCCGCCGCCGGAATTTATGTGCCCCTGCCGTAACCGGTGGGCAGAGAGAGGGGGCCCGCATCGGGCCCCTTCTCATCTGCTCACCGGGCCCCTTCCGGCGCTGCGGCGGTTTCCTATTGATGTGCGGGCACGCGCCCGCACGTCAATAGTTAACAACAGCCGCCAGCCAATTGGAGGTGCTCCCTCTGCGTCTCAGAGCTTCCAGCAAGCAAGCAAAACCAAAAAAACAAGCTGGACAGAAAATATAGGAACAAAAGTAACACAAGCAGAACTTAGCTTATGCTGAGCAGAAAGGCCACAGGAACGATCCAGGAGGAAGCAAGACCAATACTAGAACATTGACTGGAGGCCAGGATCAAAGCACTAGGTGGAGTTAAATAGAGCAGCACCTAACGACTTAACCTCATCACCTGAGGAAGGAAACTCAGAAGCCGAAGTACCACTCGTGACCACAGGAGGGAGCTTGATCACAGAATTCACAACAGGAAGCATCGCGCAGGGAGGGGGCTCCCTGCGTGCTTCCCTGAGACCCCCGCAGCAACGCGATGTGATCGCGTTGCTCCGGGGGTCTCTTACCTCCTCCCTGCAGCAAGTCCCGGATCCAAGATGGCCGCGGATCCGGGTCCTGCAGGGAGGGAGGTGGCTTACCAAGTGCCTGCTCAGAGCAAGCACTTGGTAACGCTGCAGCGCTGTTTGACAGATCGGTGATCTGTCAGAGTGCTGTGCAAACTGGCAGATCACCGATCTGTATTGTCCCCCCCTGGGACAAAGTAAAAAAGTAAAAAAAAAATTTTGCAAGTGTGTAAAAAAAAAAAAAAAATCCTAAATAATGAAAAAAAATAAAAATATTATTCCCATAAATACATTTCTTTATCTAAATAAAAAAAACAAAGCAATAAAAGTACACATATTTAGTATCGCCGCGTCCGTAACGACCTGACCTATAAAACTGGCCCACTAGTTAACCCCTTCAGTAAACACCGTAAGAAAAAAAACCGAGGCAAAAAACAACGCTTTATTATCATACAGCCGAACAAAAAGTGGAATAACACGCGAACAAAAAGACACATATAAATAACCATGGTACCACTGAAAGCGTCATCTTGTCCCGCAAAAAACGAGCCTCCAAACAGCAATATCAGCAAAAAAATAAAAAAGTTATAGTCCTGAGAATAAAGCGATGCAAAAATAATTATTTTTTCTATAAAATAGTTTTTATCGTATAAAAGCGCCAAAACATAAAAAAATTATATAAATGAGATGTCACTGTAATCGTACTGACCCGAAGAATAAAACTGCTTTTTCAATTTTACCAAACGCGGAACGGTATAAACGCCTCCCCCAAAAGAAATTCATGAATAGCTGGTTTTTGCTAATTCTGCCTCACAAAAATCGGAATAAAAAGCGATCAAAAAATGTCACGTGCCCGAAAGTGTTACCAATAAAAACGTCAACTCGTCCCGCAAAAAACAAGACCTCACATGACTCTGTGGACTCAAATATGGAAAAATTATAGCTCTCAAAATGTGGTAACGCAAAAAATATTTTTTGCAATAAAAAGCGTCTTTCAGTGAGTGACGGTTGCCAATCATAAAAATCCGCTAAAAAACCTGCTATAAAAGTAAATCAAACCCCCCTTCATTACCCCCTTAGTTAGGGAAAAATAAAAAAAATTTAAAAAATGTATTTATTTCCATTTTCCCATTAGGGTTAGGGCTAGGGCTAGGGTTAGGGCTAGGGTTAGGGTTAGGGCTAGGGTTAGGGTTAGGGCTAGGATTAGGGCTAGGGTTAGGGCTAGGGTTAGGGCTAGGGTTAGGGCTAGGGTTATGGTTAGGGCTAGGGTTAGGGCTAGGGTTAAGGCTACAGTTAGGGTAAAGGCTACAGTTAGGGTTAAGGCTACAGTTAGGGTTGGGGCTAAAGTTAGGGTTAGGGTTTGGATTACATTTGCGGTTGGGAATAGGGTTGGGATTAGGGTTAGGGGTGTGTCTGGGTTAGAGGTGTGGTTAGGGTTACCGTTGGGATTAGGGTTAGGGGTGTGTTTGTATTAGGGTTTCAGTTATAATTGGGGGGTTTCCACTGTTTAGACACATCAGGGGCTCTCCAAACGCGACATGGCGTCCGATCTCAATTCCAACCAATTCTGCGTTGAAAAAGTAAAACAGTGCTCCTTCCCTTCCGAGCTCTCCCGTGTGCCCAAACAGGAGTTTACCCCAACATATATGGTATCAGCATACTCAGGACAAATTGGACAACAACTTTTGGGGTGAAATTTCTCCTGTTACCCTCGAGAAAATACAAAACTGGGGGCTAAAAAATAATTTTGGGGGGAATGTTTTTTTTTATTTTCACGGCTCTGCGTTAAAAACTGTAGTGAAACACTTGGGGGCTCAAAGTTCTCACAACACATCTAGATAAGTTCCTTGGGGGGTCTAGTTTCCAATATGGGGTCACTTGTGGGGGGTTTCTACTGTTTAGGTACATTAGGGGCTCTGCAAACGCAATGTGACGCCTGCAGACCATTCCATCTAAGTCTGTATTTCAAATGGCGCTCCTTCCCTTCCGAGCCTTCCCATGCGCCCAAACGGTGGTTCCCCCCCACATATGGGGTATCAGCGCACTCAGGACAAATTGCACAACAAATTTTGGGGTCCAATTTCTCCTGTTACCCTCGGGAAAATACAAAACTGGGGGCTAAAAAATAATATTTGTGGGAAAAAATTTTTGTTTTATTTTTACGGCTCTGCATTATAAACTTCTGTGAAGCTCTTGGTGGGTCAAAGTGCTCACCACACATCTAGATAAGTTCCTTAGGGGGTCTACTTTCCAAAATGGTGTCACTTGTGGGGGGTTTCAATATTTAGCCACATCAGTGGCTCTCCAAACCCAACATGGCGTCTCATCTCAATTCCTGTGAATTTTGCATTGAAAAGTCAAACGGCGCTCCTTCCCTTCCGAGCTCTCCCATGCGCCCAAACAGTGGTTTACCCCCACATATGGGGTATCAGCGTACTCAGGACAAATTGTACAACAACTTTTTGGTTCCAATTTCTTCTCTTACCATTGGGAAAATAAAAAATTGGGGGAGAAAAAAATTATTTTTTATTTTTACGGTTCTGCATTATAAACTTCTGTGAAGCACTTGGTGGGTCAAAGTGCTCACCACACCTCTAGATAAGTTCCTTAGGGGGTCTACTTTCCAAAATGGTGTCACTTGTGGGGGGTTTCAATGTTTAGGCACATCAGTGGCTCTCCAAACGCAACATGGCGTCCCATCTCAATTCCAGTCAATTTTGCATTAAAAAGTCAAATGGCGCTCCTTCCCTTCCGAGCTCTGCCATGCGCCCAAACTGTGGTTTACCTCCACTTATGGGGTATCGGCGTACTAAGGACAAATTGTACAACAAGGTTTGGGGTCCATTTTCTCCTGTAACTCTTGGCAAAATAAAACAAATTGGAGCTGAAGTAAATTTTTTGTGAAAAAAAGTTAAATGTTAATTTTTATTTAAACATTCCAAAAATTCCTGTGAAACACCTGAAGGGTTAATAAACTTCTTGAATGTGGTTTTGAGAACCTTGAGGGGCGCAGCTTTTAGAATGGTGAAAAAAAATGTTGGTTCCAAAATTGTGCTGATGTAAAGTAGATATGTGGGAAATGTTACTTATTAAGTATTTTGTGTGACATATCTCTGTGATTTAATTGCATAAAAATTCAAATTTGGAAAATTGCGAAATTTTCAAAATTTTCGCCATGTTTCCGTTTTTTTCACAAATAAACGCAGGTAATATCAAAGAAATTTTAGCACTATCATGAAGTACAATATGTCACGAGAAAATAATATCAGAATCACCGGGATCCGTTAAAGCGTTCCAGAGTTATAACCTCATAAAGGGACAGTGGTCAGAATTGTAAAAATTGGCCCGGTCCATAACGTGCAAACCACCCTTGGGGGTAAAGGGGTTAATCCTAGCAAACAAATTGGAAAGCAAAGGTAAAGGGTATTGAAACTTGACCGTGATTTTATTCAAGAGGCGATAATCTATATAGGGTCTCAAGGAACCATCTTTTTTAGCAACAAAAAAGAACCCCGCTCCCAACGGTGAAGAAGATGGTCGAATATGCCCTCTCTCCAAAGACTCCTTAATATAGCTCCGCATGACGGTATGTTCAGGCACAGACAGGTTGAAAAGTCGACCCTTAGGAAACTTACAGCCTGGAATCAAGTCAATAGCACAATCGCAGTCCCTGTGCGGTGGAAGGAAACTGGACTTGGGCTCATCGAATACATCCTGAAAATCAGACAAAAACTCTGGAATTTCAGAAGAGGAAGAAGAGGAGATTGACATTAAAGGAACATCATTATGAACCCCCTGACAACCCCAACTAGTCACAGACATGGACTTCCAATCCAACACAGGATTATGTACCTGCAACCACGGAAAACCCAGCACGATAGCATCATGCAAGTTATGCAACACCAGAAATCGACAATCTTCCTGATGGGCTGGCGCCATGCGCATGGTCACCTGTGTCCAAAACTGGGGCTTATTTTTAGTCAAGGGTGTAGCATCAATGCCCCTTAAAGGAATAGGGTTCTGCAAAGGCTGCAAGGGAAAACCACAACGCTTGGCAAACTCAAAGTCCATTAAATTCAAGGCGGCGCCTGAATCCACAAACACCATGACAGAAAATGATGACAATGAGCAGATCAAGGACACATAACAAAAATTTAGGTTGTACAGTACTGATGGTAATTGAACTGGCGATCCTCTTTGTCCGCTTGGGACAGACAGAAATGACATGAGAAGCTTCGCCACAATAATAACACAACCTATTTTGACGTCTGAAACTTTGTCGTTTCGTTCTAGACAGAATTCTATCACACTGCATAGGCTCAGGAATTTGCTCTGAGGATAACGCCACAGCGCACACAGTTCTGCGCTCCCGCAAGCGTCGGTCAATCTGAATGACCAGAGACATAAAATCACTCAGACCGGAAGGCGTGGGAAACCCCACCATGACATCTTTAATGGACTCAGAAAGACCCTTTCTGAAAATTGCTGCCAAAGCATCATTATTCCATTTAGTCAACACAGACCATTTTCTGAATTTATGACAATACAATTCTGCCGCCTCTTAACCGTGAGACAGGGCCAACAAGGTCTTCTCAGCTTGAGCCACAGAATTAGGTTCATCATACAATAATCCCAAAGCCTGAAAAAAGGAGTCAATATTACACAAAGCCGGATTTCCCGATTCCAGGGAAAACGCCCAATCCTGCGGGTCGCCACGCAGCAGGGAGATTACGATTTTTACCTGCTGAATGGAATCACCAGAGGATCGAGGTCTCAGAGCAAGGAACAGTTTACAGTTGTTTTTAAAACTCAAAAATTTGGACCCGTCACCAGAAAACAAATCAGGAGTAGGAATCTTCGGTTCTAAAGCAGGATTCTGAACAATATAATCAGAAATACCCTGCACCCTAGCAGCAAGCTGGTCTACACGAGAAGCTAATTCCTGAACATTCATGCTTGCACCAGGCTCCTCAGCCACCCAGATATTAAGAGGGAGGAGAACACAAAAGAGACTGGAGAAAAAAAAATGGCTCAAGAGCTTTCTTCCCTTCTTTTGAGATGCATTTAACTTATTATGGGCCAGTTGTACTGTTATGATCCGGTGACCTTGGAGCAGCATGAGAACTTTCACTGGAGAAGGTAGCCACTATACTGACCGCAATCCTGAACTTAATACCGCAACTAGAAGTAGCCGTGGAGTGTACCTAAAACACCTAGACACCTCGTCACAGCCGGAGGACTAAATACCCCTAAGGATGGAAATAGGAATACTATCTTGCCTCAGAGAAAATCCCCAAAGGATAGACAGCCCCCCACAAATATTGGCGGTGAGTCGGAGAGGAAAAAACATACACAGGCAGAAAAACAGGATTTAGCACAGGAGGCCTCTCTAGCTAGACAGGACAGGATAGGACAGTATTAAAACCCTTCAAAAATATCCACAGCAGAATATACAAAAACTTCCTACATCTAACTAAAGATGTAGGAGCGTATATCTGCAACTCCAGTGAATCCTACAATCAGGGCAGGAATACAAACAAAAACAAGCACACAGCAGTGTGCCACAGGAACGAAAACCAAACACTTATCTTTGCTGAATTTGGCAGCACGCAGGAGAAGCCAGAAAGTGATCCAACACTGCACAAGGAACATTGACAACTGGCAAGGGCTAAAGACTCCAGCACACCTAAATCTCCCAGTCAGAATTGTAATCAGTAGAGACACCTGGCCAAGACTGCGACTCAGAGACAACTGCATTCCCATCTACAACCACTGGAGGGAACCCAAGAGCAGAATTCACAACACTCCACACTGATGAGGGGCAAATACCCCGATACAGCTGTCTGTGGATGGATACATAGGTGGTTTTCCTTTTTGGATGCTGCCTTTCCCGTGGTTGTTCCTTCCCGGTGAAAGACCTGGCTATTTATTGCTTGCATTGAGAAACATGTGATGGTGTCTCCGCGGCTTTTCTACATGCAGTTTTGTACTTTGTCCAAATATCAGGAGGATTTAAAATGCTACAGGTTGTTAGAATAATAGCAAAGAGGTGTCTTAGTCGCTTTGGGATTTGTGTGGCTGCTGCTTCACTGAGAGTCATGTCCCAGTGTCCATCATTTTCCAGAATGACAACATGAAGTAACATGCGCAGGTAGAAGCACTCTGCATTTCACGGATGAACAACAGTGTAGATGCGACCAAGAGTATCAGTTGCTTTCACCCCTGGATAGCCTTCAATATCAAGCCGCCGTTTCCTCCGTTCCAGTGTTTCTCTGGAGGCATTCCAAGTGTATTACTTTGGTAAAACACAGTAGAGAATTGTTTTTGAAAAAGGGTCTTGTTGACACCGCTAAAAAAAATGCCAAGAGGGTGGTCTTAGGTGGTGTTAGGAGCTGCTGCTGCAAGTTTGCTGGGTTAAAGTAAATTCTCTGTCCATTTTCCAAGTGCACACTCAGATGCACAGCTGGTGGGTAGCGCTCATGAATGGAGAATCCTAGTATTCCCCAAACAGCTTAATTGCTGCTTATGTACCTGCTCATCTGGAATGCCTCCACTTCATCAATAATAGGTCCATTTTTCTGAAAGACTTGAGGACAGCTTTCTACTCAGATAGAGAACAGGATGCTCCTCCCCATGTAGCTCTTGGGAAAGGACTGCTCCTACCCCAACATCTGAGGCATCTGTCTGAAGAATAAATTCTTTCTTGAAGTCTGGGGCCATCAGAACGGGCTGCTTACATAGAGCCCCTTTCAACTCTTGGAAGGCTGACTCTGTCTCTTCGGACCATTTAACCATCACCGATTTTGTCCCTTTTAGCAGATCAGTCAGAGGCGCAGCCACTGTGGCGAAGTTCGGGATGAACCTCCTGTAATATCCCACGATACCCAGAAAGGCTTTAACTTGCTTTTTGGAGAGTGGTTTCGGCCATGTTTGGATTGCCTCCACTTTCTTGATTTGGGGCTTTATTTCTCCACGACCCACTATATAGCCTAGGTATTTAGCTTCTTCCTTACCCAAGGCACACTTCTTCGGGTTTATTGTAAACCCCGCCTCTCTTAGAGCATCAAACACCGCTTGGACTTTCTCCAGATGACTCTCCCAGTCCGGGCTAAAGATGACGATATCATCTAAGTACGCAGCAGCGTAGGCCTTATGGGGTGCAAGGACTCTATCCATAGCCCTCTGGAAGGTCGTCGGAGCTCCCTGTAGGCCAAACGGCATCCGGACATACTGGAAGCATCCATCAGGTGTCGAAAAGGCCGTCTTCTCCTTGGCTTCCTGTGCCATGGGGATCTGCCAATACCCCTTTGTCAAATCCAAGGTGGATATACATCTGGCGTGCCCAAGCCTTTCAATGAGCTCATCAACGCGGGGCATGGGATAAGCGTCAAACTTGGAGACCTCATTCAACTTCCGATAGTCGTTGCAAAACCTCCACTCTCCATCAGGTTTTGGGACCAGGACAATTGGGCTCGACCAACCGCTCTTGGATTCCTCAATGACTCCAAGCCTCAACATACGCTCCACTTCCTTGGAGATAACTTCTCGACGAGCCTCAGGAATACGATAGGGCTTAACGTTCACCCGCACATGTGGCTCTGTTAGGACCTCGTGCTCTATGACCTTCGTGTGTCCCGGCAACTCTGAAAACAGGTCCCTGTTTTTCTGGAGTAACTCCCGGCACTGCTGTTTCTGGGTCTTCGATAGCGTCTCCGCTATAGTAACCGCTCCAACCTCACCTTCTGGGTTGCTTAACAACGATGGAGTTACTGTCGGCTCTCTATCTTGCCACGGCTCGATGAGGTTGACATGGTATACTTGGAATGGTTTCCGTCTTCCTGGTTGGTGAATTTTATAATTTACTTCACCAAGTTTCTCGACAACCTCATATGGCCCTTGCCATTTGGCCAAGAACTTGCTTTCCACCGTCGGAACTAACACAAGAACTCGGTCTCCCGGATTGAACTGCCTCACTCTTGCAGACCGGTTGTAGACTCTGGCCTGAGCTTCTTGTGCCTAAGGAGGTGCTCTTTTAAGATAGGCATCACCGTTGCAATCCTCTGCTACATCAGGGCCACATGCTCAATGACGCTTCTGTGAGGCGTGACTTCGGCTTCCCAGGTTTCCTTGGCTATATCCAGAAGTGTCCCTATGTTGGGCAGTCCCAAAATTTTCACCGGTTACCTCTAACTCCAGAGTGTCAGATGCAGGGGACACTTCCTCCTCATCCCCAACCAGAACACAAAAAGGAAACCTGTCTGACTCCGGGTGTGGCGACATCCTTCCAGGGTTCATTGGTTCCCTACTCTTGCTAAGGAGCTCAGAACCTTTTCCCCACAAATCCCAAAACAAACAGAAATCCCGGCCAATAATTATAGGGTGCAACAAGTCCTGCACGACGCCGACTATGTGGGACTCAGTGCCACATGCCGTCTCAATGTCCACCCTGGCCACAGGGTAGTCCTTTGCATCCCCATGTATGCACCGCACTCCGACCTTCTTTCCCGGGAGCAGGTGAAGAGGAAAAGTGGCCCTCACCAGGGTCACTAGGCTCCCCGAGTCTAACAGTGCCGTTACTGCTCGACCGTTCACCTTTACGGGACACGCTTGAGGTCCTTCGTTGGGCGGAGAATTCACACTGCAGGCTGGATACGCATAGTATGAACAACGGCGTCCCATGCTGCAGTCCATCTGCTCAGTGGTCTGGGAACAACGGGCAGCTATATGTCCTGGCCCGTGGCACCTCCAACAAATAATATCACCCGTAGGGACCTTTGGCACCACCTCCCCCTCCCTTTGTGACCTTGGACGCGCCACCCCTTTTTGGGACTTAGCTCCCTTCTGGGACCCCCAGTATGGCATGGGTTGCCTCCCAGAGGAGCCTTCCAACCCTTGGTATCTCTCAACCATTCCGATCAGCTCGTCGGCATTCTGGGGATCACCCTGGGCAACCCAAGTCTGTATGGACCTCGGGAGGGAATGCACAAACCGATCCATCATCACTCGTTCCACCATGTATGCAGGTGTACACGACTCTGGCTGCAGCCATTTCTGGACCAGGTGCAACAGGTCAAACATTTGAGAGCGAGGCGGTTTTGTCCCGGTGATAGGCCCAGCAGTGAACTCGCTGTGCCCTGACAGTCAGTGTCACCCCCAAACGTGCGAGAATCTCAACTTTCAATTTGTGATACTCTTTGGCATCCTGCAAGGTCAAATCATAGTACGCCTTCTGCGGTTCTCCCGTCAGGTATGGCGCCAGTACCTCTGCCCACTGCTCTGGCGGAAGTTTTTCCCTCTCAGCAACCCTCTCAAACACCGTCAGGAAGGCCTCAACATCATCCCCGGGAGTCATTTTTTGCAATGCGCGTCTTACCGTCTTCCGGACGTGGGTGTCATCAGCCAGACCTGGGGTTGGGGCGCTCGTCTTGCCCTGGATGGCGGCTGCCAGAAGCTGCATCTGCTGCTGGCTCTGTTGCATCTGCTGCCGTTGCTCCTGCTGGCTCTGTTGTATCAGCTGCCGTTGCTCCTGCTGGCTCTGTTGCATCTGCTGCCGTTGCTCCTGCTGGCTCTGTTGTATCTGCTGTATCAACAGCTTGTTGGTCTCTTGCTGCTGTGACTGCATCTGGACCAAGTGTTTCAGCAGGTCCTCCATTTTCCCCGGCAATGCTTGCTGGCTTGCAATAGCCTTGACCCAGGATATTCAATAACAGACTTACGTCTCCGCTGGGAACACTGCCCGCACGTCTACCACCAATTGTAGGGATTTCACTCACTCAGGTGTGACGGCTGACACTCAGGAGGCACGTTCCTTTAAAAGTTCACAGGGTTTATTACTTCATAAACCACACGGCAAAATAACCGCAAACAAATAGCCTTTAGCTCAGGAAAAGAAAACAAAGTGTCCAGTCCATCAGGCTCAATCCTGGAGCCATAACACACTCAGGAGGGTTTCACCTCCACACATATCTGCTGTATTAAGCATTAGCCTGTCTTATATAGAGCTAACCACACCCAGTAACCCATCACATGATTAGCCATGTGGTCTGACATCACCACAGGTCCTGAAACACATATATATACATGATTATGTACAACAAAGAAATACTCCAGGCTACATTACAGCAACAAGGCACTTATGTGGCCCATACCTCCCATCGACTACACACTCTTTAGCCACCATGCTACAACTGACTGCTATACAGTTAATCACATTCTGTACAACACTACTTTGCAAGAACAGGGAAAATAATCTTACCGGATAAACTTAACCAGGATGGCAAGTAAGTGAGGTATTTCCAACACAGCAGAAGAACACGTGTGTCCAGGAAGAACACAGGGAGAAAATGGAGGTTCCTCATCCCAAAATGCCTTGGTGCAATCCCACAATGCAACACTCTAATTATTACTAAAAAACACAGGTAATACATTTAACCACCACTGGGTGGTGCTATAACACAGCAAAAAACCAACACTATTAATAGTGAACTTTTAATGCATAATTGGAATCCTACTGTCCTTTGAATAGACAGAACACTGTCCTCTGGACCATAACCCTTCCAGTCCACCAAATAAAATTTTTTGCCATGTACCACCTTGCACCCTAAAATAGCGTTCACCTCATAATCGTCCGTAGACGAACCCGACGTCTCGGCAGATGACTCGGAAAACCGGGACATGTATACGGGCTTCATGAGGGACACATGAAAGGTGTAAGTGATACCCAGGCGTGGAGGAAGGGACAGACAGTAGACCACAGGGTTAACCTGTTCAAGGACCTTGAAGGGACCCAAGTAGCGAGGTGCAAGCCTAGTGGACTCAACTCGCAGCCTGATGTTACGGGCGGAGAGCCACACTAAGTCGCCAGGAGCAAAGGTCGGAGCGGGGCGCCAATGTGCATCGGCGGAAGATCTCATTCTCTCCTTGGAGGCCCAAATGGCATCCTGAGTGCGGTCCCAAATGTCCCGTGCCTCCACAGCCCAATCTGCCACCTTAGAGTCGGCGGAAGACACGGGCATGGGCACAGGGACATGCGGAAGCTGGCCGTAATTAACCCCTTCCCGACCTTTGACGCCACGTAGGCGTCATGAAAGTCGGTGCCAATCCGACCCATGACGCCTATGCGGCGTCATGGAAAGATCGCGTCCCTGCAGACCGGGTGAAAGGGTTAACTCCCATTTCACCCGATCTGCAGGGACAGGGGGAGTGGTAGTTTAGCCCAGGGGGGGTGGCTTCACCCCCTCGTGGCTACGATCGCTCTGATTGGCTGTTGAAAGTGAAACTGCCAATCAGAGCGATTTGTAATATTTCACCCATTATAACGGGTGAAATATTACAATCCAGCCATGGCCGATGCTGAAATATCATCGGCCATGGCTGGAAATACTAGTGTGCCCCCACCCCACCCCTCCGATCGCCCCCCCACCCCCCCGATCTGGCCGGTACACTGCTCCGGCTCCCCTCCGTCCAGTGCTCCGCTCCCCCCCGTGCTCGTGTCCGCTCCCCCCGTGCTCCAATCACCCCCTCGTGCTCCAATCACCCCCCCTGCACTCCGATCCACCCCCCCCCCGTGCTCCGTTCCAGCCCCCCGTGCTCCATTCCAGCCCCCCCGTGCTCCGTTCCACGCCCCCCGCGCTCCGTTCCACCCCTCCCGCGCTCCGATTCCCCCCCCCGTGCTCCGATTCCCCCCCCCGTGCTCCGATCCCCCCCCCCCGTGGTCCCCCCCCACCCTATCATACTTACCGATCCAGCCGTGGTCCCGTCCGTCTTCTCCCGGGCGCCGCCATCTTCCAAAATGGCGGGCGCATGCGCAGTGCGCCCGCCGAATCTGCCGGCCGGCAGATTCGTTCCAAAGTGCATTTTGATCACTGAGATATAATCTATCTCAGTGATCAAAATAAAAAAAATAATAAATGACCCCCCCCCCCCTTTGTCACCCCCATAGGTAGGGACAATAAAAAAATAAAGAAATTTTTTTTTTTCCACTAATGTTAGAATAGGGTTAGGGTTAGGGGTAGGGTTAGGGGTAGGGCTAGGGTTAGGGTTAGGGGTAGGGTTAGGGGTAGGGTTAGGGTTAGGGGTAGGGTTAGGGCTAGGGTTAGGGCTAGGGTTAGGGTTAGGGTTAGGAATGTGCACACGTATTCTGGTCCTCTGCGGATTTTTCCGCTGCGGATTTGATAAATCCGCAGTGCTAAACCGCTGCGGATTTATGGCGGATTTACCGCGTTTTTTTCTGCGCATTTCACTGCGGTTTTACAATTGCGATTTTCTATTGGAGCAGTTGTAAAACCGCTGCGGAATCCGCACAAAGAAGTGACATGCTGCGGAATGTAAACCGCTGCGTTTCCGTGCAGTTTTTCCGCAGCATGTGTACAGCGATTTTTGTTTCCCATAGGTTTACATTGAACTGTACACTCATGGGAAACTGCTGCGGATCCGCAGCGTTTTCCGCAGCGTGTGCACATACCTTTAGAATTAGGCTATGTGCACACGGTGCTGATTTGGCTGCGGATTCGCAGCAGTGTTCCATCAGGTTTACAGTACCATGTAAACATATGAAAAACCAAATCCGCTGTGCCCATGGTGCGGAAAATACCGCGCGGGAACGCTGCGTTGTATTTTCCGCAGCATGTCAATTCTTTGTGCGGATTCCGCAGCGTTTTACACCTGTTCCTCAATAGGAATCCGCAGGTGAAATCCGCACAAAAAACACTGGAAATCCGCGGAAAATCCGCAGGTAAAACACAGTGCCTTTTACCCGCAGATTTTTCAAAAATGGTGCGGAAATATCTCACACGAATCCGCAACGTGGGCACATAGCCTTAGGGTTAGGGTTGGAATTAGGGTTGTGGTTAGGGTTAGGGGTGTGTTGGGGTTAGTGTTGTGGTTAGGGGTGTGTTGGGGTTAGGGTTGTGATTAGGATTATGGCTACAGTTGGGATTAGGGTTAGGGGTGTGTTGGGGTTAGTGTTGGAGTTAGAATTGAGGGGTTACCACTGTTTAGGCACATCAGGGGTCTCCAAACGCAACATGGCGCCACCATTGATTCCAGCCAATCTCGTATTCAAAAAGTCAAATGGTGCTCCCTCACTTCCGAGCCCTGACGTGTGCCCAAACAGTGGTTTACCCCCACATATGGGGTACCAGCATACTGAGGACAAACTGCGCAACAATTACTGGGGTCCAATTTCTCCTGTTACCCTTGTGAATCTAAAAAAATGCTTGCTAAAACATAATTTTTGAGGAAAGAAAAATGATTTTTTATTTTCACGGCTCTGCGTTGTAAACGTCTGTGAAGCACTTGGGGGTTCAAAGTGCTCACCACATATCTAGATAAGTTCCTTGGGGGGTCTAGTTTCCAAAATGGGGTCACTTGTGGGGGGTTTCTACTGTTTAGGCACACCAGGGGCTCTGCAAACGCAACGTGACACCCACAGACCATTCCATCAAAGTCTGCATTTCAAAAGTCACTACTTCCCTTCTGAGCCCCGACGTGTGCCCAAACAGTGGTTTACCCCCACATATGGGGTATCAGCGTACTCAGGAGAAACTGGACAACAACTTTTGGGGTCCAATTTCTCCTGTAACCCTTGGGAAAATAAAAAATTCTGGGCTAAATAATTATTTTTGAGGAAAGAAAACGTATTTATTATTTTCACGGCTCTGCATTATAAACTTCTATGAAGCACTTGGGGGTTCAAAGTGCTCACCACACATCTAGATAAGTTCCTTTCAGGGTCTAGTTTCCAAAATGGGGTCACTTGTGGGGGGTTTCTACTGTTTAGGCACATCAGGGGCTCTGCAAACGCAACGTGACGCCCGCAGAGCATTCCATCAAAGTCTGCATTTCAAAACGTCACTACTTCAATTCCAAGCCCCGGCATGTGCCCAAACAGTAGTTTACCCCCACATATGGGGTATCACCGTACTCAGGAGAAACTGGACAACAAATATTGGGGTCAAATTTCTCCTGTTACCCTTGGGAAAATTAAAAAATTCTGGGCTAAATAATTATTTTTGAGGAAAGAAAACGTATTTATTATTTTCACGGCTCTGCATTATAAACTTCTATGAAGCACTTGGGGGTTCAAAGTGCTCACCACACATCTAGATAAGTTCCTTTGGGGGTCTAGTTTCCAAAATGGGGTCACTTGTGGGGGGTTTCTACTGTTAAGCCACATCAGGGGCTCTGCAAACGCAACGTGACGCCCACAGAGCATTCCATCAAAGTCTGCATTTCAAAACGTCACTACTTCACTTCCGAGCCCCGGCATGTGCCCAAACAGTGATTTACCCCCACATATGGGGTATCAGCGTACTCAGGAGAAACTGGACAACAACTTTTGGGGTCAAATTTCTCCTGTTACCCTTGGGAAAATAAAAAATTGCAGGCTAAAAGATCATTTTTGAGAAAATAATTTTTTTTTTTATTTTCATGGCTCTGCGTTATAAACTTCTGTGAAGCACTTGGGGGTTCAAAGTCCTCACCACACATCTAGATTAGTTCCTTTGGGGGTCTAGTTTCTAAAATGGTGTCATTTCTGGGGGATCTCCAATGTTTAGGCACACAGGGGCTCTCCAAACGTGACATGGTGTCCGCTAATGATTGGAGCTAATTTTCCATTTAAAAAGCCAAATGGCGTGCCATCCCTTCCGAGCCCTGCCGTGCGCCCAAACAGTGGTTTACCCCCACATATGGGGTATCAGCGTACTCAGGACAAACTGGACAACAATATTTGGGGTCCAATTTCTCCTATTATCCTTGGCAAAATAGGAAATTCCAGGCTAAAAAATCATTTATGAGGAAAGAAAAATTATTTTTTATTTTCATGGCTCTGCGTTATAAACTTCTGTGAAGCACCTGGGGGTTTAAAGTGCTCAATATGCATCTAGATAAGTTCCTTGGGGGGTCTAGTTTCCAAAATGGGGTCACTTGTGCGGGAGCTCCAATGTTTAGGCACACAGGGGCTCTCCAAACGCGACATGGTGTCCGCTAACAATTGGAGCTAATTTTCCATTCAAAAAGTCAAATGGCGCGCCTTCTCTTCCGAGCCCTGCCGAGTGCCCAAACAGTGGTTTACCCCCACATATGAGGTATCGGCGTACTCGGGAGAAATTGCCCAACAAATTTTATGATCCATTTTATCCTACTGCCCATGTGAAAATGAAAAAATTGAGGCGAAAAGAATTTTTTCGTGAAAAAAAATTACTTTTTCATTATTACAGATCAATTTGTGAAGCACCTGAGGGTTTAAAGTGCTCACTAGGCATCTAAATTAGTTCCTTGGGGGGTCTAGTTTCCAAAATGGGGTCACTTGTGGGGGGTTTCTACTGTTTAGGCACATCAGGGGCTCTGCAAACGCAACGTGACGCCCGCAGAGCATTCCATCAAAGTCTGCATTTCAAAACGTCACTACTTCAATTCCAAGCCCCGGCATGTGCCCAAACAGTAGTTTACCCCCACATATGGGGTATCACCGTACTCAGGAGAAACTGGACAACAAATATTGGGGTCAAATTTCTCCTGTTACCCTTGGGAAAATTAAAAAATTCTGGGCTAAATAATTATTTTTGAGGAAAGAAAACGTATTTATTATTTTCACGGCTCTGCATTATAAACTTCTATGAAGCACTTGGGGGTTCAAAGTGCTCACCACACATCTAGATAAGTTCCTTTGGGGGTCTAGTTTCCAAAATGGGGTCACTTGTGGGGGGTTTCTACTGTTAAGCCACATCAGGGGCTCTGCAAACGCAACGTGACGCCCACAGAGCATTCCATCAAAGTCTGCATTTCAAAACGTCACTACTTCACTTCCGAGCCCCGGCATGTGCCCAAACAGTGATTTACCCCCACATATGGGGTATCAGCGTACTCAGGAGAAACTGGACAACAACTTTTGGGGTCAAATTTCTCCTGTTACCCTTGGGAAAATAAAAAATTGCAGGCTAAAAGATCATTTTTGAGAAAATAATTTTTTTTTTTATTTTCATGGCTCTGCGTTATAAACTTCTGTGAAGCACTTGGGGGTTCAAAGTCCTCACCACACATCTAGATTAGTTCCTTTGGGGGTCTAGTTTCTAAAATGGTGTCATTTCTGGGGGATCTCCAATGTTTAGGCACACAGGGGCTCTCCAAACGTGACATGGTGTCCGCTAATGATTGGAGCTAATTTTCCATTTAAAAAGCCAAATGGCGTGCCATCCCTTCCGAGCCCTGCCGTGCGCCCAAACAGTGGTTTACCCCCACATATGGGGTATCAGCGTACTCAGGACAAACTGGACAACAATATTTGGGGTCCAATTTCTCCTATTATCCTTGGCAAAATAGGAAATTCCAGGCTAAAAAATCATTTATGAGGAAAGAAAAATTATTTTTTATTTTCATGGCTCTGCGTTATAAACTTCTGTGAAGCACCTGGGGGTTTAAAGTGCTCAATATGCATCTAGATAAGTTCCTTGGGGGGTCTAGTTTCCAAAATGGGGTCACTTGTGCGGGAGCTCCAATGTTTAGGCACACAGGGGCTCTCCAAACGCGACATGGTGTCCGCTAACAATTGGAGCTAATTTTCCATTCAAAAAGTCAAATGGCGCGCCTTCTCTTCCGAGCCCTGCCGAGTGCCCAAACAGTGGTTTACCCCCACATATGAGGTATCGGCGTACTCGGGAGAAATTGCCCAACAAATTTTATGATCCATTTTATCCTACTGCCCATGTGAAAATGAAAAAATTGAGGCGAAAAGAATTTTTTCGTGAAAAAAAATTACTTTTTCATTTTTACAGATCAATTTGTGAAGCACCTGAGGGTTTAAAGTGCTCACTAGGCATCTAAATTAGTTCCTTGGGGGGTCTAGTTTCCAAAATGGGGTCACTTGTGGGGGAGCGCCAATGTTTAGGCACACAGGAGCTATCCAAACGCGACATGGTGTCCGCTAACGATGGAAATAATTTTTCATTCAAAAAGTCAAATGGCGCTCCTTCCCTTCCGAGCCTTACCATGTGCCCAAACAGTGGTTTACCTCCACATGTGAGGTATTGGTGTACTCAGGAGAAATTGCCCAACACATTTTAGGATCCATTTTATCCTGTTGCCCATGTGAAAATGAAAAAATTGAGGCTAAAAGAATTTTTTTGTGAAAAAAAAGTACTTTTTCATTTTTACGGATCAATTTGTGAAGCACCTGGGGGTTCAAAGTGCTCACTATGCATCTAGATAAGTTCCTTGGGGCGTCTAGTTTCCAAAATGGGGTCACTTGTGGGGGAGCTCCAATTTTTAGGCACACGGGGGCTCTCCAAACGTGACATGGTGTCCGCTAAAGAGTGGAGCCAATTTTTGATTCAAAAAGTCAAATGGCGCTCCTTCCCTTCCAAGCCCTGCCGTGCGCCAAAACAGTGGTTTACCCCCACATATGAGGTATCAGCGTACTCAGGACAAATTGGACAACAACTTTCGTGGTTCAGTTTCTCCTTTTACCATTGGGAAAATAAAAAAATTGTTGCTAAAAGATAATTTTTGTGACTAAAAAGTTAAATGTTCATTTTTTCCTTCCATGTTGCTTCTGCTGCTGTGAAGCACCTGAAGGGTTAATAAACTTCTTGAATGTGGTTTTGAGTACCTTGAGGGGTGCAGTTTTTAGAATGGTGTCACTTTTGGGTATTTTCAGCCATATAGACCCCTCAAACTGACTTCAAATGTGAGGTGGTCCCTAAAAAAAATGGTTTTGTAAATTTCGTTGTAAAAATGACAAATCGCTGGTCGAATTTTAACCCTTATAACTTCCTAACAAAAAAAAATTTTGTTTCCAAAATTGTGCTGATGTAAAGTAAACATGTGGGAAATGTTATTTATTAACTATTTTGTGTCACATATCTCTCTGGTTTAACAGAATAAAAATTCAAAATGTGAAAATTGCGAAATTTTCAAAATTTTCGCCAAATTTCCGTGTTTATCACAAATAAATGCAGAATTTATTGACCTAAATTTACCACTAACATGAAGCCCAATATGTCACGAAAAAACAATCTCAGAACCGCTAGGATCCGTTGAAGCGTTCCTGAGTTATTACCTCATAAAGGGACACTGGTCAGAATTGCAAAAAACGGCAAGGTCTTTAAGGTCAAAATAGGCTGGGTCTTGAAGGGGTTAAGGAGGAATGGGGTCTAACCGGTGGAGTCGGCAACGGCATTGATAAGTGCAAACTTCGCCCACGGTAGCAAGGATGCCCAGTCATCCTGCCTGGCAGAAACAAAATGTCATAGATATGTGACCAGGGTCTGATTGGCCCTCTCTACCAACCCATTCGTCTCGGGATGATATGCTGAGGAGAGATTCAACTCAATACTGAGTAGACGACAAAGCTCTCTCCAGAATAGAGATGCAAACTGGGGATCCCGGTCACTGACAATTTTTTCCGGCATACCGTGTAGACAAAAGATATGTTTCCTAAACAATGCCAGAGCCCATGCAGAAGGTAACCGTGGAACAGACATCAAGTGCACCATTTTGGAAAAATGTTTGGTGATCACCCAAATAATGGTGCAGCTACGAGACTTGGGTAAGCCCACCACAAAATCCATCCTGACCATCTCCCAGGGCCTGTCTGCCACCAACGGGGTAAAGCAACCCAGCTGGCCATTGACGAGCAACTTGTTCTTGGCGCAGGAGACACACGCCCGAACATAGTTTGCGACATCACGGGCCATATGCGGCCACCAGTATGTCCTCGCCAGTAACTCAGATGTCCTTTTGGACCCAAAATGTCCATCCACCCTGGACGAGTGAGCCCAAGAGAGAACCTCAGGATGCAGTCTGTATGGTACAAAAGTCTTGCCCGGGGGCACAGACTCTAGCGAAACCGGGGCCACAGTTCTCAGGCTCTCGGTGGAGACAATAAGCCAAGGTTCCTCTTCCTCCTCAGATGATACAAGGGAGCAAGAGAGCATCAGCACGAATGTTCTTCTCCCCAGATAGAAAATGGAGGGTGAAATGCAACCGGGAGAAGAACAAGGACCATCTGGCCTGGCGAGAATTTAACCGTTGGGCTGTCTGCAAGTAGACCAAATTCTTGTGGTCTGTGAATACTTGGAAGGGAAAGCGAGCCCCCTCCAAAAGATGTCTCCACTCTGAGAAGGCCAACTTCATTGCTAGCAACTTCCTGTCCCTGATGGAATAATTCCTCTCCGCTGGTGAGAAGGTGTTGGAAAAGAAGAAGCAAGGATGCTTCCGACCTTAAGCATCCTTTGGAAGAGGACTGCTCCAGCACCAACAGATGAGGCATCCACTTCCAATATAAACGGCTTATCTACATCGGGGCAATGTAGGATGGAAGTGCTGGCAAAACGAGACTTAATAGAGGTGAAGGCCTTGGGGACCTCTTCAGACCACAATTTGGGATATGCTCCCTTCTTGGTGAGGGCTATCAAAGTTGAGAAATGAGGAATGAACTGGCGATAATAGTTAATGAACCCCATAAAGCGCTGCACTGCTTTAAGAGAATGGGGTTCTTGCCAGTCCATCACAGCCTGGAGTTTGGCAGGATCCAAAGCCAATTACTAGGCAGCGATGATACAGGAAAGGTAAGGACTCCTTCTCAAGCACATATTTCTCCAACTTGGCATAGAGGGAATTTGCTCGTAAGAGGTCGAAGACTTTGCAAACATCTCTTCAGTGGGAGTCAATATCTGGAGAGTAGATGAGAATATCATCCAGATAGACTACGACCGAAGAGGAAATCATATCCCAGAAGATTTCATTTACACAGTCTTGGAAAACGGCTAGGGCATTACAGAGCCCAAAGGGCATCACTAGATATTCATAGTGCCCATCCCTGGTGTTAAAAGCCGTCTTCAATTCGTCCCCCTCACGGATGCGAATCAGGTTGTAAGCACCCCGCATTTCTAGTTTAGTAAATACCCTTGCTCCCCGAAGCCTATCAAAGAGCTCAGATATCAGGGGCAGAGGACACTTATTCTTAACGGTGATGGCGTCAAGACCCCTGTAGTCTATGCATGGACATAGTTTTCCGTTCTTCTGCACGAAGAAGAACCCAGCCCTTGCCGGTGACACTGACTTCCTAATGAATCCCCTTGCCAGATTTTCCTGGATGTACTGTGACATTCCCTCCATCTCCGGTAGAGATAACGGATGGACTTGACCCCGGGGAGGCTCAGCACCAGGCAAGAGGTCAATAGGACAGTCATAGGCTCTTCGCAGCCCTTTTGGAGAACATGTCCGCATAGGGCCAATATTGCTTGGGGAGAGAGGATAGATCTGCGGGTACCTCAGTAGTAGCAACCTGAACGCATTCTCTCTGACACCTACCCCCACAAGACTCACCCCATCCCAGAATTCTGCCTGTGGACCACTCAATATGAGGAGAGTGGTACCGTACCCAAGGTATCCCTAACAGGACCTCATCAATTCCCTCAGGAAAGACAAGCAGAGATATAATCTCCTGATAAGATGGTGACATGGACAGAGTAAAAGGGATGGTCTGGTGTGTTATCTGTGAGGGCAGTGTCGACCCATTCACCACTCGTACGGTTACTGGTTGAGCTAGCATTACCAGGGGTATTGCGTGACGTTGGGCGAAGGCAGAAGACATAAAATTGCCCTCCGCCCCAGAATCCACGCAGAGCTCTACCAAGTGGGTGAATGAGCCTATAGTAATTGTCCCCTTAAAGGATAATTTGGAGGCAAACGTCGCCGTGTCTAGTGTACCTCCACCTACTACCACTAGACACTGATGTTTCCTCGACCGCTGGGGACATCTGGTGGCAAGGTGTCCTGGCTGCTGGCAAACATGACAGACCTTGAGTGCACAAGCGGTCCAGGACTTAGATCCAGCTTGTGACATTTCCATGGCCTCATGTGACTCAGGGACCAGGACTGGAGATTCCAAATGTTTGGCGAAGGTGGGAGCCAGACGAAACCTCTGCCTACACTGGGCTCGCTCTAACCTCCGCTCGTTAAAACGGATGTCAATACGAGTAGACACAGCTCCAGTATGGTGTGAATCTCCCTAGTGGCCAGAGCGTCCTTCACGTGGTCAGCCAGCCTCTCCAAAATATAGGGATAAGGGCTTTATCCGACCAGTCCAGCTCAGATGCTAGGGTGGGGAAGTTGACAGCAAAACGGCTGACCAAGGACGAGCCCTGAGTCCATGCCAACAGTTGGAGCGCCATATCATGGGTGACTCGAGGTCCTAAATAGACCTGTTTCAGAGTGCTCAGGAACAGCGGAGCACTCTGCACCACATGATCGCCACACTCCCACAGCGGCGTAGCCCATTCCAACGCCCTGCCCAACAAGAGAGACACAATAAATCCCACCCGCTCTGTAGGGAAACGTGCGGCAAGGAGCTCGAGGTGTATAGAGCACTGACTCACGAAACCCCTACAAGATTTACTGTCACCAGCAAATTTTTCTGGTAGCAGGAGGTGAGATAGAGTCGGAACAGAGGTGGCAGTGGACAAGGTTGCTCCAGCCACGCTAGCATCCTGTACAGCAACTGTGGTAACATCCACAGCTGAGGTTGTGCACTCGAGAGCCGCCAACCTACCCTCCAGCTGCTGGATGTACCGCAAGGATTGCTGTTCATCCGCCATTTACTAGCCAGAACCTGGCGCTAGTATACTGTTATGTTTGGCATAACACACCGAGTATATATTTATGAAATGGAAGGTGCATTCGCAACCCGGGGTCCACCGTGCAGGAGAAAACCTGCTGCTAGTGATAGATGGCACTATATGGCGGTATAAGCGAAGTCTGTTACTTCACAGATTCGCAGAGAAAGGAAAACTTTGTGCCTTGTTATCCTCACAGAGGTACACAGCTTCCTAGTAGAGCAAACAGTGGTCATGCCATCAGAATCACACAAGCAACTCCTCTCCGGTGGATCCAGAATTCTAGTGTCTATACGCCAGCCCTGAATCCACTTACACAAAACTCACCGGAGGTGCCGGTATTCTAGGGGCTTATTTCAATCAAACCCTGACCATATACACAAATGACCACAATGACGCTGAGCTCATGATAAAAGTTGATACTAGCGTATGGCCATGCAAGCCCTTTATAGGTTTAGCACTCAAGGACCATCCTAGCAGTCCAATAGGACCCGCTTCAGGACCTGCGCATGTGACCCCTGAGCTCCAATGGGAGGTCGTCCCGTGGGCATGCCCAGTATGGGAAAAGCAGGACTTAATCCCAGAAAGGTCTGCTCGCTGCTGATCAGTGCTGGCTGCAAAGGAAGAGCCTGGAAGAACAGTAGTAACCAGTTGCCGAGTATCAACCTGAAATACAGTGGGGCAAAAAAGTATTTAGTCAGTCAGCAATAGTGCAAGTTCCACCATTTAAAAAGATGAGAGGCGTCTGTAATTTACATCATAGGTAGACCTCAACTATGGGAGACAAACTGAGAAAAAAAAATCCAGAAAATCACATTGTCTGTTTTTTTATCATTTTTTTTGCATATTATGGTGGAAAATAAGTATTTGGTCAGAAACAAACAATCAAGATTTCTGGCTCTCACAGACCTGTAACTTCTTCTTTAAGAGTCTCCTCTTTCCTCCACTCATTACCTGTAGTAATGGCACCTGTTTAAACTTGTTATATCAGTATAAAAAGACACCTGTGCACACCCTCAAACAGTCTGACTCCAAACTCCACTATGGTGAAGACCAAAGAGCTGTCAAAGGACACCAGAAACAAAATTGTAGCCCTGCACCAGGCTGGGAAGACTGAATCTGCAATAGCCAACCAGCTTGGAGTGAAGAAATCAACAGTGGGAGCAATAATTAGAAAATGGAAGACATACAAGACCACTGATAATCTCCCTCGATCTGGGGCTCCACGCAAAATCCCACCCCGTGGGGTCAAAATGATCACAAGAACGGTGAGCAAAAATCCCAGAACCACACGGGGGGACCTAGTGAATGAACTGCAGAGAGCTGGGACCATTGTAACAAGGCCTACCATAAGTAACACACTGCGCCACCATGGACTCAGATCCTGCAGTGCCAGACGTGTCCCACTGCTTAAGCCAGTACATGTCCGGGCCGGTCTGAAGTTTGCTAGAGAGCATTTGGATGATCCAGAGGAGTTTTGGGAGAATGTCCTATGGTCTGATGAAACCAAACTGGAACTGTTTGGTAGAAACACAACTTGTCGTGTTTGGAGGAAAAAGAATACTGAGTTGCATCCATCAAACACCATACTTACTGTAAAGCATGGTGGTGGAAACATCATGCTTTGGGGCTGTTTCTCTGCAAAGGGGCCAGGACGACTGATCCGGGTACATGAAAGAATGAATGGGGCCATGTATCGTGAGATTTTGAGTGCAAACCTCCTTCCATCAGCAAGGGCATTGAAGATGAAACGTGGCTGGGTCTTTCAACATGACAATGATCCAAAGCACACCGCCAGGGCAACGAAGGAGTGGCTTCGTAAGAAGCATTTCAAGGTCCTGGAGTGGCCTAGCCAGTCTCCAGATCTCAACCCTATAGAAAACCTTTGGAGGGAGTTGAAAGTCCGTGTTGCCAAGCGAAAAGCCAAAAACATCACTGCTCTAGAGGAGATCTGCATGGAGGAATGGGCCAACATACCAACAACAGTGTGTGGCAACCTTGTGAAGACTTACAGAAAACGTTTGACCTCTGTCATTGGCAACAAAGGATATATTACAAAGTATTGAGATGAAATTTTGTTTCTGACCAAATACTTATTTTCCACCATAATATGCAAATAAAATGTTAAAAAAACAGACAATGTGATTTTCTGGATTTTTTTTTCTCAGTTTGTCTCCCATAGTTGAGGTCTACCTATGATGTAAATTACAGACACCTCTCATCTTTTTAAGTGGTGGAACTTGCACTATTGCTGACTGACTAAATACTTTTTTGCCCCACTGTAGATGCTGGGACCAATGTCTCTGCTGAGCAGGCTCCACTGTGGCTGGAGAAGAATGGGAGACTGCAGCAGAGATGGTTCAAGATTCCCCTTGTGCAGAGGCAGGAACTCGACACCTAACACGCGTTGACTTTGAAAACCTATTTGAATAAACGTTTTTAAGGAAATCTCCATATCTGTTAGTCTTCATCAGCAGTGCAGGTACAGACACATTATACCCGGATCAACTATTTTGCTCGGTCTTTGGACCCATGTCCTGCAGCAGCTGATTTATGCATTGAACATGTTGCTAAGGTGCCACTGTATCAGGTGAGTGTAATACTCCTCTGTTTTCATTATATCTTGTTATCAGATAAGACCCTATTTTTCACTTGTTTGTTCCTCAGTATCTCGACTACAAGAAATCTCTAACGCTTTCAGGTTACTTGGTTAGAAGCAATCAAGGACTGCTTGGACCTTAACAGGGTCCATCTGAAACCTCAATGCAGGAGCCAAATGTCCTGAGAACTGGACCTGCTGTACCACAAATTGCCATTTCTCCAAGTTAGCAGATAAATAGTTGTCACGTAGAACCTGGAGAACCTGTCTGACATGCTCACCATGCTCCTCCAGAGTACGTGAGGAACTCAATATATCATCCAGGAAAATTACCAAAAATCTACCAATCAGTGAGAAAAAAAATATAATTAATGACATTTTCAAAGACTGCCGAAGCATTGGTTACCCCGAATGGCAGCATCAAATGTTCAATCTGCCCCTCAGGTGTATTGTGTGCGATCTTCCATCCATCACCATGGCGATACGTATAAGGTTATATGCCCCTCTCACGTTAAGTCTGTAAAACTATTCATCTCCAGGTAATTGGCTAAACAGGTCAGGTATAAGGGGTAAAGGATAGGGAAGGTGAGCTGTGATTTTATTAATCTCTCTGAAGTCCAAGCATGGACGCCGCCCTCCATCCTATTAACAAAACCCCCACAGCAACTGGAGAGGTACATGGCCGTATATGACCCTTAGGCCGGGATCACACATGCGAGAAACACGTCCGTGTCTCGCATGTGAAATCCAAGCTCTGGCGCCGGTACTCCAGAGCAGAGCGTGCGGCTCCATGTGTTGCTATGCGGCCGCACGCTCCGCTCCGAAGTGCCGGCATCAGAGCTTGGATTTCACATGCGAGACACAGACGTGTTTCTCGCATGTGTGATCCCGGCCTTAGCCGGACACTGGAAGGGGGTAAATAAGCGAGATTTCGGCATTTTAGCTCCTGGTGTGGAGGCGATAGCACAATCATATGCCGCCATATACTAGACGTCTGGTAACCGGTAATAATTCCCTCATGTGTGGGGTCTATTTGTCTCCAGAGAAATCACACGTTACATTCCACACAGAACATTGTGTAGAAAAGGCGGCGCGAGGTGATTGTGCCAGTAGTGAGGGCGAATAATGGCGGAAATGTCACTGACTGAGGAGAAGTCTCCATGTAGCTTCTTCACTGCGGATCACGTGACCCCTGACTCCTCCCCCTGTGACCTCATCACAGGTCCTGTGCGCACAGAGCAGCCATATATGTGGAGTGCGGCTCTGCAGGTGGAGGTATGTGGAGATTCCCCATTACTGAGCGCGGGGACATTAACCCCTTCTGCACTAAGACTCTTTATAAGAATCATAACGTTGTTGTTCTGTTTCCTGTAATAGATACATACGAGCCAACTATGGAGGACAGGAAGTGAGGGAGCGGATTGTTCTCCTAGTACAGGGCCCCTTTCTTGGCCCCACACAGTGTAATGCCCCCATTATGCCCTGTAAGCAGGGTTCTGCCCCACACCCAGCTGCCTCGGGCACTTTACCATGAGCTGGTACCTCAGATTCTTCCCCGCACCCCTTTCCTTTGCTTGGCGCCAAATCTGTTCTGCCTTTGGGGCTCCAGCCTTTATAATATCAGTAACTGCGTCATCAAGGTCACCTGACCAGGTGCACCATCTAGACTCTTCCCTCCGGAAACCCTCCCTCTTCCCATTGGTGTCACATGGTCTCGTTTGGGCGGCAGATAGCAGTCTTTTTGTACAAATGCAGCACAGCCCTGAGGAGTCTTTTATGACTCTCCTTTTTACACCCCTTATGCAATATATATGATGCCGCCCACACAGTATAATTTTTCCTCAGTACTGGCATCTCTCGTAAAAAAAGGTATTTTCAAAGTATCGCCATACCCCCACACAGTATAATATTCTTACAGTATTGCCATACCCACCACACACATTATAATGTTCCTACAGTACCTCCATACCACCACACAGAGTATAATGTGCCTACAGTACCGCCATACCCCCACACACAGTATAATGTTCTCATAGTACCGCCATACCCCCACACACAGTATACTGTTCTCATAGTACCGCCATACCCCCACACACAGTATAATGTTCTCATAGTACTGCCATCCCACCACACACCGTATAATGTTCTCACAGCACTTTTATACCCCCACACACAGTATAATGTTCTCACAGTACCGCCATACCCGCACACACAATATAATGTTCTCACAGTACCACCATACCCCCACACACAATATAATGTTCTCACAGTACCGCTATACCCCCACACAGTATAAAGTTCCCCCAGTACCATCATCCCACCACACACAGTATTTTGTTCCCACAATAGTGGCTTCCCACAGACACAGGATAATGTTTCCACAGGACTGGCATCCCCCTCACAGACAGTATAATGTCCCTACAGTACTGCCATCCCCCCACTTTCTAATGCTCTCATAGTACAGTCATGGCCAAAATTTTTGAGAATGACACCAAAATTCTATTTTCACATGATCTGCTGCCCTCTGGTTTTTTATTAGTGTTTGTCTGATGTTTATATCACATACAGAAATATAATTGCAATCATATTATGAGTACCAATAGGTTATATTGACAGTTAGAATGAGTTAATGCAGCAAGTCAATATTTGCAGTGTTGACCCTTCTTCTTCAAGACCTCTGCAAGTCTCCCTGGCATGCTCTCAATCAACTTCTGGACCAAATCCTGACTGATAGCAGTCCATTCTTGCATAATCAATGCTTGCATTTTGCCAGAATTTGTTGGTTTTTGTTTGTCCACCCGTCTCTTGATCACTGACCACAAGTTCTCAATGGGATTAAGATCTGGGGAGTTTCCAGGCCATGGACCCAAAATCTCTATGTTTTGTTCCATGAGCCATTTAGTTATCACCTTTGCTTTATGGCAAGGTGCTCCATCATGCTGGAAAAGGCATTGTTGGGCGCCAAACTGCTCTTGGACGGTTGGGAGAAGTTGCTCTTGGAGGACATTCTGGTACCATTCTTTATTCATGGTTGTGTTTTTAGGCAAGACTGTGAGTGAGCCGATTCCCTTGGTCAGAAGCAACCCCACACATGAATGGTTTCAGGATGCTTTACAGTTGACATGAGACAAGACTGGTGGCAGCGCTCACCTCTTCTTCTCCGAATAAGCTGTTTTCCAGATGTCCCAAAAAATCGAAAAGGGGATTTATCAGAGAAAATGACTTTGCCCCAGTCCTCAGCAGTCCACTCCCTGTACCTTTTTCAGAATATCAGTCGGTCCCTGATGTTTTTTCTGGAGAGAAGTGGCTTCTTTGCTGCCCTCCTTGAAACCAGGCCTTGCTCAAAGAGTCTCCGCCTCACAGTGCGTACAGAAGCACTCACATCAGCCTGCTGCCATTCCTGAGCAAGCTCGGCACTGCTGGTAGTCCGATCCCGCAGCTGAAACAGTTTTAAGATACTGTCCTGGCGCTTGCTGGTCTTTCTTGGGCGCCCTGGAGCCTTTTTGACAACAATGGAAGCTCTCTCCTTGAAGTTCTTGATGATGCGATAGATTGTTGACTGAGGTGCAATCTTTGTAGCTGCGATACTCTTCCGTTAGGCCATTTTTGTGCAGTGCAATGATGGCTGCACGTGTTTCTTTAGAGATAACCATGGTTAACTGAAGAGAAACAATAATACAAAGCACCAGCCTCCTTTTAAAGTGTCCAGTGATGTCATTCTTACTTAATCATGACTGATTGATCGCCAGCCCTGTCCTCATCAACACCCACACCTGTGTTAATGGATCAATCACTAAAACGATGTTAGCTGCTCCTTTTAAGGCAGGACTGCAATGATGTTGAAATGTGTTTTGGGGGTTAAAGTTCATTTTCTGGGCAAATATTGACTTTGCAGTCAGTAATTGCTGTTAATCTGATCACTCTGACATTCAGGAGTATATGCATATTGGCATTAGAAAAAATGAAGCAGTAGACTTTGGAAAAATTAATATTTGTCTCATTCTCAAAATTTTTGTCCATGACTGTACTGCCCCCTACATGCACAATATGGTAACATCCACCTCACTGACTACCTCCAACCACCGACAAATAATAAAATAGTCACTTAGCCTCATTCTTGGTGCAAATACTAATTAACCCAGGATCTATGAGATATTTCCCACAAGATAGTTGGATAGGCAGGAATGTATCATCCATAAAGGTAGCCCACTCGGTTGCTATGATGCCTATGAATTGACAGGGCTCGGTGGGGTGTGGTATTGGTGACCCTCTCCTTCCCATCATCACAATTTCAGCGATATCCATATTCCCATGACGGTGATACCGCTGAATAGATTATTGAATCAGGGAGTCGAAAGCTCCTGATCCACCATTCAGCCTTCACTTCTGAGTCTGAGACTCCGTGCACTGCAGGCACAATGACGTCACTACATCACACCTGTAGTACGGAGCCTCAGTACTCACACCGCACAGACCAGAGCAGCGCACCTCAGGAACCGAGTTGAGTGAGTAGTGTGTGTGTGTGTGTGTGTGTGTGTGTGTGTGTGTGTGTGTGTGTTTTCTTTCAATATTAGGAATTGTGGGGGCATCATATTAAGAGAAGAGCTGTTGGGACTCTCATACTGAATGTGAGGCTGGTAGGGGCCATTATACTGGGGTTGTGGTGGACTGTACATGCCTCCATACTGAGTGGGGTTTTTTATTTTGTGTAGCAGGTTGTGGTGGCTATTATTAGAGATGAGTGAATATGTTTGGAAAACGATTGCCAAACATAAATTCGACACGAATATGGTACATTCAGATTCATGATCAGTAGCACGAGCATTTTTCTTAAGATCAGAAAAAGTCGGTAACATTCGGTAAAAGATATAGCAGAAGCCGGCAATACTTGTGCTGCGTTTAGTAAAATCACAGCCACCAATGTGGGAGACTGGGGTTCAAGTCCTGGATCTGCCCTGTTCTACATAATATACCAGTAATGGTCCATAACACTATGGTGTCTACCTCAATAAACATGAGAGTGTCACAAGCAAAGAGAGTCATGCCGCCTCGGACGTCACCTGGATTAACAAGGTCCGAATGGGATGGCGAGGAACCAGGACAATCTGATGATAAATCGGCTACTGGACCAAACCATACATGGACAAGGCAAGAGAGCCTGGATCTGATGGAATGCTATTATAACAGGAGAACAAATGAGAGAGAATATATGAAGCGTATGAGGAAACTGTGGATGGATACAAGACCTGCATGTCCACTAACTGAGAAACAACTAATCACCCAACATTTCAATATCATAAAGAGAAAGCTATTGTCACAACTTGAGATGGATCAACTGCACTGCAGATCCACCCCACATGAACACCTGGAAGAACAACATGTGCAACCCCCTGGAGATCCTGATCCAACCCTGCAACTAGAGTGCACTGCAACTTGTCTGAAACAGAAGATCTTAGATAAACTAAATACCATCAATACCAAAGATCGACTGCCAAAGCTCAGCAAAGAAACACTACCAGACAGTATTATTATTATTATTATTTATTTATATAGCACCATTGATTCCATGGTGCTGTACATGAGAAGGGGTTACATGCAAATTGCAGTTATCACAGTAACAAACTAACAAATACAGACTGATAAAGAGGGGAGAGGGCCCTGCCCTTGCGAGTTTACATTCTAAAGGATGGTGGGGAAGGAGACAATAGGTTGAGGGTTGCAGGAGCTCCGGTGTTGGTGAGGCGGTAGCTCCGGTGGTGATAAGGAGGCAGCAGGGTCAGTGCAGGCTGTATGCTTTCCTGAAGAGGTGGGTTTTCAGATTCCGTCTGAAGGATCCGAGTGTGCTTTATAATCGAATGTGTTGGGGCAAATAATTCCAGAGGATGGGGGATATTAGGGAGAAGTCTTGGAGGCGGGTGGGTGAGGAGCGAATAAGTGTGGAGGAGAGAAGGAGGACTTTTGAGGACCGGAGATTACGTAAGTGAAGATGTCGGGAGACTAGTTCAGAGATATATGCAGGAGACAGGTTATGGATGGCTTTGTAGGTCAGTATTGGTAATTTGAACTGGATATGCTGAGGAAATGGGAGCCAGTGAAGAGATTTGCAGAGGGGGGGAAGCGGAGGAGTAGCAAGGAGAGAGATGAATTAGTCGGGCAGCAGAGTTAAGGATGGACTGGAGAGGTGCAAGGGTTTTAGCAGGGAGGTCACAGAAAAGGATGTTGCAGTAGTCGAGGCGGGAGATGATGAGGGCATGCACAAGCATATTAGTAGATTGACGGTTGAGGAAAGGACGGATTCTGGAGATATTTTTGAGCTGGAGGTGACAGGAGGTGGAAAGAGCTTGGATGTGCGGTTTGAAGGACTGGGCAGAGGCAAGGGTTACTCCGAGGCAGTGGACTTCTTGTACGGGGGAAAGCGTGATGTCGTTAATTGCAATAGATATGTCAGGTAAGGAAGGTTTATGAGATGGAGGAAAGATGATGAGTTCAGATTTGTCCACACTGAGTTTGAAGAAGCGAGAGGAGAATAAGGAGGATATCACTGATAGACACTCCGTGTGGACTGCAGAGGGGTGACGTCCGGGCCAGAGAGGTAGATCTGAGTGTCATCAGCATATAGGTGGTACTGGAATCCATGGGATTTTATGAGTTGTCCCAGGCCAAGTGTATAGATTGAGAAGAGTAGCAGTTCTAGAACAGAGCCTTGGGAGACTACAACAGAGAGAGGGTGGGATGAGGAGGTAGTGTGGGCGTTGAAGACTCTGAATGTGCGGTTGGAAAGGTATGAGGGGATCTAGGATAGGGCAAGGTCTTTTTTATGCCAAAGGAGGAGAGGATCTGCAGTATCAGGCAGTGGTCAACTGTGTCAAAAGCAGAGGACAGATCTAGGAGGAGTATAGAGTATTGTCCGTTAGCTTTGGCTGTAAGTAGGTCGTTAGTAATTTTGGTCAGGGCTGTCTCAGTTGAGTGATGGGGCAGAAACCAGATTGTAGATTGTCAAAGAGCAAGTTAGATGAGAGGTGAGAGGAAAGTTCACCGTCGACGTGCTGCTCCAGGAGTTTGGAAGCAAATGGGAGCAGCGATATTGGGCAATAGCTGGACATAGCAGATGGATCGAGGGTTGGCTTTTTAAAGATAGGCGTGAATGTGGCATGTTTGAAAGCAGAAGGGAAGGTGCCAGAAGTTAGAGTGATAGGTTGAAGAGGTGGGTTAGGGATGGCATAAGATTGGCGGTGAGGTTGAGGAGGAGATGGGATGGTATGGGGTCGGGCGCACAGGTGCGATTTGGAGGGGAGACAATTAAGCTCCCCTTCAGTGATGTTGGGTAGGGAGGTTATGGGGTTTGGGCATTGGTCTGGTATACAAAGGGGTTGTGGTGGTTGAACAATGAAGACTTGTCTTGTTTGGTCGATCTTATTTTTAAAGTGTGGGGCAAAGTCCTCAGCAGAGATGAGGGAGATTGGAGGGGGCAGTGGGGGGCAGAGGAGGGAGTTAAAGGTTTTGAATAACTGTTTGGGGTTGTAGGATAGGGAAGATAGGAGGGTTGTGAAGTAGACCTGTTTAGCAGAGGTGAGAGCAGATTTGAAAGCGAGTGTTGTCTGTTTGAATGCAGTGAAGTCGTCTTGCGAATGTGTTTTCTTCCAATGCTGCTCTTAAACCCTGGACACTTGCCGGAGCTTTTTAGTGGTGTTATTGTGCCAGGGTTGTCTATTGATACGTTGCACTCTGCCATGAACGAGAGGGGCAACCGTGTCAATAGCTGATGCAAGAGTGGCATTGTAGAAAGCAGTGGAACTGTCTGTGTCGTGGAGTGAGGATATGGATGCCAGTGGTAGGATAGAATCAGAGAATGTGTGGGTGTATAGAGTGCTAGAGAATGCCAATAGAGCAGCTCTTGCATCAATACCTACCACCACCATAACTCAAAATAATATTCTGATCTATGCTACTGCCTCAGCAATCATGGAAATGTGTGGCTATACAACTTCCTGAGGGGGCAGACAATGGCTGGGAGCTTATGTTCCCAGGGATGCTAGATTTCTCCCACCTGGTCAGTGTCTGCTGAGGTTGAAAAACGATAAAGGTTGCACCATTATTTGCCAAGAATGATTACTCTAGAACATTGAAAATGCATTACTGCCATAGAAAATAGGAGAAAAGCGCTATATAATGTACACATGAAAAATTTATCTGCAAAAATTGCTATGAAAAAAGGAAGGTACTTTGCGCATATATTGGCCAATGTATGTGAGCCCAATTGCCACGTCAAGACGTCCTTCATAACTGGGTCCCTGTCCTGTTTTGTCACCTCTCTTGTGCAAAAATGTCTACAATTTATGGGTCAGGAGTGGACCAGCTAACTACTTAAAATCACCTGTGGCCATTGGGAATGGGAGTGCACATGTCCAAAAAGGCTTAATACGAATAGAGAACAAGACCAGCACATCCAGGCTAGTGTGAACAGGTGGCAACCAAAAAAACATAGAAGTTGAAAAACGATAAAGGTTGCACCATAAATTACCAAGAATGATTACTCTAGAACATTGAAAATGCATTACTGCCATAGAAAATAGGAAAAAAGCGCTATATAATGTACTCATGAAATATTTATCTGCAAAAATTGCTATGAAAAAAGGAATATTTATTTTACAGATAAATATTTCATGTGTACATTATATAGCACTTTTTTCCTATTTTCTGTGGCAGTAATGCATTTTCAATGTTCTCGAGTAATCATTCTTGGTAAACGATGGTGCAACCTTTATCGTTTTTTAACTTCTATGTTTTTTTGGTTGGCGCCTGTTCACACTAGCTTGGATGTGCTGGTCTTGTTCTCTATTTGTAGTGTCTGCTGAGGTATTATGGAGTGGGAAAACTGTTGCTCATAGCAACCAATCACAGCTCAGCTTCTTTTAAACAGCTCCGGTGAAATGAAAGATGCTTAGTGATTGGTTGCTATGTGGAATGGGTGTGGATTGACACATACAGACACACACAAACATACATACACACACACACATATATACACACACACACATATATATACACACACACACACACACACACACACTCAGCTTTATATATATATATATATATAGATAGATAGATTTTTTTTCTTTACGTTGGAGGGCCCAATTCCAGCTGTTGCTGTCGGACCTGTGATTTCTATCTCCTCCACTGTGTACAGGATAATAGAGGATAATAAAGTAGTTAACTTAAGTAGTTAACGAGACTTAACTAACATTGTGCAGTGACTCTGCTTTCCATATAGTGATGGATATTTCTTGTTGGTGAATCTATGATGTTTTTCACGTTAACCCTTTGTTAAACCCCTCTGATCAGTGCGATCATACACCATACAAGCCTCTGATGGCTCTGGTGATGCCCTGTACTACTGTAGTGCCGTGTATCATCACTGCTGTCAGTGTAATACTAACGGCCCCATACACATGAGATAAGAGTTGGCTGGACGGTCATTTGGCAGACGGCCATCTCTCCCGACTCCCCCATACACACAAATATTCCAGCTTTCCTGGGGTCTGTATGAGAGAGTCGCCTCCAGACTCCTCTAGCGGAGGATTATCTACAGGAAGAACAAACGGATTATCCTCTGAAATTCATGATGCCAGGTCCTTATCTGCCCTGACATCATCTGTCGGGAGGCCCCCAAATACATTATATAGTCGCCCAAACCCCCGAAATCAGTGATTTCATGGAACTTTAGTCTAATGTGTATGGGGGCGGGAAAAGGTAACTTATTGGACGCCGCCTCTGGCCTAATGGACCTTCATACATTGCAGCCCAGACACCATTATTAGGCATGTAAGTACTGTAATAACTGGGCCGCCCCATACTATCCAGTACTTGGGGGCGGGGGGCATTCAGCCAAACTCTGTCACCTTCTTAGATGCCATGTTTGCTTTTCACAGCAGTAAGTGGATAAACTGCCAGGGTTTTTGTTGAAGCCTCATCTGTGCCGTCCCTGCGGTGTACATCTATGTTCTGTGCACAAAAAGATTAATTTCTTTTTAATAAATGTTTAACATGTTAAAAATTATAAAATGTGTCTTCTGCTTTTTCCATGTTTTTTTCATTTTACAAGAATTGTTCGAGCCAATTTTCTTTAGAAACATTTCAGTATCTGTTTTTTATTCTGGTGTTTTTCCTGTAATATAGGAAAGCCTAAGGCCAGAAATAAACCCCATAAATCACTCTACATGGAGACTTTGGGATCAGATCATTTCTGTCCGCGTTGATTGTGGAAAAAAAAAATCTTTTCTAAAAGCCTCAAACTTCTGTGTGTGAATCAGAGCTGAGATCTAACGTGATAGAAGATTAGAGTGCGGGGAAGACGGGAAACCTTCATATAGAGGCCGGTGGTGATGGAGTCAGTGACCGACTCTGGCCAAATCTGTCTCTAGAGCCGTAGTAGAAGATGAAGATGTCGTCCTCATCATGAAGTAGTTATTTCTCATGTCGCGTGTAATGAATGTCTCCTGCAGTATTGCTAATGCCGATTCCAGGGTCGGTAAATGAGACGAGAATTAGCGTTATGGAAGATGAGTCTATGAGAAATGTATTCAGCTGCCGACTCTGAGGAAGAAACTGCTTGTTGTCTGTGGCCTAAAAATATAGGTTTTATTAGTAGATGTAAAGAAGGAAACTAAATACTGTAAAATAATAAATCTCCTCATATGTTTCCCTTATTATCTCCAGTAATTGTATTATTACACAGGATTCTTATGATGTTACATCGGCTCATCTTCTCATTCAGGTCTCTACAATATCGAATCCTCTCAGTGAAGATCTACAAAAGAAAATTTTCCTGATTTACCCATCATAGATGGATATGGACAGAGACAAGATGGCGGAGAGGATATTACACCTCACCCTAGAGATCCTCTTCCGGCTTACTGGAGAGGTGAGAGATTCTGATGACGTCACATTACATCATTCTTATCTATGGGAATAACAGATGGTCAGAACTGGAGAGGTGAGGACTCTGGAAATGTCTGTAGTGAGATTTATTAATGTCTCTCCATTACCAGGATTACACAGTGGTGAAGAAGACCTCTAGTGATCGCTGTCAGGACCCTGTGTCTGAGGGATGGGGAAGACCCCTGAGCCCAATCACGGGGCCTCCACCTCACCCCCTGATCCATGAGGACATCAATGACCAGAAGATCCTAGAACTCATCTACAAGATGATTGAGCTGCTGACTGGAGAGGTGACACTGCTGGGAATGCTGGGACATTATACAGTAACACTATGAAGGGATCGGGGGATGACGGTATCATTGCATGTGTCAGGTTCCTATAAGGTGTCAGGATGTCGCTGTCTATTTCTCCATGGAGGAGTGGGAATATTTAGAAGGACACAGAGATCTGTACAAGAACGCCATAATGGAGGTTCCCCAGCCCCTCACATCTCCAGGTAATAGACAGGACTAAATACACACGGCCTATAATTATCTGTATGTAAAGAATGAATTCACGCCCTGTATGTGTTTCCTCCAGATCTACCCAGTAAGAGGACAACACCAGAGAGATGTCCCCGTCCTCTTCTTCCACAGGACTGTAACCAAGAAGATCCCAATGTTCCTCAGGATCATCAGGTAGATGGAGAGAAGGTGTCAGGAGATCTCCCCTATGATGTGTAGACGCCGGTGAAGGTCTTGTGCTCAGTCTTGTTTTATCCACCAGTATTATATGTTTTATACTTGTGTAATGAGAACGGGGGAGATGGCAGGATTAGAGCTGATCATAAATGTGACTTCTCCATCTGTCGGTGACTTTTACAATATTTTTTTCAGGGTGAAGATCTGACCCATATTAATACTACAGAGACATATATGAGGGGTGATGAGCGATGTAAAGAGGAGATTCCTACATATGACTACCCAGGTGAGTACTAACCACTAAATGCAGAGAAGTCACAGATTCTTCTCAGTCACCGGCTGTGGCTGCTTTATCGGTGGTGTCGTCCGGCCGTATTAACATGATCACCATTTTGCCTCTAGACCACAACATTCTCCTCCACCCAAAACTGTTCAAATGACTTTGGTCATTCAAAGCCCTTTTCTATAGAACTTATAACCTGGTAGATCCACCGGGAGTTGGAAGTTTCGCCCCCAGCAGTTCGCCCCCAGCAGTTCGCCCCCAGCAGTTCGCCCCCAGGTACACTTCGCCCCCGAACATTTCGCCCCCAGCATTTCACCCCCAGGATGTTTCGCCCCCGCACATTTCGCCCCCGCACATTTCGCCTCTAGCAGTTCGCCCCCGGATGTTTCGCCCCCTGACTGTTTCGCCCCAGCAGTTCGCCCCCGCACATTTCGCCCCCAGCAGTTCGCCCCCGGATGTTTCGCCCCCGGATATTTCGCACCCAGCAGTTCGCCCCTGGATGTTTCTCCCCCAGTAGTTCGCCCCTGGATGTTTCAACTCCAGATGCTTCGTCCCCAAGCAGTTCGCCCCCAGATGTTTCCCCCCAGCAGTTCGCCCCCCGGATATTTTGCCTCCAGCAGTTCGCCCCCAGATGTTTCGCTCCCAGCAGTTCGCCCACGGATGTTTCACCCCCAGATGTTTTGCCCCCAGCAGTTCATCCCTGGATGTTTTGCCTCTAGCAATTTGCTCCTGGATCTTTCGCATCCGGGAAAGACCTGCCTGAACTGAACATTGGCAGGTTTGCTTATCACTAATAATACACCATATGAGTCTAAGATATCTAATTCTGATCAAATTAGTTTTTTTATTTTAAAACTTTGTTTTCTAGATGAGTCATTTTACAAATAGACAGGAAAATAGTAGGATTTCATTGGTTACTAAGGAGGTCGTGCCCCCTTGGTAGCAGAACGGATCCTGGCTCCCTATGATACATTCAGGGCTGCATGTTCACAGCCCTATGCAAAGCTCCCTTTCACCCTCCGCTCATGTGCTCTTTCCTCGACAAGAGGAGGGCTCCCCCTGCCTGTGTAAAGCCATTACAGGATGGAACACATAGGGGGGCTTTGCAGAGGGCTGTAAACCAGCAGCCCTTTATACATCATAGGGAATATATTGTTAGTTGCATGCTCCTGTGCAGCCACACCCTCTAGAATCCATCCACAAGTACTGCTACTAAGGAGAAACAACCTCCTTAGCAACCACTGAAATCCTGCAGCACATGGAGCTTTAACTTGGATGAGACTTTTCACACAGAAGTGAAGCTGCTGGAAGGTCTCCTTTGGAAATGAATATCATGGGCACAGGTACTATAACATAACATATTTATTGTAGAGTTATGCTTTAACTGTATGTATCAAAACTGTTTAAACAAGAAGCATAAAAAGGTATAGAGGGGAAGGATTAGAGAAAAAGAGAAAATACAAATTACAGGTTATAATGCTTGAATTATTTTACAGCTAAGAACACTGCTCTCAAAACATACAATATGTGACCATGAACTAAAATTCAAAGCTGTAGGCAATGCCTCTCAGATAATCCATCAAGTTTCTATTATTGAAATCTTGCACGATACGTTTAACCCTTGCTGAAATTGCAGCATACTTTTTGTTTCTTGCAGCAATGGGATTTCCTGCTATTATCTGAATAATTTCAAAACTATGGAGCTCTTGCTGATGTTTCAGACAGTTAATGAACCGGTATATATTTTGGAAAAGAGTACCACATGTTTCTCGAAAGCTACGGTGCCATCCTTCGACATCATTATTTGTTCGCTGTTGATCATTCAATGTTCTCTCATACACATTCCAGAATTGAATTGGAAACAAAGGTGCTTGACGTCCTCTGCGATTCATTCGACCGATATAGCTGTCTTCAAAATAGTTAGCAATAGGTATTGCTTCTTGTGGAAAGTCAGGATCTTCCACCAACTCTTCAAATGATTGCACAACATTCTGTGGTGGTAGAAAGGCCAGGGCAGGTATCATGCGTATCCAACAGGCAAATTCATGGTCACCTTGGTATTGCATCTTGAGTCCTTCATTTTGAACTTTACGCCAAACCGACTGTGATAAGTGGAAAAAGCAACCAGTCTTCACAAGGTTGGGGAACTCACTTTCAAATGCCTGTATTGCAGCTAGTTCAAAATCCAACATCAGGTTGTCTGGCTGCAGTCCAGGCTGCAAGTTCTTCAGCTCTTGCAGCAACCTCTGGTATGTAGAACGGCTCTTGTCTGTCAGCAAGGTGTACACTAGCGGAACAACAAGGCCGCTGTGGACTACATGGATTGTGTAAAGTTGCTTAACCCCTCTGTGACCTTAGACGTACTATCCCGTCGAGGTGCCCTGGGCTTATCTGACCCTGGACGGGATAGTACGTCATAGCCGATCGGCCGCGCTCGCGGGGGGAGCGCAGCCGATCGCGGCCGGGTGTCAGCTGCTTATCGCAGCTGACATCCGGCACTATGTGCCAGGAGCGGTCACGGACCGCCCCCGGCACATTAACCCCTGGCACACCGCGATCAAAGATGATCGCGATGTGCCGGCGGTGCAGGGAAGCACCGCGCAGGGAGGGGGCTCCCTGCGGGCTTCCCTGAGCCCCCCGCAGCAACGCGATGTGATCGCGTTGCTGCGAGGGTCTCCTCACCTCCCTCCCTGCTCGAGCCCCGGATCCAAGATGGCCGCGGATCCGGGTCCTGCAGGGAGGGAGGTGGCTTCACAGAGCCTGCTCAGAGCAGGCACTGTGAAGGCTGCAGCGCTGCATGTCAGATCAGTGATCTGACAGAGTGCTGTGCAAACTGTCAGATCACTGATCTGTGATGTCCCCCCCTGGGACAAAGTAAAAAAGTAAAAAAAAAATTTTCCAAATGTGTAAAAGAAATAAAAAAAAATATTCCAAAATAATGAAAAAAAAAAAAAAATATTATTCCCATAAATACATTTCTTCATCTAAATAAAAAAACAAAAACAATAAAAGTACACATATTTAGTATCGCCGCGTCCGTAACGACCCGACCTATAAAACTGTCCCACTAGTTAACCCCTTCAGTAAACACCGTAAGAAAAAAAAAAAAAAAAACGAGGCAAAAAACAACGCTTTATTATCATACCGCAGAACAAAAAGTGGAATAACACGCGATCAAAAGGACAGATATAAATAACCATGGTACCGCTGAAAGCGTCATATTGTCCCGCAAAAAAAGAGCCACCATACAGCATCATCAGCAAAAAAATAAAAAAGTTATAGTCCTGAGAATAAAGCGATGCAAAAATAATTATTTTTTCTGTAAAATAGTTTTTATCGTATAAAAGCACCAAACCATAAAAAAATGATATAAATGAGGTATCGCTGTAATCGTACTGACCCGAAGAATAAAACTGATTTATCAATTTTACCAAACGCGGAACGGTATAAACGCCTCCCCCAATAGAAATTCATGAATAGCTGGCTTTTGGTCATTCTTCCTCACAAAAATCGGAATAAAAAGCGATAAAAAAATGTCACGTGCCCAAAAATGTTTTCAATAAAAACGTCAACTCGTCCCGCAAAAAACAAGACCTCACATGACTCTGTGGACCAAAATATGGAAAAATTATAGCTCTCAAAATGTGGTATTGCAAAAAATATTTTTTGCAATAAAAAGGGTCTTTCAGTGTGTGACGGCTGCCAATCATAAAAATCCGCTAAAAAACTCGCTATAAAAGTAAATCAAACCCCCCTTCATCACCCCCTTAGTTAGGGAAAAATAAAAAAAATGTATTTATTTCCATTTTCCCATTAGGGCTAGGGTTAGGGCTAGGGTTAGGGCTAGGGTTAGGGCTAGGGTTAGGGTTAGGGCTAGGGTTAGGGCTAGGGTTAGGGCTAGGGTTAGGGTTAGGGTTAGGGCTAGGGTTAGGGCTAGGGTTAGGGTTAGGGCTAGGGATAGGGCTAGGGTTAGGGCTAGGGTTAGGGTTAGGGTTGGGGCTACAGTTAGGGTTGGGGCTAAAGTTAGGGTTAGGGTTTAGATTACATTTACAGTTGGGAATAGGGTTGGGATTAGGGTTAGGGGTGTGTCAGGGTTAGAGGTGTGGTTAGGGTTACCGTTGGAATTAGGGTTAGGGGTGTGTTTAGATTAGGGTTTCAGTTATAATTGGGGGGTTTCCACTGTTTCGGCACATCAGGGGCTCTCCAAACACGACATGGCGTCCGATCTCAATTCCAGCCAATTCTGCGTTGAAAAAGTAAAACAGTGCTCCTTCCCTTCCGAGCTCTCCTGTGTGCCCAAACAGGGGTTTACCCCAACATATGGGGTATCAGCGTACTCAGGACAAATTGGACAACAACTTTTGTGGACCAATTTCTCCTGTTACCCTTGGGAAAATACAAAACTGGGGGCTAAAAAATAATTTTTGTGGGAAAACAAAAAGATTTTTTATTTTCACGGCTCTGCGTTATAAACTGTAGTGAAACACTTGGGGGTTCAAAGTTCTCACAACACATCTAGATAAGTTCATTGAGGGGTCTAGTTTCCAATATGGGGTCACTTGTGGGGGGTTTCTACTGTTTAGGTACATTAGGGGCTCTGCAAACGCAATGTGACGCCTGCAGACCAATCCATCTAAGTCTGCATTCCAAATGATGCTCCTTCCCTTCCGAGCCCTCCCATGCGCCCAAACGGTGCTTCCCCCCCACATATCGGGTATCAGCGTACTCAGGACAAATTGGACAACAACATTTAGGGTCCAATTTCTCCTGCTAACCTTGGAAAAATACAAAACTGGGGGCTAAAATATAATTTTTGTGGAAATAAAAATATTTTTTATTTGCATGGCTCTGCGTTATAAACTGTAGTGAAATACTTGGGGGTTCAAAGCTCTCACAACACATCAAGATGAGTTCCTTAGGGGGTCTACTTTCCAAAATGGTGTCACTTGTGGGGGGTTTCTACTGTTTAGGTACATTAGGGGCTCTGCAAACGCAATGTGACGCCTGCAGACCATTCCATCTAAGTCTGCATTCCAAATGGCGCTCCTTCCCTTCCGAACCCTCCCATGCGCCCAAACGGTGGTTCCCCCCCACATATGGGGTATCAGCGTACTCAGGACAAATTGGACAACAACTTTTGGGGTCCAATTTCTCCTGTTACCCTAGGGAAAATACAAAACTGGGGGCTAAAAAATAATTTTTGTGGGAAAAAAATTTGGTTTTATTTTTATGGCTCTGCACTATAAACTTCTGTGAAGCCCTTGGTGGGTCAAAGTGCTCACCACACATCCAGATAAGTTCCTTAGGGGGTCTACTTTCCAAAATGGTGTCACTTGTGGGGGGTTTCAATGTTTAGGCACATCAGTGGCTCTCCAAACGCAACATGGCGTCCCATCTCAATTCCTGTCAATTTTCCATTGAAAAGTCAAACGGCGCTCCTTCCCTTCCGAGCTCTCCCATGCGCCCAAACAGTGGTTTACTGCCACATATGGGGTATCAGCGTACTCGGGACAAATTGGACAACAACTTTTGAGGTCCAATTTCTTCTCTTACCCTTGGAAAAATAAAAAATTGGGGGCAAAAATATAATTTTTGTGAAAAAATATGATTTTTTATTTTTACGGTTCTGCATTATAAACTTCTGTGAAGCACTTGGTGGGTCAAAGTGCTCACCACACATCCAGATAAGTTCCTTAGGGGGTCTACTTTCCAAAATGGTGTCACTTGTGGGGGGTTTCAATGTTTAGGCACATCAGTGGCTCTCCAAACGCAACATGGCGTCCCATCTCAATTCCTGTCAATTTTGCATTGAAAAGTCAAATAGCGCTCCTTCCCTTCCGAGCTCTCCCATGCGCCCAAACAGTGGTTTACTGCCACATATGGGGTATCAGCGTACTCAGGACAAATTGGACAACAACTTTTTGGGTCCAATTTCTCCTGTTACACTTGGTAAAATAAAACAAATTGGAGCTGAAGTAAATTTTTTGTGTAAAAAAGTTAAATGTTCATTTTTATTTAAACATTCCAAAAATTCCTATTAAACACCTGAAGGGTTAATAAACTTCTTGAATGTGGTTTTGAGCACCTTGAGGGGTGCAGTTTTTAGAATGGTGTCACACTTGGGCATTTTCTATCATATAGACCCCTCAAAATGACTTCAAATGAGACGTGGTCCCTAAAAAAAAATGGTGTTGTAAAAATGAGAAATTGCTGGTCAACTTTTAACCCTTATAACTCCCTAACAAAAAAAAAAATTGGTTCCAAAATTATGCTGATGTAAAGGAGACATGTGGGAAATGTTACTTATTAAGTATTTTGTGTGACATATCTCTGTGATTTAATTGCATAAAAATTCAAAGTTTGAAAATTGCGAAATTTTCAAAATTTTCGCCAAATTTCCGTTTTTTTCACAAATAAACGCAGGTACTATCAAAGAAATTTTACCACTATCATGAAGTACAATATGTCACGAGAAAACAATGTCAGAATCACCAGGATCCGTTGAAGCGTTTCGGAGTTATAACCTCATAAAGGGACAGTGGTCAGAATTGTAAAAATTGGCCTGGTCATTAACGTGCAAACCACCCTTGGGGGTAAAGGGGTTAAACAAGGCTGGTGTAGTGAAAAACATGCCATCAGCAAACCACTCTTTACTTTGTGCCAGTAGATGGAGATTGTCTCTTGTTCCAAATATCAACATACGGCTGTGTCCATTTCCTAATTTAAAATGAAAGTATTAGTAGAGGAAATAACAGAAAAAGTGTAACAAGCAGAGAATTTTGGGATAAATTCACAAAAAAAAATATCCTAATCAGAAGCCTCTGTTCATATCTCACATTAAAAACTCACATTTTGCTCCAGATTTTCGGATTTCATAATAAAAAAACTGAAGCAAAATCTAGTGTGAAGGGGCCAACCAATAGTTTTTTACAACATATATTGTCCCAGTGGAAAATGATATATTTTTGTTTAAAATTAAAATTACTTCCAAACTTGAAATAGGTCACATTTTTAGGGTACCTTTAGACCCTTCAACTAGACGGCCGTTCAGCACGGCCGATCGCCGCCATGCTGAACAGCTGTCTAGTTGACAGCCGCATCCAGACGTGGCGTGCGGCTAGACGTCTGAATGAACGACTGGGAGGGCCGCCCGCCTGAATGAGGTGTTCCATTCAAGCGGATGGGCGCGCTAGTCGTCGGGTGGGCAGGGCGAACGTTCGTGACTATGCTGTCTCATTGAGAGGATTGTGCAGGATGCAAAAAACGCCAGTAAAATCACCAGTGTGCTTTTGGCCTAAGGCATAACTGAATGGTCCATTAGGCTGGGGTCATATGCAGCATTAACCCCTTTACCCCCAAGGGTGGTTTGCACGTTATGGACCGGGTCAATTTTTACAATTCTGACCACTGTCCCTTTATGAGGTTATAACTCTGGAACGCTTCAACGGATCCCGGTGATTCTGACATTGTTTTCTCGTGACATATTGTACTTCATGATAGTGGTAAAATTTCTTTGATATTACCTGCGTTTATTTGTGAAAAAAACGGAAATTTGGCGAAAATTTTGAAAATTTCGCAATTTTCCAACTTTGAATTTTTATGCAATTAAATCACAGAGATATGTCACACAAAATACTTAATAAGTAACATTTCCCACATGTCTACTTTACATCAGCACAATTTTGGAACCAAAAATTTTTTTTTGTTAGGGAGTTATAAGGGTTAAAAGTTGACCAGCAATTTCTCATTTTTACAACACCATTTTATTTTAGGGACCACATCTCATTTGAAGTCATTTTGAGGGGTCTATATGATAGAAAATACCCAAGTGTGACACCATTCTAAAAACTGCACCCCTCAAGGTTCTCAAAACCACATTCAAGAAGTTTATTAACCCTTCAGGTGCTTCACAGGAATTTTTGGAATGTTTAAATAAAAATTAACATTTAACTTTTTTTCACAAAAAATTTACTTCAGCTCCAATTTGTTTTATTTTGCCAAGGGTAACAGGAGAAAATGGACCCCAAAAGTTGTTGTACAATTTGTCCTGAGTACGCTGATACCCCATATGTGGGGGTTAACCACAGTTTGTGCGCATGGCAGAGCTCGGAAGGGAAGGAGCGCCATTTGACTTTTCAATGCAAAGTTGACTGGAATTGAGATGGGACGCCATGTTGCGTTTGGAGAGCCACTGATGTGCCTAAACATTGAAACCCCCCACAAGTGACACCATTTTGGAAAGTAGACCCCCTAAGGAACTTATCTAGAGGTGTGGTGAGCACTTTGACCCACCAAGTGCTTCACAGAAGTTAATAATGCAGAACCGTAAAAATAAAAAATCATTTTTTTTCACAAACATTATCTTTTCGCCCCAAATTTTTTATTTTCCCAATGGTAAGAGAAGAAATTGGACCACAAAAGTTGTGGCACAATTTGTCCTGAGTACTCTGATACCCCATATGTGGGGGTAAACCATTGTTTGGGCGCATGGGAGAGCTCGGAAGGGAAGGAGCGCCGTTTGACCTTTCAATGCAAAATTGACAGGAATTGAGATGAGACGCCATGTTGCGTTTGGAGAGCCACTGATGTGCCTAAACATTGAAACCCCCCACAAGTGACACCATTTTGGAAAGTAGACCCCCTAAGGAACTTATCTAGAGGTGTGGTGAGCACTTTGACCCACCAAGTGCTTCACAGAAGTTTATAATGCAGAACCGTAAAAATAAAAAATCATTTTTTTTTCACAAAAATTATCTTTTCGCCCCCAATTTTTTATTTTCCCAATGGTAAGAGAAGAAATTGGACCACAAAAGTTGTGGCACAATTTGTCCTGAGTACTCTGATACCCCATATGTGGGGGTAAACCATTGTTTGGGCGCATGGGAGAGCTCGGAAGGGAAGGAGCGCCGTTTGACCTTTCAATGCAAAATTGACAGGAATTGAGATTGGACGCCATGTTGCGTTTGGAGAGCCACTGATGTACCTAAACATTGAAACCCCCCACAAGTGACACCATTTTGAAAAGTAGACCCCCTAAGGAACTTATCTAGATGTGTGGTGAGCACTTTGACCCAATAAGAGCTTCACAGAAGTTTATAATGCAGAGCCGTAAAAATAAAACAAAATTTTTTTCCCACAAAAATAATTTTTTAGCCCCCAGTTTTGTATTTTCCTGAGGGTAACAGGAGAAATTGGACCCCAAAAGTTGTTGTGCAATTTGTCCTGAGTGCGCTGATACCCTATATGTGGGGGAGAACCAGCATTTGGGCGCATGGGAGGGCTCGGAAGGGAAGGAGAGCCATTTGGAATACAGACTTAGATGGAATGGTCTGCAGGCGTCACATTGTGTTTGCAGAGCCCCTAATGTACCTAAACAGTAGAAACCCCCCACAAGTGACCCCATATTGGAAACTAGACCCCCCAAGGAACTTATTTAGATGTGTTGTGAGAACTTTGAGTCCCCAAGTATTTCACTACAGTTTATAACGCAGAGCCGTGAAAATAAAATAAAAAATTTCCCCTCAAAATTATTTTTTAGCCCCCAGTTTTGTATTTTCTCGAGGGTAAAAGGAGAAATTGGACCCCAAAAGTTGTTGTCCAATTTGTCCTGAGTGCGTTGATACCCCATATGTGGGGTGAACCAGCGTTTGGGCGCATGGGAGGGCTCGGAAGGGAAGGAGCGCCATTTGGAATGCAGACTTAAATGGAATGGTCTGCAGGCGTCACATTGCGTTTGCAGAGCCCCTAATATACCTAAACAGTAGAAACCCCCACAAGTGACCCCATGTTGGAAACTAGACCCCCCCACGAACTTATCTAGATGTGTTGTGAGAACTTTGAGCCCCCAAGTGTTTCACTACAGTTTATAACGCAGAGCCGTGAAAATAAAAAATCTCTTTTTTTCCCACAAAAATTATTTTTTAGCCCCCAGTTTTGTATTTTCCCAAGGGTAACAGGAGAAATTGGACCCCAAAAGTTGTTGTCCAATTTGTCCTGAGTACGCTGATACCCCATATGTTGGGGTAAACTCCTGTTTGGGCACACGGGAGAGCTCGGAAGGGAAGGAGCACTGTTTTACTTTTTCAATGCAGAATTGGATGGAATTGAGATCGGTCGCCATGTCGCGTTTGGAGATCCCCCTGATGTGCCTAAATAGTGGAAACCCCCCAATTATAACTGAAACCCTAATCCAAACACACCCCTAACCCTAATCCCAACGGTAACCCTAACCACACCTCTAACCCAGACACACCCCTAATCCTAATCCCAATCGCAAATGTAATCCAAACCCTAACCCTAACTTTAGCCCCAACCCTAACTGTAGCCTTAACCCTAACCCTAGCCCTTACCCTAGCCCTAACCCTAGCCCCAACCCTAACCCTAACCCTAGCCCTAGCCCTAACCCTAACCCTAATCCCAACCCTAACCCTAGCCCTAACCCTAGCCCTAACCCTAGCCCTAACCCTAGCCCTAGCCCTAGCCCTAACCCTAGCCCTAATCCTAGCCCTAACCCTAGCCCTAACCCTAGCCCTAGCCCTAGCCCTAACCCTAACCCTAGCCCTAACCCTAGCCCTAACCCTAGCCCTAACCCTAGCCCTAGCCCTAACCCTAACCCTAGCCCTAGCCCTAACCCTAACCCTAGCCCTAACCCTAATGGGAAAATGGAAATAAATACATTTTTTTCATTTACTTTTATAGCGGGTTTTTAGCGGATTTTTATGATTGGCAGCCGTCACACACTGAAAGACGCTTTTTATTGCAAAAAATATTTTTTGCGTTACCACATTTTGAGAGCTATAATTTTTCCATATTTGAGTCCACAGAGTCATGTGAGGTCTTGTTTTTTACGGGACGAGTTGACGTTTTTATTGGTAACATTTTCGGGCACGTGACATTTTTTGATCGCTTTTTATTCCGATTTTTGTGAGGCTGAATGACCAAAAACCAGCTATTCATGAATTTCTTTTGGGGGAGGCGTTTATACCGTTCCGCGTTTGGTAAAATTGATAAAGCAGTTTTATTCTTCGGGTCAGTACGATTACAGCGATACCTCATTTATATCATTTTTTTATGGTTTGGCGCTTTTATACGATAAAAACTATTTTATAGAAAAAAATAATTATTTTTGCATCGCTTTATTCTGAGGACTATAACTTTTTTATTTTTTTGCTGTTGTCGCTGTATGGTGGCTCGTTTTTTGCGGGACAAGATGACGCTTTCAGCGGTACCATGGTTATTTATATCCGTCTTTTTGATCGCGTGTTATTCCACTTTATGTTTGGCGGTATGATAATAAAGCGTTGTTCTTTGCCTCGTTTTTTTTTTTTTTTTCTTACGGTGTTTACTGAAGGGGTTAACTAGTGGGCCAGTTTTATAGGTCGGGTCGTTACGGACGCGGAGATACTAAATATGTGTACTTTTATTGTTTTGTTTTTTTTATTTAGATAAAGAAATGTATTTATGGGAATAATATATATATATTTTTTTCATTATTTAGGATTTTTTTTTTTTTTTTTTTTTACACACTTGGAAATTTTTTTTTTTACTTTTTTACTTTGCCCCAGGGGATGACAATACAGATCGGTGATCTGCCAGTTTGCACAGCACTCTGACAGATCACCGATCTGTCTGAGAGCAGTGCAGCGTTACCAAGTGCCTGCTCTGAGCAGGCACTTGGTAAGCCACCTCCCTCCCTGCAGGACCCGGATCCGCGGCCATTTTGGATCCGGGACTTACTGCAGGGAGGGAGGTAGGAGACCCCCGGAGCAACGCGATCACATCGCGTTGCTGCGGGGGTCTCAGGGAAGCCCGCAGGGAGCCCCCTCCCTGCGCGATGCTTCCCTGCACCGCCGGCACATCGCGATCATCTTTGATCGCGGTGTGCCGGGGGTTAATGTGCCGGGGGCGGTCCGTGACCGCTCCTGGCACATAGTGCCGGATGTCAGCTGCGATAAGCAGCTGACACCCGGCCGCGATCGGCCGCGCTCCCCCCGTGAGCGCGGCCGATCGCGCTGGACGTAATATTCCGTCCTTGGGAATTAAGGCCCACCCCACATGGACGGAATATTACGTCCAATGGCAGAAAGGGGTTAATGTGTAAATCCCATCCACATGCTGATGAAAAAACTTTGTTTACAAAAAAAAACATGCAGTGCAGCATGTCAATGTATGCTGCCATTATTACAAAGAAAATTCCAGCCATTTAGATAAGAGGCTGAAATCCTGCACTAAAACCTGCACCTAAATCCATAGAGTTAAGTGAAGATTTTGATACAGAATTAGGGTACCACAATAGTGGCCACAATTGCAGGCACAAATAGATTCCTGTGGGATCTGCAGTTGCTACCGCAATTACATCCGCTGCGGAGATGCCGCTCCGCAATCCCCTTCCATCAGTGGGCACGAGGCCTCAGGCTTTATCCAGACAAGCTGGATTTACAGGCGTATTCCGTGCTGTGTTTCCTGAATGAAACCCGCCCTTTCATGTCTATGGTGCGGGTTACGGGCAGATTCCGGCTGGGGCCAGAAAACGCCCCACCGGAAAATAGCTTTAAAGCTATTTTCCGGCGGATCCCGTGCTTAACTTGCCCATTCAAGGGAATGGGCAAGAGGGAAACCTCCTGAAAAATGCCTGCAAACCACTAGAAAAACGCTCGGTTTAGGCAATAACAAGGCATGGCCACGCCCATAGCAGAGCTTGGCCACGTCCCCTATTTGCAGAAGCGTTTTGCCAAAGCGCTTAAAAAGTGCTTGCAAGCAGCAGGCAAAATGCCTCTGCAAATCATGGCGTATCTCTCACCTGAGCTCCGGAGTTCAGCCCGACCTGTCCACGGATCTGCAGGACTGAACTACGAGAGCCGAGGAATCAGCCGGCTATGGCAGTTCAGCCCGTGCATGCCCCAGACAGGCGAGGCTGAACTCCGGGGCAGCATCCAGGACAGGTATGGCCAGTACAATGCTGCATATTTGGAATTAGTGCTGGCCGATCCGATCACTGAAGATCGTAATTTATTACAATTTTCAGGCTGATCGTTATTTTAAATTACGATCCGATTTGTAGCCAGATCATGATGATGATCAGAATTAGAAATCGGAATCCTCCGTAATCTGAAAACACTGTCCGGGCATACATGCCCGAACAGTGTGCGTATATATATATATATATATATATATATATATATATATACGCACACACTGTACGGGCGTACAGCATGTGTACATATTTAGCTTTAGTAATTGGCACCAGGCTGCGCTGTTAAAAAATAAACAAACCCAGTTACTCACCTCTTTCTCCAGTGTCCAGTACTGGCTCCGGCTCCTAGCCCAGCAGTGCAGGGAATCCCGAAATCCGGGCGGCGCATCGCCGCCTCTGTGCCTGCCGTACTATAACTACAATGGAGAGTGATCCCAGGACCGCTCACTAGACGGTCCTGGGAAAGCACCACATCACGTCACAGAACAGCCCGGCACATGTGCAGAGGTGCTGATGCACAACCCAGAATGCATAGCGTTGGGATTTCGGAATTCCCTGCACTGCCGGAGACAGCGCTGGACACCGGAGAGAGTTGAATAACTGGGTTTGTTTATTTTTTAACAGCGCAGCTTGGAGCCATTATACAGTACAGACCAAAAGTTTGGACACACCTTCTCATTTAAAGATTTTTCTGTATTTTCATGACTATGAAAATTGTACAATCACACTGAAGGCATCAAAGCTATGAATTAACACATGTGGAATTATATACTTAACAAAAAAAAGTGTGAAACAACTGAAAATATGTCTTATATTCTAGGTTCTTCAAAGTATCCACCTCTTGCTTTGATGACTGCTTTGCACACTTTGGGCATTCTCTTGATGAGCTTCAAGAGATCGTCACCGGGAATGGCCTTCCAATAATCTTGAAGGAGTTCCCAGAGATGTTCAGCACTTGTTGGCCCTTTTGCCTTCACTCTGCGGTCCAGCTAACCCCAAACCATCTCGATTGGGTTCAGGTCTAGCGACTGTGGAGGCCAGATCATCTGGCATAGCACCCCATCACTCTCCTTCTTGGTCAAATAGCCCTTATACAGCCTGGAGGTGTGTTTGGGGTCATTGTCCTGTTGAAAAATAAATGATGGTCCATCTAAACGCAAACCGGATGGAATAGCATGCCGCTGCAAGATGCTGTGGTAGCCATCCTGGTTCAGTATGCCATCAATTTTGAATAAATCCCCAACAGTGTCACCAGCAAAGCACCCCCACACCATCACACCTCCTCGTCCATGCTTCACGGTGGGAACCAGGCATGTAGAGTCCATCCGTTCACCTTTTCTGCGTCGCACAAAGACACGGTGGTTAGAACCAAAGATCTCAAATTTTGACTCATCAGACCAAAGCACAGATTTCCACTGGTCTAATGTCCATTCCTTGTGTTCTTTAGCCAAAACAAGTGTCTTCTGCTTGTTGCCTGTCCTTAGAAGTGGTTTCCTAGCAGCTATTTTACCATGAAGGCCTGCTGCACAAAGTCTCCTCTTAACAGTTGTTGTAGAGATGTGTCTGCTGCTAGAACTATGTGTGGCATTGACCTGGTCTCTAATCTGAGCTGCTGTTAACCTGCGATTTCTGAGGCTGGTGACTCGGATAAACTTATCCTCCGAAGCAGAGGTGACTCTTGGTCTTCCTTTCCTGGGGCGGTCCTCATGTGAGCCAGTTTCTTTGTAGCACTTGATGGTCTTTGCAACTGCACTTGGGGACACTTTCAAAATGTTCACAATTTTTCGGACTGACTGCCCTTCATTTCTTAAAGTAATGATGGCCACTCGTTTTCTTTACTTAGCTGCTTTTTTCTTGCCATAATACAAATTCTAACAGTCTATTCAGTAGGACTAACAGCTGTGTATCCACCAGACTTCTGCACAACACAACTAATGGTCCCAACACCATTTATAAGGCAATACATTCCACTTATTAAACCTGACAGGGCACACTCGTGAAGTGAAAACCATTCCCGTGACTACCTCATGAAGCTCATCAAGAGAATGCCAAGAGTGTGCAAAGCAGTCATCAAAGCAAAGAACCTAGAATATAAGACATAATTTCAGTTGTTTCACACTTTTTTGTTAAGTATATAATTAAACATGTGTTAATTCATAGTTTTGATGCCTTCAGTGTGAATGTACAAATTTCATAGTCTTGAAAATACAGAAAAATCTTTAAATGAGAAGGTGTGTCCAAACTTTTGGTCTGTACTGTATATATGCAAGAAAGCTGGAAGAAGAGTGGCTCAACTGAGATTGTTGCTGAGGACTCAGTGTGCTGCTAGAGCAGGGGTTGGTTTCCGCCCGTACTTAACATGCATCCATGAAGAAAGACCTCCGCACTGCTGAAGTCCTATACAAATCCTTTATTGCATTACAAAGTTCCAAAAGTGCCAGACCACCATCACCCACCCACATATATACACATATATATACACACACACTGTTTGGGCGTACAGTGTGTATATATATATATATATATATATATATATATCACCGCAAAAAAGTAAAAAAAGTTAAAAAAAAAAAAAGTAAAAAACTGAGCGGCACCGACCCTTAATCAACTGTGATAATGAACTCTATTCAGGGATATCAGATGTGACTCCTCGCTATGCCGCTAACACCGGACCTCAGGTGTTGTGAATTCTGTGGCAGAGCTCCCTCCTGTGGTCATAAGTGGTACTTCGGCTGATTCTCTCTGGGAGCTTCCGTTTGTGGAGGAAACTGGTACTGCTGCTTCTGAGTTTCCTCCCTCAGGTGATCTGGTGAGGTCGTTAGGTGCTTCTCTACTTAACCCCACCTAATGCTTTGTTTCATGCTTCCTGTCAATGTTCCAGTGTTGGACTTGTGTTTCTCTGGATCATTCCTGTGGCCTGCTGCTCTGCATAGCTAAGTGCTTCTTTGCTATTTGTTGCTATTTTTTCTGTCCAGCTTGTCTATTTGTTTTGCTGGAAGCTCTGGGACGCAAAGGGTGTACCTCCGTGCCGTTAGTTCGGTACGGAGGGTCTTTTTGCCCCTTTGCGTGGTTTTCTTTAGGGTTTTGTGTACACCGCAAAGTTATCTTTCCTATCCTCGTTCTGTCTAGAATATCGGGCCTCACTTTGCTGAATCTATTTCATCCCTACGTTTGTCTTTTCATCTTACTCACAGTCATTATATGTGGGGGGCTGCCTTTTCCTTTGGGGTATTTCTCTGAGGCAAGGTAGGCTTATTTTTTCTATCTTCAGGCTAGTTAGTTTCTCAGGCTGTGCCGAGTTGCATAGGTAGCGTTAGGCGCAATCCACGGCTGCCTCTAGTTGTGTTTGGAGAGGATCAGGGATTGCGGTCTGCAGAGTTCCCACGTCTCAGAGCTCGTTCTATTATCTTGGGTTATTGTCAGATCACTGTATGTGCTCTGACCTCCATGTCCATTGTGATACTGAATTGCCTTTCATAACACTCAGGTGCTCCTTCATAGAAAAAAGACTTCCATCCATGCGCTCCTTGTAAATAAAAAATGAGGGCACTCACCAGTCTTCGGTAAAGTTACTTCTTTATTAACAACGACAACTCCAGATAAAGGTCATGGCCGGGGCAGAGGGAGCCGAAGCTCGTGTGAGCAGGGGAGGACGACGGCCATTTCGCGCTATGCCTGCGCTTCTACGGGTCGATTTGTGCTCAGGACAGACAGCGGATATAGTGCACCGGCCAGACACACCCCACCACCAAATCCCTCCCACAAACCATAGAAATACAAAAAGCACATATTAAAAACTAAAGTTAAAAACAATACATGGCTTATGGAGTACATATATGACATGGAACACAAATCGCTATTGAAGAGATGTCAGCAAATGCTATACCAAATTATCGCTCTATGACCTGTCAATTGTGTTCACTATACGTGACACTGCGCTCATAAGACAACCACAGAAAAATGGACATATCGACTCTGTCATTGAAACCAAGCGGACCCATGGCATTACAGCGCAGGATCCACCTGGCTTCACATCTCAAGAGCAGATTGTCCAAATCACCACCTTGGGCAGGCAAATTCACCTTTTCGATGCCAGCAAAGGTAAGACATTCAGTCCTACCACCGTGTTTCTCCCTCACATGGGAAATGAATCGCGGGACACCTTTTCCTGATGCTACTGACCTGCAATGCTCTCGAAAACGGACATACATCGGGCGGATAGTTTTGCCGATATAATATCCCTTGCAAGGACAGAATACAATATACACTACATGATCAGTTTTACACGTGATGAAATCATTAACCGTGTGTGACACTGCACCTATACGGAGAAACCGCTCTGTAAGGTGCTGCTGACAGCACGAGCAATGGCCGCACCTAAAATTGCCTTTAGGGGACATCCCATTTAGCCAATTAGTATTTGATTTAGTGACGCGGTTTCTTACCAATCTATCTCTTAACCTTGCACTTCTATTGGCTATTAAGGGCCCTCTTGCTGCTACGTCGGCTAACTCCTTATCTCTCTCTAACAGGTGCCAGTTCTTTTTAATAGCTAACCTAATTTGCTGGTCCATGTTGCTATATTTAAAACAAAAAGTAAATCTTTTCCCAATCTCCTGTCTCTGGGAGGGCGGTTTTTTAACAACCCCTTCTATCCTCTCATTTTTTACTCTGTCCAAAGTAGATGTCAGCAACCTCTTTGGGTAACCCCTTTCTCTAAATCTGACTTTCATTTCTTCTGATTGACGTTGAAACCCCTCTTCAGTGTTGTTCACCCTACTCACTCTCAAGAATTGGCTGTACGGTACTGCTCGTTTCGTATGCATGGGGTGATAACTGTTGTAATGCATCAGGGTATTGGCCGCTACCGGTTTACGAAAAAGTGAAGTGTAGACCTTACCTTCTTTAATTTCCAAGGCAACATCTAAGAATTCAAGCCGTTCACCCCCGAACAATGACGTAAAAACCATATTTAGATCATTGATCCGAATCAGGTGCGCCACAAAATCGCTAAATGCATCTTTTGTCCCATCCCAAATTATTACTATATCATCGACGTACCTACAATAATATTTTATGTGTTGCAAGAAACTATTGTTATCCGAATAGATGTATTTTCTCCTCGGGTGAACCACCATCTAGTATATTCAAAATTGGCAATCTTCTTAGCGATTTTCCCGTGCTTAGCACTTGGGAAAGTGGCTACTGTGAAAGAGGTCTTAGGGCTAAAACACAAGGCCAAAATTCCCTGCCTAATTTGGGGCCAAAACATCTGGGGGGCAAAAAGCTGGGTGTGAAACATCCGGGGGCAAACTGCTGGGCGCGAAACATCCAGGGGCGAAACATCCGGGGGCAAAACATCCAGGGGCGAACTGCTGGGTGCGAAACATCCGGGGGCGAACTGCTGGGGGCGAAACATCCGGGTGCGAACTGCTGGGGGCGAAACATCCGGGGGCGAAACATCCGGGGGCAAAACATCCGGGGGCAAAACATCCGGGAGCGAACTGCTGGGGGCGAAATGTGCGGGTGCGAACTGCTGGGGGCGAAACATCCGGGGCGAAACATCCGGGGGCGAAACATCCGGGGGCGAAACATCCGGGGGCAAAACATCCGGGAGCGAACTGCTGGGGGCGAAATGTGCGGGGGTGAACTGCTGGGGGCGAAACATCCGGGGGCGAAACATCCGGGGGCGAACTGCTGGGGGCGAAACATCCGGGTGCGAACTGCTGGGGGCGAAACATCCGGGGGCAAAACATCCGGGAGCGAACTGCTGGGGGTGAAATGTGCGGGGGCGAACTGCTGGGGGCGAAACATCCGGGGGCGAACTGCTGGGGGCGAAATGTGCGGGGGCGAAACATCCGGGGGCGAAACATCCGGGGGCGAACTGCTGGGGGCGAAATGTGCGGGGGCGAAACATCCTGGGGGCGAAATGCTGGGGGCGAAATGTTCGGGGGCAAAGTGTACCTGGGGGCGAACTGCTGGGGGCGAACTGCTGGGGGCGAAATGCTGGGGGCGAACTGCTGGGGGTAAAACTTCCTAAAACCAGATCCAGCTACCCCCTGGGTTTAGGAGATGCTGTTACCTGCCCAGATCTGTGAACTACAAAGCCAAATGACAGCGTACGTAGAATGTGCTGACAAGATAGAAAATCACTTGAAGAAAAATATGATGATGGTCCTGTAAGAGAAAGCGGAGGGTAATGATGCTGTTGGCTTCCTAGAACCCTGAGATCTTATCGGAGGAATCTCCCTTCTCTCCCTTCTGTGCTGCTGAATGTGATCATATGGTCCCTACAAGACCAGGTCCCGTCTTTCTGGCCAAACTTCACTTTTATGATCGACAACATTAAATGTGCAGTGAGGCCAAGTGTGAATTTCTGGACAATAACAAGAGTTTCCCTTTATCCTGACTTTTCAATTTGTAATAAAACCGACTAACTTCCAGGAGGATTGTGATAATCTACATAAACCCATCACACCGGTGCCATGATATATCTCTGAGCTGTGCGTGGCTGATGGCTGTAATATACATTCATTCCCGCCTGCAGGAGATGTGTTGGCTCCAGCCCTAGTTTCATGGATTCTCTCCACCTCATAAATTACATTGTTTTTGATCCTAAGAAATTCAGATTACTGCACAATCTCTCCTGAAATGGGGAGCAATAGTATTTCCTCTAATCTTCTGGTCAGGACTCCAATGGTCCACCATAAATGAATGCAACTCTGGTTTACTGTTTAATCTGTGTTTGTAGTTTTCAGTTAACGAGATTCTTGTGCTATGGGACAGGGTTGTGGGCGGGGCTTTATGTGGTGCTCTGGGGCGGGGCTGTGGGTGGCCTGTGGGCAGGGCTTTATGTGGTGCTCTGGGGTGTGGCTGTGGACTGGGCTTTATGTGGTGCTCTGATTACATATTCATCTGTATTGGCTTATGTCAGGTCGCAGATCCCTCACTGACCTGCCCCCCCATGGAGACTGTTCAGTTTGAGCATTTCAGTAGATGTTGTTGTCTATAGTCAGTTTTTAATTACATTAGTGTCCAGAATCCTCTGATTTATCCTCTTCCCGCAGCCAGTTTTGTGTTCTTAATCCGGCCCCATTTTTACAATCTGACGTGTGTCACTTTATGTGGTGATAACTTTGGAATTATTCACAAAGGATAATAGAAAACAAATGGATCTTACAAATTATTTTCCAAATTCTCACTACACCATATTCCAAATTATTATGCAAATGACATTTTTCTCAGATTTTCTTAAATGGTCGGTGCAAATGACAGTCAGTCTAATAAAAGTCATCACCCATTAGATTATACATCGAATTTTATTGAAGAAACCTCCCAATGATAATAGTATAATCTCCAAAATAAATAAAAACTCAAAAACGCACTGTTCCAAATTATTATGCACAGTAGAATTTCTAAACATTTGATGTTTTAAAGACCCGAAAATGCTCATTTGTGGAATTTGCAGCATTAGGAGGTCACATTCACTGAACAAAAAAAGCTATTTAACTCCAAAACCTCCTAACAGGCAAAGCTACATGGTAACATGGGAACCCTTCTTTGATATCACCTTCACAATTCTTGCATCCATTGAACTTGTGAGTTTTGGAGCGTTTCTGCTTGTATTTCTTTGCATGACCGCGTATGGCCAATAAAGGATCCTTTCCGTAAAGCATCCCCCACCCCCAACTACCTTGGTGGGAGGGACTCACTTCGCCCGTCTAAGGTAACTGATCCCCCCTTTTCCCGCACTTTCCCAAGCCCCCACCTCCCTTTTTGCATAAATCCCCACCCCAAATCCTACTCTTCCAATCCCCGGGCCCCTTTACTCAATAACACCTTTATTTTTTAAAAGAAAACCTACTGCACTGCTCCCATGGCAACGCAGTCATGTGGGGGCCTCCTTTTAGCTGCGCCCCATACAGCCCCCCCTCTTGACCGCGTATGGCCAATAAAGGATCCTTTCCGTAAAGCATCCCCCACCCCCAACTACCTTGCCCCTCTTAACCCCTCCATCTATTACCCAGGAAAACACACCACCACGTTAATTTCTTTTTGGATAATTTGGCCACAGCGGCCATTTTATTAACAAACAAATACATAAATAACAACATGTAAACAGTAAATATATAAAACCTCGAGGGGGGGGCTCTTGGAGCTAAAAAATCTGGCTCATAATAGGCAGAGAGCCTACCCAAAATTTTTACAAAAAACACGTATTTACCCTCAGCCGTAACCACAAGCTCGAGGGCACCATGTAACCCATTTCGGGCAAACCAACCACAAAGCTCCCGAGGTAAACACCCCGTCCAGAGCCCGTACCAAAAGCCAGATCAACCCTATCAGCATCATCACCAACTCCAAGAACCCCACCCCCCGCCACACACGAACAGCCCTGACCACCTCAGGCTCGTGAGTGCCCCACCACCGCCAAAGCTCTTTCAACTCCTTCCTGTAGACCGAGCGCCCATAAATCCATCCCGATCTCGTTAAGATGCACTCCATCATCCCTCCAAAAATTACCGACCCCAGCCTCCAGCTCGAAATGCCTCACGGCAATACCCCCATTCCGGGACACAAAACTCGCCACCATCCTGTTCAATTTTACCCTGGCTCTGTTAATCCCTTTATGGGAACGGGCCTCCCGCCACGTCTTCCGCGGCACAATGTCTGACCACACAGTCAGCATACCGGGAAAAGATACCCACAGCCTCAACAAGTCATAACGGATATCCCGAATGAGTTCCCTCACGGGTTTTGCCCCCAAATCATTACCCCCCAAGTGAACCACTAAAATATCCGGAGGGCGATCCAGACGGGCGGCGCGGGAGAATTCCGGCAAAAAACTACGCCACGACATACCACGAGTCCCCATCCAACGGATGATCACTGCCTCTCGGCCGAAACCCAGTTGCCTACCATTCGCGCGCGCATCGGCCCGGAGGGCGCCCCAATAAACGAAAGAGTGTCCGACAATCCACGCCAAAAGAGGGGTACGACCTGAAAAACACAACCATAATTAACAATCCGCAAAGACGTCCCTTTTCACCCCGCATTGTTGATTTAATGCCGCACATAAGACAGGTAACGATTAGAACTCCATCTGCCTATTTTCTTGATCACCTCCGGCCCAAGGCCCAAACCATCGGCCTCAGATGCGGCCCCAATCCTAAAAGAATGCGAGCCGAAATTTTCCGGGTTAACACCCAGCAAACCCAAGCCCTTCTTCAAAATGGCTACAAACTGGAAACGTGACAAGAAATCCCCCTCTTGGTGTTGCAACAGAGGGCCTGACCTGACTGATGACAAATTCCAATATGCCTCTAAGCAGCGTTGCGGACACATCCCGCTACCCGCCACCCTTCCTAGCACTACTTTCTTTCCCCTACCTAGCTGATCCGTCTTTGAACGCCTTATCCAAAAGGCAACTCCCCCTTCCCAAAAAACCACATCTTCCGCCAAAAGACCACCTGACCTGTCCTTGCTCGGGGAAACCAATTCACCCAGACGCAAAGCACCAAAAAACGCTAGAGAAAAGGCCAATTGAAACAGTACCACCTCAAACTGAGATGAACAAATGACGCCCAAGGCCTCCCCTAACCGCTGCAACAACCCAAAAGAAATGGGCCTGCGCTTATCAAAAGTCGAATTACCCTTACGAAAACCTTTCAACGCCTGCGGTATAACAAAGTCCTTTGTGACGTCCCTCAATCCTTGCAACTGAAAACCAAAAGCCAAACCTGCTATAAACTTGTTTAACCTAGACACGGACCAACCCCACTCCACGACCTTACCTACCAGTGCCAATAATGCCATTGCCCTGTCGCTATCTGACTCAGCCGAGCCACATTGAAACAACCAACTTTCCCACATGGCCCATGACGCCGCATAATCTGACCATGTCCTGTTTGACACCGAGGCTTGGATCAATCGGCCTCCCCTTCCGTAACCACCTGCCACAGATGCAAAGGACATGCTGCTCCTGCCGCCTCCGAATCTGGAGCCAAATCCCGGAATCGGTCCCACTGCAAACGAGACAAAGCATCAGCTATATTGTTCTGAACTCCTGGCACGTGCACCGCCGTAATCCATGCATTCAACTCCAAGCATCTCAGTACCAACTCCCTGACCAACCTAATTACTGGAGGGGAAGAAGAAGATAAACTGTTAATCACGGCCACCACGCTCGAGTTATCGCAATGGAAACGTACTCGCCGATCACGAAAGCTGTCACCCCAAACAAACACTGACACCACAATCGGGAACAACTCCAACAATGCCAAATTCGTGGTGAGCCCCTTCTTTCGCCAATCCTCTGGCCACACCCCGACGCTCCATTTTCCTCCACAGTAGGCCCCATAACCAACTCCACCTGCTGCGTCTGTGTAGATCTCGCAATCAAAAGCATTCAGATCCTCCTGCTGAATAAGCGACCTGCCATTATAGCCTTCCAAAAAACGTTGCCAAACAAGAAGGTCCTCCTTATGCTCTCTACCCAAACGAATAAAATGATGAGCCGACCGAACTCCAGCCGTCGCCCTGGACAATCTGCGGCAAAATATCCTGCCCATTGGCATAATACGACAAGCAAAATTCAGGCGGCCCAGCAGCGACTGCAACTCCTTCAATGAAGTCTTCCGCAATTTTCCAATCCGACTCACCTCTCGCTTAAGCAACTCCAACTTATCATCAGGCAACCTACACTCCATTTTCTCAGAATCAATGAGAATCCCTAAGAAACTCAAGACCGTGCAGGGGCCCTCCGTTTTTCCCTGTGCCAAAGGAACACCAAACTGTCCGGCCACCCATTCCATGGTCCCAAGTAAATGACAGCACACTGCTGAATCCGGTGGACCAACAAACAAAAAATCATCCAAATAGTGAATGACAGAAGGAACGGCCGATACATCTCTCACTACCCACTCTAAAAAGGTACTGAAAGTCTCAAACAATGCACAGGAAATAGAACATCCCATAGGTAAACACCTATCCAAGTAAAAACCACCCTCCCACCAACAACCTAACAAAGGAATGCTCTGCGGGTGCACCGGCAAGAGCCTAAATGCCGACTCGATGTCCGTTTTCGCCAGCAATGCTCCAGGCCCGTACATTCGCACCCACCGAACAGCCGCATCAAACGATGTGTAAACAACGGAGCACAACTCCTCCGCAATCCCGTCATTAACCGAGGATCCTTTGGGATATGAAAGATGCTGAATTAGCCGGAACTTGTTCGGCTCCTTCTTGGGCACCACCCCAAGCGGGGAAACAATTACACCAGCCATGGGCAACGAACTAAAAGGCCCCGCCATTCTTCCCAGCTCAACCTCTTTTGCCAATTTAGCCGAAACCACCTCCGCATGCAAGCCAGCTGATCTCAAATTTTTTGTAGAAAAAGGAACAACATGCATCGGGTGAGGGATCTTAAACCCCTCAAGAAAACCGTCCCTAATAACCTCCGCCTTTTTAACATCCGGGTATCTACTTAGATAGGGGGCCATCTTTTGAACCCTCACCGGAGTCACCCCCTTGACCGCCACCCACTGATGGCTTACCACGTGATTTCTTGAAACACTTAGCGGCTCCGTGAGAGGCCCCGTTGCAATGGGAGCACACGTGTTTAAATTTACAAGTGGTGCCATACTTGCACTGGCCCTCATTAAACTGCCAGCATGTCCCAGATTTTTCCTTTGAACCCTGAGACCCGTGTCCTCCACTTTGTCCTGACTGCTGACTGCTACCCCCCCCTGAAAGGACTGCCCATAACGCACCGGAGCCATCACCTTCAGCCACAACCCGATGTCTTTTTGGTCCCACCTTATCTCCGGCCTCACTGCTTTTCGCTGCCTGAACTGTTCATCGTATCTCAGCCAAGCCTGGCCCCCGTAGGTACGATGCGCTTCACCAATAGCATCCAAATAACAAAACAGGCCCGAGCAATTCTCGGGGAATTTCTCCCCTATAACACTCGCTAGAATGGCAAAGGCCTGCTGCCAGTTAACGAACGTCTGAGGAATAAGGCGCCAACGCCTCTTTTCTTCCTCTTCCTTTTTGCTGTCGTCTTTCTTTCCTTTATCCAAGTTAAATTTTTCTAAAGGAAGGAGAGAGAAAATCTCTACGTATTCATCTTTCCAAATCTTTTCCTTGACTTCTTTCTTCAAATGGGCCCCCAGCGGACCCTCAAAACACACATATACCTCGCCTTTTGCCCTGTCGTCTAACTTAACGGTATCACCTTTTCCCGTTTCCGTTTGTACCGACACCGACACCCCCGCCACAGGAACAGGTGTCCCGCTACCCGAGCTCGCAATCTCGTTCGAACCCCCTGCTACGCCCCCGGCAACCGACACCCAGGCACCAGCGGGCGACGATCCCACACTGTTAGCAACTGAGCTACCCCCGCCCCCATCCAATCTACGCAAAATCTGCGACATACCCGCTAAAAGTTCTCTGACCCCCGGGACCTCATTACAGCCCCCACCCCGCTCCACCACACCCGAAACACCCGGCACTGGGGAAAGACTGGACATGTACTCACGTGGCTGCGCAGGTGCTGTGTCCCCACCAGCCGTGCTTCCTGAATCCTGCTGGTCCATTTCGTCGCGATGTTCGTTCCCGGAATCATCGCTGCCGCTCATCTGCCCCAGGCCCGCGCCCCTGGCCTCCACGTCACCAGGGGGGACCGAGACTGGCGAAGGCGACCGGTCCCTCGACCTCCTGCTGGATCTGGATCTGTCCGGCTCCGTGATTCCTCTGCCTCCAGCCGCTGGACTGTCTCCTCTGGACGCCGCTCCTGCGGCCCGACCGCGACCCGCTCCTAACCGTGATGCCGCCGCTGTCCTGCCCGATAGTCTGCTCTGCCGTCCTGTCGCAGAGCCAGGTGCACTGGGGGGATGGGATCCGGGTGCCCCCGCCGCCATTGCGCCCGCCGCGATACTCCCCGGCTCCTGCCTGGTGGATGCTGTGGCGTGTTGCCGCCACCGCGGGAGGTGCTCCCCGGTGGGTAGAAGCTGCTGCTATCGGTGCTGCGGCGCCGCCGCGCCCACTGCTAGGCCGCACCGGAAGTGCGGCCCTGACATCCTGTGCAGCGCCGGCGTCCTGCCGCGTCTGCACCGCTCGCCCAGCACCGCGCCGCCTCGCGCCGGCAGGGCCGCCAGGTGGATTCCTGCCGGGGGAGGGGGCGGGCAAGGTGGATCGGCCGCGTCCCCCAGCCCCCGCAGGGTCCCTGGAGGGGCTCCGCGGCCTGCGCCTGCCGCGCGGTGTAGTGTCGGGGGACAGCCTGTCTGGCGGCCTAGACCGCCTGGTTCTGCTGCCCCGGCTCCCGCTGTCCTGGCTCCCACTGCCTCCGAGCAGCCCTGTGAGCTGCTCCTCCAGCCATCCGGCCCTCCTGGAACTGGCCTCCCGACGAAGCTGAGCTACCAGGCTGTCCACAGAAGACATGGTGAGAGGGATGTGGCAGCAGGTCCACTCACTTCGCCCGTCTAAGGTAACTGATCCCCCCTTTTCCCGCACTTTCCCAAGCCCCCACCTCCCTTTTTGCATAAATCCCCACCCCAAATCCTACTCTTCCAATCCCCGGGCCCCTTTACTCAATAACACCTTTATTTTTAAAAGAAAACCTACTGCACTGCTCCCATGGCAACGCAGTCATGTGGGGGCCTCCTTTTAGCTGCGCCCCATACAGCCCCCCCTCTTGAAGTCAGAATATCCTCCAAGAGCTGCTGTTTTGATGTGAACTGCCTCCCACCCTCACAGATCTTTTGCTTGATGATACTCCAAAGGTTCTCTATAGGGTTGAGGTCAGGGGAAGATGGTGGCCACACCATGAGTTTATCTCCTTTTATGCCCATAGCAGCCAATGACTCAGAGGTATTCCTTGCAGCATGAGATGGTGTATTGTCATACATGAAGATGATTTTGCTCCTGAAGGCACGTTTCTGCTTTTTATACCATGGAAGAAAGTTGTCAGTCAGAAACTCTATATACTTTGCAGAGGTCATTTTCACACCTTCAGGAACCTTAAAAGGCCCTACTAGCTGTTTCCCCATGATTCCAGCCCAAAACATGACTCCTCCACCTCCTTGCTGACATTGCAGCCTTGTTAGGACATGGTGGCCATCCACCAACCATGCACTACTCCATACATCTGGACCATCCATGGTTGCTCAACACTCATCAGTAAACAAGACTGTTTGAAAATTAGTCTTCATGTATGTCTGGGCCCACTGCAATCGTTTTTGCTTGTGAACACTGTTTAGGGGTGGCTGAAAAGTAGATTTAAGAACCAAAGCAAGCCTTTGAAGGATCCTACAACTTGAGGTTTGAGGGACTCCAGAGGCACCAGCAGCTTTCAATATCTGTTTGCTGGTTTGTAATTGCTTTTTAGCAGCTGCGCTCTTAATCCGATGAACCTGCCTGGCAGAAACCTTCCTCATTATGCCTTTATCAGCACGAACATGTCTGTGCTCAGATTCATCCACAAATCTCTTCACAGTATGTTGATCACGCTTAAGTTTTCAGGAAATATCTAATGTTTTCATCCCTTGACCAAGGCATTGCACTATTTGATGCTTTTCGGCAGCAGAGAGATCCTTTTTATTTCCCATGTTACTTGAAAACTGTGGCCTGCTTAATAATGTGGAACATCATTTTTAAGTAGTTTTCCTTTAATTAGAATAACCTGGAAAACTAATTATCACATGCGTTTAAGATTGATTTCAGTGATCCATTAAGCCCTGACATATAATACAATCCATGAGTTTATTTGAAAAACAATTAAATCTTTAGGACACTTAAATCCAATTTGCATAACAATTTGGAACATGGTGTATACCCTACATACGATTGTACACTACTCTCTGGGCACATGGCCGTGTTCAGAAGGGAAGGAGCGCCATTTAGGTGTTTGAATGCAGATCTAGCTGGAATAGTTTGCAGACACAATGTATTGGGAGCACAGTTCATAGTCAACTGGCAGCTCAAAAGATCTCCACCATGAACATGCTTGGCACTATCTTCTCTGCTTTCCATATCCCGAGGATTGCCTTGCTCATCGCTCTTTATCACCATTACATGGATCTGGACTTACACTGGAACCCCTAGGCTTGGACCATGGTGTTACCTGCTCTTCTGTGTTATTAGAATAGTCAGGTAGCTGGATCAGAACCGGAAGGACAGAATCAGAAGACACAAGAGTATTCAGTAAACGGGCCACGGTCACAGCAGTAAACAAATACACAAGCCACAAGCTGAGCACAGAGGACTGAACCTTAGTAGGACAACGCTGTTTCTGGCAGATTCCGGCCATGTGCTTTGAGGATTAGTAGGGTGTGGTACTTTCCAATTGGCTGAGGTAGAGAGCAGATTACTCCAGCTGGACAGCAGGAACAGATCCCAGATGAGATTGGACACACCTTATGCAGAAGCCCTAATATGAATAAATGACAGAAAACCAGAATAGTCAAAATCCCCATAAAGTCATTCTATTTTATAAATTAATTCACTGAGGGCTATAATCTATACATATGTGGTGAAAATTGTTGGTACCCCTTGTTTAATGACAGAAAAACCCACAATGGTCACAGAAATTACTTAAATCTGACAAAAGTTATCAGACATAAAAGATCTATGAAAATGAACAAATGAAAGTCAGACTTTGCTTTTCAACCATGTTTCCACAGAATTTAAAAAAAAATAAAACTCAAGAAATAGGCCTGGACAGAAATGATGGTACCCCTGAAAATAATATGACAAAAGGGACACGTTATATCGCGGTGCGTCCACTAACTAGCATCACAGGTGTCTACAATCTTGGAATCAGTGAGTGGGCCTGTATATAGGGCTACAGATACTGTGCTGTGTGGTGACATGATGTGTATCACACTCAACATGGACCAGAGGAAACGAAGGAAAGAGTTGTCTCAGGAGATTAGAAAGAAAATAATAGACAAACATGTTAAAGGTAAAAGTTATAAGACCATCTCCAAGCAGCTTGATGTTCCTGTGACTATAGTTGCACATATTAGTCAGAAATGTAAGATCCATGGGACTGTAGCCAATGTCCCCGGATGTGGCTGCAAGTGGAAAATTGATGACTAATCAAAGAGACGGATAATACAAATGATAACAAAACAGACCAGAAAAACTTCTAAACAGAATAAAGGTGAACTTCAAGCTCTAGAGCATCAGTGTTAGATCGCACTGTCCTGTCCTTGATTGAGCCAAAGTGGACTTCATGGGAGACGACCAAGGAGGACAACATTGTTGATAAAAAATCATAAAAAAGCCAGACTGGAATTTCACAAACTACATGATGACAAGCCACAAAACTTCTGGGAGAATGTCCTATGGACAGATGAGACAAAAATGGGACTTTTTGACAATGCACATCAGCTCTATGTTCACAGACAGAAAAATGAAGCCTGTCAAGAAAAGGACACTGTCCCTACTGTGAAACATGGAGGAGGCTCTGTTATGTTCTGTGTTGTGAATTCTGTGGCTCAATTCATTCCTGTGGTCACAAGTGGTACTGCAGCTTCTGAGCTTCCTCCCTCAGGTGTTCTGGTGAGCTCGTTGGCTGCTTTGTTATTTAACTCCACCTGATTCTGTCTTCCTTGCTCCTTGTCAATGTTCCAGTGTTGGATCTGAGCTTGTGGATCTTTCCTGTGGCCTGCTGCTCTGCTTAGATAAGTGCTTCTTTGCTTTTGTTGCTGTTTTTTCTGTCCAGCTTGTCTATTCGTTTTTGCTGGAAGCTCTGAGACGCAAAGGGTGTACCGCCGTGCCGTTAGTTCGGCACGGTGGGTCTTTTTGCCCCCTTTGCGTGGTTTTTTGCTTTAGGGTTTTTTGTAGACTGCAAAGTTCTCTTTGCTATCCTCGCTCTATCTAGAATATCGGGCCTCACTTTGCTGAATCTATTTCATCCCTACGTTTTGTCTTTTCATCTTGCTAACAGTCATTATATGTGGGGGGCTGCCTTTTCCTTTGGGGTATTTCTCTGAGGCAAGTCAGGCTTGTATTTCTATCTTCAGGCTAGTCAGTTCCTCAGGCTGTGCCGAGTTGCATAGGTAGTGTCAGGCGCAATCCACAGCTGCCTTTAGTTGTGTTTAGGATAGGTTCAGGTATTGCGGTCTACAGAGATTCCACGTCTCAGAGCTCGTTCTATTGTTTTTGGGTTATTATCAGATCACTGTATGTGCTCTGATTGCTGGCACACTGTGTCACTGGATTGCCTACATAACAGTACAAGGAGCCTAACTAATGATTCTCAATAGAGGGAAAAAAGAAGTTCTGACATCATTTTTTTTTCTCAGCTCTGTGTTCAGTCTTTTTTTTTCCCCTAGACATTTGGGTGTTTCAGGACACAGGTGTGGACATGGATATTCAGGGTCTGTGCTCTTCAATGGATAATCTCGTTACAAATGTACAAAGAATTCAACATACTATTGATCAGAAATCTATGTTAGAACCAAGAATTCCTATTCCTGATTTGTTTTTTGGTGATAGAACTAAGTTTCTTAGTTTCAAAAATAATTGTAAGCTATTTCTGGCCTTGAAACCTCATTCTTCTGGTAATCCTGTTCAACAGGTTTTGATTATTATTTCTTTTTTGCGCGGCGACCCTCAGGACTGGGCATTTTCTCTTGCGCCAGGAGACCCTGCATTGAGTAATGTCAATGCGTTTTTCCTGGCGCTCGGATTACTGTACGATGAGCCTAATTCAGTGGATCAGGCTGAGAAAAATTTGCTGGCTTTGTGCCAGGGTCAGGATGATATAGAAGTATATTGTCAGAAATTTAGGAAGTGGTCAGTACTCACTCTGTGGAATGAATCTGCGCCGACAGCTTTGTTCAGAAAGGGTCTCTCTGAGGCTCTTAAGGATGTCATGGTGGGTTTTCCTATGCCTGCTGGTTTGAATGAGTCTATGTCTTTGGCCATTCAGATCGGTCGACGCTTGCGCGAGCGTAAATCTGTGCACCATTTGGCGGTATTGTCTGAGATTAAACCTGAGCCTATGCAGTGCGATAGGACTATGACCAGAGTTGAACGGCAAGAACACAGACGTCTGAATGGGCTGTGTTTCTACTGTGGTGATTCCACTCATGCTATTTCTGATTGTCCTAAGCGCACTAAGCGGTTCGATAGGTCTGCCGTCATTGGTACTGTACAGTCCAAATTCCTTCTGTCCATTACCTTGATATGTTCTTTGTCATCGTATTCTGTCATGGCGTTTGTGGATTCAGGCGCTGCCCTGAATCTGATGGATTTGGATTATGCTAAACGTTGTGGGTTTTTCTTGGAGCCTTTGCGGTGTCCTATTCCGTTGAGAGGAATTGATGCTACACCTTTGGCCAAGAATAAACCTCAATACTGGACCCAGCTGACCATGTGGATGGCTCCTGCACATCAGGAAGTTATTCGCTTTCTGGTGCTACATAATCTGCATGATGTGGTCGTGTTGGGGTTGCCATGGCTGCAAACCCATAATCCAGTTTTGGATTGGAACTCTATGTCGGTATCCAGCTGGGGTTGTCAGGGGGTACATGGTGATGTTCCATTTTTGTCAATTTCGTCATCCACTCCTTCTGAGGTCCCAGAGTTCTTGTCTGATTATCAGGATGTATTTGAAGAGCCCAAGTCCGATGCCCTACCTCCGCATAGGGATTGTGATTGTGCTATCAATTTGATTCCTGGTTGTAAGTTCCCTAAAGGTCGATTATTTAATTTATCCGTGCCTGAACACGCTGCTATGCGCAGTTATGTGAAGGAATCCCTGGAGAAGGGACATATTCGCCCATCATCATCACCACTGGGAGCAGGATTCTTTTTTGTAGCCAAGAAGGATGGTTCGCTGAGACCGTGTATTGATTACCGCCTTCTTAATAAGATCACTGTTAAATTTCAGTATCCCTTGCCATTGTTATCTGACTTGTTTGCTCGGATTAAGGGGGCTAGTTGGTTCACTAAGATAGATCTTCATGGTGCGTATAATCTGGTGAGAATCAGGCAAGGAGATGAATGGAAAACTGCATTTAATACGCCCGAGGGTCATTTTGAGTATCTAGTGATGCCGTTCGGACTTGCCAATGCTCCATCTGTGTTTCAGTCTTTTATGCATGACATCTTCCGTGAGTATCTGGATAAATTCCTGATTGTTTACTTGGATGACATTTTGATCTTCTCAGATGATTGGGAGTCTCATGTGAAGCAGGTCAGAATGGTTTTCCAGGTCCTGCGTGCTAATTCTTTGTTTGTGAAGGGATCAAAGTGTCTCTTCGGTGTGCAGAAAGTTTCATTTTTGGGGTTCATCTTTTCCCCTTCTACTATCGAGATGGATCCGGTTAAGGTCCAAGCCATCCAGGATTGGACTCAGCCGACATCTCTGAAAAGTCTGCAAAAGTTCCTGGGCTTTGCTAATTTTTATCGTCGCTTCATCTGTAATTTTTCTAGCATTGCCAAACCATTGACCGATTTGACCAAGAAGGGTGCTGATTTGGTTAATTGGTCTTCTGCTGCTGTGGAAGCTTTTCAGGAGTTGAAGCGCCGTTTTTGTTCTGCCCCTGTGTTGTGTCAACCAGATGTTTCTCTTCCGTTCCAGGTCGAGGTTGATGCTTCTGAGATTGGAGCAGGGGCGGTTTTGTCACAGAGAGGTCCTGGTTGCTCAGTGATGAAACCATGTGCTTTCTTTTCCAGGAAGTTTTCGGCTGCTGAGCGTAATTATGATGTGGGCAACCGAGAATTGCTGGCCATGAAGTGGGCATTCGAGGAGTGGCGTCATTGGCTAGAAGGAGCTAAGCATCGCGTGGTGGTATTGACTGATCATAAGAACCTTACTTATCTCGAGTCTGCCAAGCGCTTGAATCCTAGACAGGCCCGTTGGTCGTTATTTTTTGCCCGCTTCGATTTTGTGATTTCGTACCTTCCGGGCTCTAAAAATGTGAAGGCGGGTGCTCTGTCTAGGAGTTTTGTGCCCGACTCTCCGGGTTTATCTGAGCCGGCGAGTATCCTCAAGGAAGGAGTCATTGTGTCTGCCATCTCCCCTGATTTGCGGCGAGTGTTGCAAAAATTTCAGGCGAATAAACCTGATCGTTGTCCGGCGGAGAAACTGTTCGTCCCTGATAGGTGGACTAGTAAAGTTATCTCTGAACTTCATTGTTCGGTCTTGGCTGGTCATCCTGGAATCTTTGGTACCAGAGAGTTAGTGGCTAGATCCTTCTGGTGGCCATCTCTGTCACGGGATGTACGTACTTTTGTGCAGTCCTGTGGGATTTGTGCTAGGGCTAAGCCAGTGGGTTGCTTTTGCCCTTGCCGGTCCCAAAGAGGCCTTGGACACATATTTCGATGGATTTCATTTCTGACCTTCCCGTTTCTCAAAAGATGTCAGTCATTTGGGTGGTCTGTGATCGCTTTTCTAAAATGGTCCATCTGGTGCCCTTGGTTAAATTGCCTTTCTCCTCTGATTTGGTGCCTTTGTTCTTCCAGCATGTGGTTCGTTTGCATGGCATTCCTGAGAATATTGTTTCTGACAGAGGTTCCCAGTTTGTTTCAAGGTTTTGGCGAGCCTTTTGTGGTAGGATGGGCATTGACCTATCTTTTTCCTCGGCTTTCCATCCTCAGACTAATGGCCAGACCGAACGAACCAATCAGACCTTGGAAACATATCTGAGATGTTTTGTTTCTGCTGACCAGGATGATTGGGTGTCCTTTTTGCCGTTGGCTGAGTTCGCCCTTAATAACCGGGCCAGCTCGGCTACCTTGGTCTCTCCATTTTTCTGCAATTCTGGGTTCCATCCTCGTTTCTCTTCAGGACAGGTTGAGTCTTTGGACTGTCCTGGTGTGGATTCTGTGGTGGACAGGTTGCAGCAGATCTGGACTCAGGTAGTGGACAATTTGACCTTGTCCCAGGAGAAGGCTCAACTTTTCGCTAATCGCAGACGCCGTGTGGGTCCCCGACTTCGTGTTGGGGATCTGGTTTGGTTATCTTCTCGTCATATTCCTATGAAGGTTTCCTCTCCTAAATTTAAACCTCGTTTTATTGGTCCGTATAGGATTTCTGAGATTCTCAATCCTGTGTCTTTTCGTCTGACCCTCCCAGACTCCTTTTCCATACATAATGTATTCCATAGGTCGTTGTTGCGGAGATACGTGGCACCTATGGTTCCATCTGTTGAGCCTCCTGCCCCGGTTTTGGTGGAGGGGGAATTGGAGTATATTGTGGAGAAAATTTTGGATTCTCGTGTTTCTAGACGGAAACTCCAGTATCTGGTTAAATGGAAGGGTTATGCTCAGGAAGATAATTCCTGGGTTTTTGCCTCTGATGTCCATGCTCCAGATCTTGTTCTTGCCTTTCATGTGGCTCATCCTGGTCGGCCTGGGGGCTCTGGTGAGGGTTCGGTGACCCCTCCTCAAGGGGGGGGTACTGTTGTGAATTCTGTGGCTCAATTCACTCCTGTGGTCACAAGTGGTACTGCAGCTTCTGAGCTTCCTCCCTCAGGTGTTCTGGTGAGCTCGTTGGCTGCTTTGTTATTTAACTCCACCTGATTCTGTCTTCCTTGCTCCTTGTCAATGTTCCAGTGTTGGATCTGAGCTTGTGGATCTTTCCTGTGGCCTGCTGCTCTGCTTAGATAAGTGCTTCTTTGCTTTTGTTGCTGTTTTTTCTGTCCAGCTTGTCTATTCGTTTTTGCTGGAAGCTCTGAGACGCAAAGGGTGTACCGCCGTGCCGTTAGTTCGGCACGGTGGGTCTTTTTGCCCCCTTTGCGTGGTTTTTTGCTTTAGGGTTTTTTGTAGACTGCAAAGTTCTCTTTGCTATCCTCGCTCTATCTAGAATATCGGGCCTCACTTTGCTGAATCTATTTCATCCCTACGTTTTGTCTTTTCATCTTGCTAACAGTCATTATATGTGGGGGGCTGCCTTTTCCTTTGGGGTATTTCTCTGAGGCAAGTCAGGCTTGTATTTCTATCTTTAGGCTAGTCAGTTCCTCAGGCTGTGCCGAGTTGCATAGGTAGTGTCAGGCGCAATCCACAGCTGCCTTTAGTTGTGTTTAGGATAGGTTCAGGTATTGCGGTCTACAGAGATTCCACGTCTCAGAGCTCGTTCTATTGTTTTTGGGTTATTATCAGATCACTGTATGTGCTCTGATTGCTGGCACACTGTGTCACTGGATTGCCTACATAACAGTTCTGGGGCTGCTTTGCTTCATCTGGCATATGGCGTCTAGAATCTGTGCAGGATACATGAAATCTCAAGACTATCAAGGGATTCTAGAGAGAAATGTGCTTCCCAGTGTCAGAAAGCTTGGTCTCGGTTGCAGGTCATGGATCTTGTAACAGGATAATCATGGATCTTGTAACAGGATAATGACCCAAAACACCCAGCTAAAAACCGTAGAATGGCTAAGGCTACTTTCACACTTGCGTTGTTTTCAATACGTCGCAATGCGTCGTTTAGGGGAAAAAATGCATCCTGCAAAGTTGTTTGCAGGATGCGTTTTTGCCCCATAGAGTAACATTACCGATGCATTGCGACGTATTGACACACTTCGCAACCGTCGTGCGACAGTTGCGGCGTGTTGTGGCGGACCGCCGGGAGCAAAAAACGCTAAATGTAACGTTTTTTGCTGCCGACGGACCGCTTTTTCCGACCGCGCATGCGCAGCCGGAACTCCGCCCCCACCTCCCCGCACCTCACAATGGGGCAGCGGATGCGCCGGAGAAATGCATCCGCTGCACCCGTTGTGTGGCGCATCAAACGCTAGCGTCGGAATCTCGGCCCGACGCAATGCGACGGGCCGAATCCAATGCTAGTGTGAAAGTAGCCTAAGTGGGAAACAGTGGACTATTCTGAAGTGGCCTTCTATGAGCCCTGACCTAAATCCTATTGAGCATCTTTGGACAGAGCTGAAGCATGCCGCCTGGAAAAGGCAACCTTCAGACACGAGACAACTGGAGCAGTTTACTCTTGAGGATCGGCCAAAATACCAGTCGAGATGTGCAGAAGTCTCATTGACAGTTACAGGAATCGTTTGCAGTGATTGCCTCAAAAGGTTGTGCAGCAAAATATTAACCCTTTCGCACCAGCGCCTGTTTTTTGCCTTCATGATTGGGCCAATTTTTTCAATTCTGACCAGTGTCACTTTATGAGGTCATAACTCTAGTGCTTCAATGAATCCTGGTCATTCTGAGATTGTATTCTTGTGACATATTGTACTTTATGATGGTGGTAAAATTTCTCTGATATGACTTGTGTTCATTTGTTAACCCCTTCCCGACCTGTGACACAGCGTATGCGTCATGAAAGTCGGTGCCAATCCGACCTGTGACGCATATGCTGTGTCACAGAAAGATCGCGTCCCTGCAGGCCGGGTGAAAGGGTTAACTCCCATTTCACCCGATCTGCAGGGACAGGGGGAGTGGTAGTTTAGCCCAGGGGGGGTGGCTTCACCCCCTCGTGGCTACGATCGCTCTGATTGGCTGTTGAAAGTGAAACTGCCAATCAGAGCGATTTGTAATATTTCACCTAAAAAAATGGTGAAATATTACAATCCAGCCATGGCCGATGCTGCAATATCATCGGCCATGGCTGGAAATACTAATGTGCCCCCACCCCACCCCTCCGATCGCCCCCCCAGCCCCCCGATCTGTGGCCCGCTCCCCTCCGTCCTGTGCTCCGCTCCCCCGTCCTCCTGTCCGCTCCCCCGTGCTCCAATCACACCCCCCCGTGCTCCAATCAAACCCCCCCGCACTCCGATCCCCCCCCGTGCTCCGAACCACCCCCCCTGCACACCGATCCCCCCCCCCTGCACACCGATCCACCCGCCCGCACACCGATCCACCCGCCCGCACACCGATCACTCTCCCCCATGCTCCGATCCCTCCCCCCCCGTGCTCCGACGCCCCCCCGTGCCCTGATCTCCCCCCCCTGTGCCCTGATCTCCCCCCCTTATACTTACCGATCCTGGCGGGGTCCGTCAGTCTTCTTCCCCGAGCGCCGCCATGTTCCAAAATGGCGGGCGCATGCGCAGTGCGCCCGCCGAATCTGCCGGCCGGCAGATTCGTTCCAATGTGAATTTTGATCACTGTGATATAATCTATCACAGTGGTCAAAATAAAAAAACAGTAAATGACCCCCCCCATTTGTCCCCCATAGATAGGGACAATAATAAAATAAAGAATTTTTTTTTTTTTCACTAAGGTTGGAGTTAGAACTAGGGTTAGGGTTAGGGTTAGGGGTAGGGTTAGGGGTAGGGTTAGGGTTAGGGTTAGGGGTAGGGTTAGGGGTAGGGGTAGGGGTAGGGTTAGGGGTAGGGTTAGGGGTAGGGGTAGGGGTAGGGTTAGGGGTAGGGTTAGGGTTAGGGTTTCGGTATGTGCACACGTATTCTGGTCCTCTGCGGATTTTTCTGCAGCGGATTTGATAAATCCGCAGTGCTAAACCGCTGCGGATTTATGGCAGATTTACCGCGGTTTTTCTGCGCATTTCACTGCGGTTTTACAACTGCGATTTTCTATTGGAGCAGTTGTAAAACCGCTGTGGAATCCGCAGAAAGAAGTGACATGCTGCAGAATGTAAACCGCTGCGTTTCCGTGCAGTTTTTCCGCAGCATGTGTACAGCGATTTTTGTTTCCCATAGGTTTACATTGAAATGTAAACTCATGGGAAACTGCTGCGGATCCGCAGCGTTTTCCAAAGCGTGTGCACATACCTTTAGAATTAGGCTATGTGCACACGGTGCGGATTTGGCTGCGGATCCGCAGCGGATTGGCCGCTGCGGATCCGCAGCAGTGTTCCATCAGGTTTACAGTACCATGTAAACCTATGGAAAACCAAATCCGCTGTGCCCATGGTGCGGAAAATACCGCACGGAAACGCTGCGTTGTATTTTCCGCAGCATGTCAATTCTTTGTGCGGATTCCGCAGCGTTTTACACCTATTCCTCAATAGGAATCCGCAGGTGAAATCCGCAGGTAAAACGCAGTGCCTTTTACCCGCGGATTTTTCAAAAATGGTGCGGAAAAATCTCACACGAATCCGCAACGTGGGTACATAGCCTTAGGGTTAGGGTTGGGTTGGAATTAGGGTTGTGGTTAGGGTTAGGGGTGTGTTGGGGTTAGGGTTGTGGTTAGGGGTGTGTTGCGGTTAGGGTTGTGGTTAGGGTTACGGCTACAGTTGGGATAAGGGTTAGGGGTGTGTTGGCGTAAGAATTGAGGGGTTTCCACTGTTTAGGCACATCAGGGGGTCTCCAAACGCAACATGGCGCCACCATTGATTCCAGCCAATCTTTTATTCAAAAAGTCAAATGGTGCTCCTTCCCTTCCGAGCCCCGACGTGTGCCCAAACAGTGGTTTACCCCCACATATGGGGTATCAGTGTACTCAGGACAAACTGGGCAACAATTACTGGGGTCCAATTTCTCCTGTTACCCTTGAGAAAATAAAAAATTGCTTGCTAAAACATCATTTTTGAGGAAAGTAAAATGATTTTTTATTTTCACGGCTCTGCGTTGTAAACGTCTGTGAAGCACTTGGGGGTTCAAAGTGCTCACCACATATCTAGATAAGTTCCTTGGGGGGTCTAGTTTCCAAAATGGGGTCACTTGTGGGGGGTTTCTACTGTTTAGGCACACCAGGGGCTCTGCAAACGCAACGTGACGCCCGCAGACCATTCCATCAAAGTCTGCATTTCAAAACGTCACTACTTGACTTCCGAGCCCCGACATGTGCCCAAACAGTGGTTTACCCCCACATATGGGGTATCAGCGTACTCAGGACAAACTGGGCAACAATTACTGGGGTCCAATTTCTCCTGTTACCCTTGAGAAAATAAAAAATTGCTTGCTAAAACATCATTTTTGAGGAAAGTAAAATGATTTTTTATTTTCACGGCTCTGCGTTGTAAACGTCTGTGAAGCACTTGGGGGTTCAAAGTGCTCACCACATATCTAGATAAGTTCCTTGGGGGGTCTAGTTTCCAAAATGGGGTCACTTGTGGGGGGTTTCTACTGTTTAGGCACACCAGGGGCTCTGCAAACGCAACGTGACGCCCGCAGACCATTCCATCAAAGTCTGCATTTCAAAACGTCACTACTTGACTTCCGAGCCCCGACATGTGCCCAAACAGTGGTTTACCCCCACATATGGGGTATCAGCGTACTCAGGACAAACTGGGCAACAATTACTGGGGTCCAATTTCTCCTGTTACCCTTGAGAAAATAAAAAATTGCTTGCTAAAACATCATTTTTGAGGAAAGAAAAATGATTTTTTATTTTCACGGCTCTGCGTTGTAAACGTCTGTGAAGCACTTGGGGGTTCAAAGTGCTCACCACATATCTAGATAAGTTCCTTGGGGGGTCTAGTTTCCAAAATGGGGTCACTTGTGGGGGGTTTCTACTGTTTAGGCACACCAGGGGCTCTGCAAACGCAACGTGACGCCCGCAGACCATTCCATCAAAGTCTGCATTTCAAAAGTCACTACTTCCCTTCTGAGCCCCGACGTGTGCCCAAACAGTGGTTTACCCCCACATATGGGGTATCAGCGTACTCAGGAGAAACTGGACAACAACTTTTGGGGTCCAATTTCTCCTGTAACCCTTGGGAAAATAAAAAATTCTGGGCTAAAAAATTATTTTTGAGGAAAGAAAACGTATTTATTATTTTCACTGCTCTGTGTTATAAACTTCTGTGAAGCACTTGGGGGTTCAAAGTGCTCACCTCACATCTAGATAAGTTCCTTTCGGGGTCTAGTTTCTAAAATGGGGTCACTTGTGGGGGGTTTCTACTGTTTAGCCACATCAGGGGCTCTGCAAACGCAACGTAACGCCCGCAGAGCATTCCATCAAAGTCTGCATTTCAAAATGTCACTACTTGACTTTCGAGCCCCGACATGTGCCCAAACTGTGGTTTACCCCCACATATGGGGTATCAGCGTACTCAGGAGAAACTGTACAACAACTTTTGGGGTCAAATTTCTCCTGTTACCCTTGGGAAAATAATAAATTGCAGGCTAAAAGATCATTTTAGAGAAAACAAAATTTTTATTTTATTTTCATGGCTCTGCGTTATAAACTTCTGTGAAGCACTTGGAAGTTCAAAGTCCTCACCACACATCTAGATTAGTTCCTTTGGGGGTCTAGTTTCCAAAATGGGGTCATATGTGGGGGATCTCCAATGTTTAGGCACACAGGGGCTCTCCAAACGTGACATGGTGTCCGCTAATGATTGGAGCTAATTTTCCATTTAAAAAGCCAATTGGCGTGCCTTCCCTTCCGAGCCCTGCCGTGCGCCCAAACAGTGGTTTACCCCCACATATGGGGTATCAGCGTACTCAGGACAAACTGGACAACAACATTTGCGGTCCAATTTCTCCTATTACCCTTGGCAAAATAGGAAATTCCAGGCTAAAAATCATTTTTGAGGAAAGAAAAATTATTTTTTATTTTCATGGCTCTGCATTATAAACTTCTGTGAAGCACCTGGGGGTTTAAAGTGCTCAATATGCATCTAGATAAGTTCCTTGGGGGGTCTAGTTTCCAAAATGGGGTCACTTGTGGGGGAGCTCCAATGCATAGGCACACAGGGGCTCTCTAAACGCGACATGGTGTCCGCTAACAATTGGAGCTAATTTTCCATTCAAAAAGTCAAATGGCGCGCCTTCCCTTCCGAGCCCTGCCGTGTGCCCAAACAGTGGTTTACCCCCACATATGAGGTATCGGCGTACTCGGGAGAAATTGCCCAACAAATTTTAGGATTCATTTTATCCTATTGCCCATGTGAAAATGAAAAACTGAGGCGAAAAGAATTTTTTTGTGAAAAAAAAAAGTACTTTTTCATTTTTACAGATCAATTTGTGAAGCACCTGAGGGTTTAAAGTGCTCAATATGCATCTAGATAAGTTCCTTGGGGGGTCTAGTTTCCAAAATGGGGTCATTTGTGGGTGAGCTCCAATGTTTAGGCACACGGGGGCTCTCCAAACACGACATGGTGTCCGCTAACGATGGAGATAATTTTTCATTCAAAGAGTCAAATGGCGCTCCTTCCCTTCCGAACCTTACCATGTGCCCAAACAGTGGTTTACCTCCACATGTGAGGTATCGGTGTACTCATGAGAAATTGCCCAAGAAATTTTAGGATCCATTTTATCCTGTTGCCCATGTGAAAATGAAAAAAATTGAGGCTAAAAGAATTTTTTTGTGAAAAAAAAGTACTTTTTCATTTTTACGGATCAATTTGTGAAGCCCCCGGGGGTTCAAAGTTCTCACTATGCATCTAGATAAGTTCCTTGGGGCGTCTAGTTTCCAAAATGGGGTCACGTGTGGGGGAGCTCCAATTTTTAGGCACACGGGGGCTCTCCAAACGTGACATGGTGTCCGCTAAAGAGTGGAGCCAATTTTTCATTCAAAAAGTCAAATGGCGCTCCTTCCCTTCCAAGCCCTGCCGTGCGCCCAAACATTGGTTTACCCCCACATATGAGGTATCAGCGTACTCAGGACAAATTGGACAACAACTTTCGTGGTTCAGTTTCTCCTTGTACCATTGGGAAAATAAAAAAAATGTTGCTAAAAGATAATTTTTGTGACTAAAAAGTTAAATGTTCATTTTTTCCTTCCATGTTGCTTCTGCTGCTGTGAAGCACCTGAAGGGTTAAAAAACTTCTGGAATGTGGGTTTGAGTACCTTGAGGGGTGCATTTTTTAGAATGGTGTCACTTTTGGGTATTTTCATCCATATAGACCCCTCAAACTGACTTCAAATGTGAGGTGGTCCCTAAAAAAAATGGTTTTGTAAATTTCGTTGTAAAAATGAGAAATCGCTGGTCAAATTTTAACTCTTATAACTTCCTAGCAAAAAAAAATGTTGTTTCCAAAATTGTGCTGGTGTAAAGTATACATGTGGGAAATGTTATTTATTAACTATTTTGTGTCACATAACTCTCTGGTTTAACAGAATAAAAATTCAAAATGTGAAAATTGCGAAATTTTCAAAATTTTCGCCAAATTTCCGTTTTTATCACAAATAAACGCAGAATTTATTGACCTAAATTTACCACTAACATGAAGCCCAATATGTCACGAAAAAACAATCTCAGAACCGCTAGGATCCGTTGAAGCGTTCCTGAGTTATTACCTCATAAAGGGACACTGGTCAGAATTGCAAAAAACGGCAAGGTCTTTAAGGTCAAAATAGGCTGGGTCATGAAGGGGTTAAAAAAAATGGAAATTTGGCAAAAATTTTGAAACTTTTGCAATTATTTAAATTTTTATGCTCTTAAATCAGAGTCATATCACACAAAAAAGTTAATAAATAACATTTCCCACATGTCTACTTTCCTTCAGCGCAATTTTGGAAGCAATTTTTTTTTTGTTAGGAAGTTATAAGGGTTTAGGCTGTGTGCACACGTTGCTGATTTTTCGTGTTTTTTTCGCTATAAAAACGCTATAAAACCGCAAAAAAAGCATACATTATGCATCCCATCATTTAGAATGAATTCCGCAATTTTTGTGCACATCGTGGTAAAAAACGCAGCATGTTCATTAATTTTGCGGATTTTTTGCGGATTACCCACTATATAATGCATTGGGAGATGTCCGGAAAAAACGCACCAAAAACGCGCAAAAACGCATGCAGATTTCTTGCAGAATATTTCAGGTTTTTCTCAGGAAATTTCTGCAAGAAATCCTGAACGTGTGCACATAGCCTTAAAGTTGACCAGCGATTTTACAACAAAATTTATAAAACCATTTTTTTAAGGACCACGTTACATTTGAAGTGTTTGAGCGGTCAATCTGACAGAAAATACCCAAAAGTGACACCATTCTAAAAACTGCACCCCTCAAGGTGCTCAGAAACACATTCAAGAATTTTATTAACCCTTCAGGTGCTTCACAGGATTGAATGGAATTTGGAAGGAAAAACTAAGCATTTTCTATTTTTTCACAAAAATTAAACTTTAGACCTATTTTTTTTTACTTTCACAAGGGTAACAGGAGAAAATGGACTATACATTTTGGTTTGCAATTTCTCCTGAGCATGCCGATACCCCATATGTGGGGGTAAACCAGTGTTTGGGTGCACGGCAGGGCTCGAAAGGGAAGGAGCACCTTTTCACTTTTTGAATGTAAAATATGTTGCAATAATTAGCGGTTTCCATGTCACGTTTGGAGAGCCCCTGATGTGCCTGAACAGTGTAAACACCCCACAAGTGACACCATTTTGGAAACTAGACCCCTTAGGAAACTTATCTGGATGTGTATTGAGCACCTTGAACCAACAGGTGCTTCACAGAATTTTATAACGTAGAGCCATGGAAATAACATTTTTCACAAATCTTTTTAGCTCCATATTTTTCACATTTTCATAAGGGTAAAAGGAGAAATTGTTCCATACAATTTGTTTGTACAATTTCTCCTGAGCACGCCGATACCCCATATGTGAGGGAATACTACTGTTTGGGCACATGGCAGAGCTTGGAAAGGAAGAAGCGCCATATTGGAGAGCAGATTTTGCTGGAATTGTTTGTGAGTCACATGTCACATTGTCAGAGCCCCGGATGTGTCTAGTGGAAACCCCCCAAAAGTGACCCCATTTTGGAAACTAGACCCCCCAATGAACTTATCTAGATGTGTGGTAGGCTCTTTGAACCCCCAAGTGCTTCACAGAAGTTAATTACGTAGAGCCGTGAAAGTAAAAATTCATACTTTTTCCACAAAAAAAATGATCTTTTCACCCTCAATTTTTTTTTCAAAAGGTAGGAGAAATTGGACTCCCAAAGTTAATGTGCAATTTGTCATGAGTATGCTGACACCCAATATGTGAAGGTATACCACTGTTTGGGTGCATGGCAGAGCTCAGAAGGGAAGGAGCGCCATATTGGAGAGCAGATTTTGCTGGAATTGTTTATGGGTGACCTGTCACATTGTCAGAGCCCCTGAGGTGCCAGAACAGCATAAGCCCCCAAAAGTGACTGCATTTTACAAAATACTTCCCTGAATGAATTCTTCTAGTGGTGCAGTGAGCATACTGACACCACAGCTGTTCCATAGAAAATTATACCATTGGGCAGTGAAGAAAAAATAACTACATTTTTACCACTAAAATGTTTTTAACCCCAGATTTTAAATTGGAAAATGGGTAGATAGGTAAATGGTCACTACACCCATAGATGAATTCACAGATGGGTGTCATTTCCAATTCCCAGAGGGGTGTCATTTCCAAAATGGGGTCACTTCAGGGGGGATTCTGCTATTATGGCTCTTTGGAGAGTCTTTATGTGCCAGAACAACAGAATCCCCCCTGAAGTGACTCCATTTTGGAAATGACACCCCTCTGGGAATTCATCTATGGATGTTGTAGGGATTTCACTCACTCAGGTACAACGGCTGGCACTCAGGAGGCACGTTCCTTTAAAAGTTCACAGGGTTTATTGCTTCATAAACCATATGGCAAAAATAACAGAAAACAAATAGCCTTTGGCTCAGGAAAGAAAACAAGTGTCCAGTCCTTCAGGCTCTGTCCCGGAGCCTTAACACACTCAGGAGGGTTTCACCTCCACACATATCTGCTGTGTAAAGCATTAGCCTGACTTATATAGAGCTAACCACACCCAGGAACCCATCACATAATTAGACATGTGGTCTGACATCACCACAGGTCCTGAAACACATATACATATACATGGTTATGTGCAATAAAGAAATACTCTGGGCTACATCACAGCGACAAGCCATCTATGTGACACATACTGTTGTGAATTCTACTTTTGGGTTCCCTCCAGTGGTTGTAGGTGGGAATGCAGTTGTCTCTGAGTCGCAGTCCTGGCCAGGTGTATCTGCTGATTGCAGTTCTGACTGGGATATTTAGGTGTGCAGGATTCATTAGTCCTTGCCAGTTGTCAATGTTTCTTGTGAAGTGTTGGATCTCTTTCTGGCTTCTCCTGCTTAGCTGCCAATTCAGCAAAGATAAGTGTCTGTTTCTTTTTCTGTGGCACACATGCAGTGTGCTTATATTCTGTGCTATTCATTTGTTTTTCTCTTGTCCAGCTTAGACTGTGTCAGTGTTTTCTCAGTCTTGTTGGATTCTCTGGAGTTGCAGATATACGCTCCACATCTTTAGTTAGATGGTGGAGTTTTTGTATTTTTTGTTGTGGATATTTTTGGAAGGATTTTTAATACTGACCGCTTAGTATCCTGTCCTATCCTTTCCTATTTAGCTAGTGTGGCCTCATTTGCTAAATCCTGTTTCCTAACTGCGTGTGTCTTTTCCTCTACTACTCACAGTCATTATTTGTGGGGGGCTGCCTATTCTTTGGGGTTCTGCTCTGAGGCAAGGTAGAATTCCTATTTCCATCTATAGGGGTATTTAGTCCTCCGGCTGTGTCGAGGTGTCTAGGTTTTGTTAGGCACACCCCACGGCTACTTCTAGTTGCGTTGTTATGATCAGGGTTTGCGGTCAGTATAGTTACCACCTACTCCAGAGAAAGTTTTCATGCTGCTCCAAGGTCACCTGATCATAACAACATACCTCCCGTCGACTACACACCCTTTAGCCATGCTACAATGTAGTGACCATTTTCACTACATGGATAATTTCCAGAAACACGTAGTGGAAGTTTTAGAGCAAAAATTGCAAAAATGTCATTGTAGTGCCCAATATATTGTGCCCAGCTTGTGTCTCTGGAGACATCCCCCCACCTACCCCAGGAAATTATGTCAGCTCTACTCAGATGTGTCTGTCACTAAATAAACCAAATGCTTGAATGTCAAAACAGTTTAAAAACGTGGTTCTGGGTTGAAGATTTTAAATAAGTCATGGAGGCATAAGGCTGGCAATGATGGGCATTGTGGGCAATAATAGCGGGTATCATGCCTCATTCCTCTCTTGGAACATACACAACATCTTCTCTGGGGGATCTTTCTTGTTTCAGTTGCTGGAATGAGTGCAATAAAATGTCGCTCAGTGAGTTCTGACATCTTCAGATTCTAAAGGATTGGTGGGGACAACATTTTCAATGACCTTTTCCTGATAATCAAGGAAAGTATCTGCATTTCCGGCTTTTTTGTATAACACAAAATAATTATATGAGGCCACCGGAAACAATTAAGGCTAACTTTTTATACCAGGTATATGATTTTATTGATACCTGGTATGGCAGTAGAACCTGATCTGCAAGGTCCACACCCCCCATATATATGTTGTAGTCAATGACATACACAGGTTTTGGAGTAGTGGATCCCTGTTGGTCTGCAGTGGTCCTTGTGGCATCTGTGTGCATCGAGCTCAGGATAAAAATATCTTTTTTATCCTTATACTTAAGGGTAAGCAGCTCTCCATTGCATAAAGCCCCTGACTGCCCCTTTCGGAACTTTTCATTGATCAATGATTGTGGAAACCCCGGACGGTTTTGCGAATGGTCACACAAGCCCCCATATCATGTTCAACCAGACTCTTAAATAGGGTGTATGCTGGTGTAGTACTGTATATACTCGAGTATAAGCTGACCCGAGTATAAGCCGACCCCCCTAATTTTACCACAAAAAACTGGGAAAACTTATTGACTCGAGTATAAGCCTAGGGTGGAAATGCAGCATTTACCGGTGAATTTCAAAAAATAAAAATAGATCATTCTTGCCCCAAAGCTGTGCCATATAGTGCTCTGCATGTTCATTATTGCCCTATAGCTGTGCCCCACATAGTGCTCTGCACCATTCATGATTGTCCCTATAGCTGTGCCCCATACAGTGCTCTGCACCGTTCATTATTTCCCTATAGCTGTGCCCCATATAGTGCTCTGCACCATTCATTATTTCCCCACAGCTGTGCCCCATACAGTGCTCTGCACCGTTCATTGTTCCCTATAGCTGTGCCCCATATAGTGCTCTGCACCGTTCATTATTTCCCTATAGCTGTGCCCCATATAGTGCTCTGCACCGTTCATTGTTCCCTATAGCTGTGCCCCATATAGTGCTCTGCACCATTCATTATTTCCCTATAGCTCTGCCATATAGTGCTCTGCACCGTTCATAGTTCCCTATATAAAGCTGTGCCATTGTCGCCGCTGCTGCTGCAGTTAAAAAAAAAAAAAAGCCATACTCACCTCTCTTGCTTGCAGCTCCCAGCGTCCGGTCCCGGCGCCTCCATCTTCCCGGCGTCTCTGCACTGACTGATCAGGCAGAGGGCGCCGCGCACACTATATGCGTCATCGCGCCCTCTGACCTGAACAGTCAGAGCGCAGACGCCGGGAAGATGGAGGCGCCGGGAAGATGGAGCGGCGCCCGACGGCTGGAACGCGGACAGGTGACTATTACATACTTACCTGGTCCCGACGTCCGGCTCCCTCTGCCTGTCACAGCTGGTCTTCGGTGCCGCAGCTTCTTTCTCTAATCAGCGGTCACCGGCAGCGCTGATTAGCGAAATGAATAGGCGGCTCCACCCCTATGGGAGGTGGAGCCGCCTATTCATTTCTGTAATGAGCGGTCCCACGTGACCACTGAAGAGGGGAAGAAGCTGCAGCACAGAAGACCGTGGGACGGCAGGGACAGCGCCAGGATCGCCGGGACTAGGTAAGTATGCCTCAGCGCCCTCACCCCCTCACCCGCCGACCCTGCCACCCACCTTGACTCGAGTATAAGCCGAGAGGGGCACTTTCAGCCCAAAAATTTGAGCTGAAAATCTCGGCTTATACTCGAGTATATACGGTAGTTGTCAACATACAGATTGTAGCCTTTTTGTAAAAAAAGTAGTTATCAGCTCCCAAACGATTTTTCCAGATGTCCCGAGATAAGTAGGGCATCCTGGTGGGTTTAGTTGGCTATCTTTCCCCTCATAAATGCGAAAAGCTGATGTGTATCCGGTTGAACTCTCGCACATTTTATAGAGCTTTATTCCGAACATTGCTGTCTTAGAAGGAATAAATTGCTTGAGGTGCAGTCTTCCTTTGAATTTTACAAGGGACTCATCAATGGAAATGTTTAATGTTGGGGTGTAAAGCTTTAAGAACTTTCCTGTCAAGTCTTCGATGATGGGTCTGATTTTGAATAGTATGTCATGTTCTGGGGCATCTCTGTGCAGGCATCGACTGTTGTCCTTAAAATGCCAAAATCTCATAAGCATTTCATAATGGGTCCTAGGAAGAACAGCAGGAAATATAGGGGTAGCTTGAACAGGGCGGCTGGACAAATAGGACCAAATGCTCGTTTTTTTTTAACAAGCCCCATAGCGTATGTAAGTCTTAAAAATGTTTTAATTTCTAGTTGGTTTCCATAAATTTGACCTAGCATAATAGTATCGTGGATTCTGGCTGATGAATTGGGACACATATAAATTTGTCTGTGGGATAATATGCTCTAGCAAGCTATCTGTCAGATACAAAAAAAAAAATAATTGGTCAAAATTTTCCACCTCCACATTTATACCAGGAATGGCCTTAAAATTAGGGATGAATGGAGTAGCCGAATTCGAAGCCTCCCATCTGGGAAATGCTACATCAAGAGGCAAAGCCCCTTGGACATCGGTGTGCGCCAATTCACGAGCACTAGGGACAGCGCTAGTACTACACATTAGGGTTGAGCGACCTTTACTTTTATAGGATCGGATCGGGTTTCACGAAACCCGACTTTTTCAAAAGTCGGGTCGAGTGAAATCGGCCGATCCTATAAAAAAGTCGGGGTCGGGGTCGTCCGAAACCCGAAACCCAATGCAGTGCATTGGATTTCCATGGTTCCCAGGGTCTGAAGGAGCGGAAACTCTCCTTCAGGCCCTGCGATCCATATTTTAGTGTAAAATAAAGAATTAAAATAAAAAATATCGCAATACTTACCCTCTGACGCGCCCTGGTACTAACCGGGAACCTTCCTTCCTTAGAATCAGCCTTCCAGGACCTTGCGGTGACGTCGCGGTGACGTCGCGGCTTGTGATTGGCCGCGCGGCCACCCATGTGACCGCTCGCGCGACCAATCACAAGCCGCGACGTCACCGCGACGTCACCGAAGGTCCTGGAAGGGCTGATTCTTAGGAAGGAAGGCTGCCGGAAAGAAGCAGGGCGCGTCCGAGGGTGAGTATATTCCTATTAGGTATATACTCACCCTCGGACGCGCCGGCAGCCTTCCTTCCTAAGAATCAGCCCTTCCAGGACCTTCGGTGACGTCGCGGTGACGTCGCGGCTTGTGATTGGTCGCGCGAGCGGTCACATGGGCGGCCGCGCGGCCAATCACAAGCCGCGACGTCACCGCGACGTCACCGCAAGGTCCTGGAAGGCTGATTCTAAGGAAGGAAGGTTCCCGGTTAGTACCAGGGCGCGTCAGAGGGTAAGTATTGCGATATTTTTTATTTTAATTCTTTATTTTACACTTAAATCTGAATTCCGATACCAATTCCCGATATCTTAAACATATTGGGAATCGGTATCGGAATTCCGATTCCAGATTCAAAAGATCGCCGACTTCATGGCCGACCCCACACAGGGGTCGGGTCGGGTTTCATGAAACCCGACCTTGCCAAAAGTCGGCGACTTTTGAATATTTTCGACCCATTTCGCTCAACCCTACTACACATTGTTCCCTGAGTTGGAGACATTTCTCCAGAAGTGCTATTTGTCCTTCTTGTTGTACTGGTCCTTGTGTGTGAGGATGGACCAGAATCACTGCTCATTTCTGAGCTATCACTGTCGCTGCTACTAAAGCCTTCGAAATCTACATCGCCATCTGACACTGCACTTTCTTCGCTGTCAGAACATAAAAGTGCCTAAGCCTCCTCTGCACTATAATACTGACGGGCCATTTTACTCATTTTTTTCCCCAGAAATAGAAAACTCTGACGTGACTAACTGACGTGACTGAGGTGACCAAATTATTGGGGAGACAATTGAGAAAAGCCTAATTCTTTAGCCTAACCCTAGCTTTAGAATAAACCCTAACTCTAACTTTAGCCAAACAGTAACCTTAACTTTAGCCTAACAGCAACCCTAACAGTAACCCTAACTTTAGCCTAACAGTAACCCTAACTTTAGCCTAACAGTAACCTTAACTTTAGCCTAACAGCAACCCTAACAGTAACCCTAACTTTAGCCTAACAGTAACCCTAACTTTAGCCTAACAGTAACCTTAACTTTAGCCTAACAGCAACCCTAACAGTAACCCTAACTTTAGCCTAACAGTAACTCTAACTTTAGCCTAGCAGTATCCGTAACAGTAACCCTAACTTTAGCCTAACAGTATCCCTAACCCTAACTATAGCACTAACCCTATTCTGCCTTAGGCTACTTTCACACTTGCGTCGTGCACTGCACGTCGCTATGCGACGTCGCGGCGCACCGACGCAAGCAGCGAAAGCACCGCACAACGGGGGCAGTGGATGCATTTTTACAGCGCATCCGCTGCCCCATTGTGAGGTGGGGGCGGAGTTCCGGCTGCGCATGCACGGTCGGAAAAAGCGGACCGTCGGTAGCAAAAAACGTTACATGTAACGTTTTTTTGCAGCCGACGGTCTGACGCAACCATCGCACGACGGTTGCGACGTGTGGCAAAGCGTCGCAATGCATCGCTAATGTTAGTCAATGGAGAAAAAACGCATCCTGCAAGCAATTTTGCAGTGTGCGTTTTTTCACCTAAACAATGCATTGCGACGTTTGCAAAACGACGCTAGTGTGAAAGTAGCCTTATCTGTTTTTTTTTACTTTATAACAAGATCGCTGACTGACACAGCTGTTACCAGCAGCACTTGTAACACTGTTTCTCCTCTAATCTCTCACTGACAGGAGATCTGAGGAGAAACAGCATTTTTATGAGGCAGATTGCCTGAGAAAGTTCGTTGCTACCACAAACATTCCTAGTGATTTGTCTCATTGACTGGTGTGATGCTGACTTCATCAGGACCTGAACCACTCAGGTCTCGATGAGGTCAGGGGTCATAGGATGTGTTGAGCGCCGGAATTCCCTATTTATAAGGTATGTGCGGTGTTGTGAATTCTGTGATCAAGCTCCCTCCTGTGGTCACGAGTGGTACTGCGGCTTCTGAGTTTCCTTCCTCAGGTGTGAGGTTAATTCATTAGGTGCTGCTCTATTTAACTCCACCTAGTGCTTTGATCCTGGCCTCCAGTCAATGTTCTAGTATTGGTCTTGCTTCCTCCTGGATCGTTCCTGTGGCCTGTCTGCTCAGTATTAGCTAAGTTCTGCTTGTGTTACTTTTGTTGCTATATTTTCTGTCCAGCTTGCTTTTTTGGTTTTCCTTGCTTGCTGGAAGCTCTGAGACGCAGAGGGAGCACCTCCGTACCGTTAGTCGGTGCGGAGGTTCTTTTTGCCCCTCTGCGTGGTTGTTTGTAGGTTTTTGTGTTGACCGCAAAGCTATCTTTCCTATCCTCGGTCTATTCAGTAAGTCGGGCCTCACTTTGCTAAATCTATTTCATCTCTGTGTTTGTATTTTCATCTTAACTCACAGTCATTATATGTGGGGGGCTGCCTTTTCCTTTGGGGAATTTCTCTGAGGCAAGGTAGGCTTATTTTTCTATCTTCAGGACTAGCTAGTTTCTCAGGCTGTGCCGAGTTGCATAGGGAGCGTTAGGCGCAATCCACGGCTACCTCTAGTGTGGTTTGATAGGTTTAGGGATTGCGGTCAGCAGAGTTCCCACGTCTTAGAGCTCGTCCTATGTTTTGTGGTTTTTGTCAGGTCACTTGTGTGCTCTGAACTTCAAGGTCCATTGTGGTTCTGAATTACCTATTCATAACAGTACTGGAGGCCCAAAGTACTATGCTTCTCAATAGAGGGAAAAAAGAAGTTCTGAGACCATTTTTTTTTCTTTGCACTGTGTTTTGCCTTTTTTTCCCCTAGACATTTGGGTGGTTCAGGACACAGGTGTGGTGATGGACATTAAAGGTCTGTCTTCATGTGTGGATCTTCTCACTGCAAGAGTACAAAATATTCAAGACTTTGTGGCTCAGAATTCTATGTTAGAACCAAGAATTCCTATTCCTGATTTGTTTTCTGGAGATAGAGCTAAATTTCTGAGTTTCAAAAATAATTGCAAACTGTTTCTGGCGTTGAAACCTCGCTCCTCTGGTGACCCAGTTCAACAAGTTAAGATCATTATTTCTTTATTACATGGCGACACTCAAGATTGGGCATTTTCCCTTGCGCCAGGAGATCCTGCATTATGTAATATTGATGCGTTTTTTCTGGCGCTCGGATTACTGTACGATGAACCTAATTCAGTGGATCAGGCAGAGAAAAATTTGCTGGCTCTGTGTCAGGGTCAGAATGAGATAGAGATTTATTGTCAGAAGTTTAGAAAGTGGTCTGTGCTCACTCAATGGAATGAATGTGCTTTGGCAGCAATCTTCAGAAAGGGTCTCTCTGAAGCCCTTAAGGATGTCATGGTGGGATTTCCTATGCCTGCTGGTCTGAATGAGTCTATGTCTTTGGCCATTCAGATCGGTCGACGCTTGCGTGAGCGTAAATCTGTGCACCATTTGGCGGTATTATCTGAGCATAAACCTGAGCCTATGCAGTGCGATAGGACTTTGACCAGAGCTGAAAGGCAAGAACACAGACGTCAGAATGGGCTGTGTTTCTACTGTGGTGATTCCACTCATGCTATCTCCGATTGTCCTAAGCGCACTAAGCGGTTCGCTAAGTCTGCCACCATTGGTACGGTACAGTCGAAATTTCTTTTGTCCGTTACTTTGATCTGCTCTTTGTCTTCCTATTCTGTCATGGCATTTGTGGATTCAGGCGCTGCCCTGAATTTGATGGACTTGGAGTTTGCTAGGCGCTGTGGGTTTGTCTTGGAGCCCTTGCAGTGTCTTATTCCATTGAGAGGAATTGATGCTACGCCTTTGGCCAAGAATAAGCCTCAGTATTGGACCCAGCTGACCATGTGCATGACTCCTGCGCACCAGGAGGATATTCGCTTTCTGGTGTTGCAAAATCTGCATGATGTGGTCATGTTGGGGTTGCCATGGCAACAAGTCCATAACCCAGTATTAGATTGGAAATCAATGTCTGTGTCCAGCTGGGGTTGTCAGGGGGTACATGGTGATGTTCCATTTCTGTCTATCTCATCATCCACCCCTTCTGAGGTCCCAGAGTTCTTGTCTGATTACCGGGATGTATTCGATGAGCCCAAGTCCAATGCCCTACCTCCACATAGGGATTGTGATTGTGCTATCGAGTTGATTCCTGGTAGTAAGTTTCCTAAGGGTCGACTGTTTAATTTATCTGTACCTGAGCACGCCGCTATGCGGAGTTACGTAAAAGAATCCTTGGAGAAGGGTCATATTCGGCCGTCGTCATCGCCATTGGGAGCAGGGTTCTTTTTTGTGGCCAAGAAGGATGGTTCGCTGAGACCTTGTATTGATTACCGCCTTCTAAATAAAATCACAGTCAAATTTCAGTACCCCTTACCGCTGCTATCTGATTTGTTTGCTCGGATTAAGGGGGCTAGTTGGTTCACCAAGATTGATCTTCGTGGTGCATATAATCTTGTGCGTATTAAACGGGGCGATGAATGGAAAACTGCATTTAATACGCCCGAGGGCCATTTTGAGTACCTAGTTATGCCATTCGGACTTGCCAATGCTCCATCAGTATTTCAGTCCTTTATGCATGACATCTTCCGAGAGTACCTGGATAAATTCCTGATTGTATACTTGGATGATATTTTGGTCTTCTCGGATGATTGGGAGTCTCATGTGAAGCAGGTCAGAATGGTGTTCCAGGTCCTGCGTGCTAATTCTTTGTTTGTGAAGGGATCAAAGTGTCTCTTTGGTGTTCAGAAGGTTTCATTTTTGGGGTTCATTTTTTCCCCTTCTACCATCGAGATGGACCCTGTTAAGGTCCAGGCCATTTATGATTGGACTCAGCCGACATCTCTGAAGAGTCTGCAAAAGTTCCTTCGCTTTGCTAATTTTTATCGTCGCTTCATCTGTAATTTTTCTAGTATTGCTAAACCATTGACCGATTTGACCAAGAAGGGTGCTGATGTGGTCAATTGGTCTTCTGCTGCTGTGGAAGCTTTTCAAGAGTTAAAGCGTCGTTTTTCTTCTGCCCCTGTGTTGTGTCAACCAGATGTTTCGCTTCCGTTCCAGGTTGAGGTTGATGCTTCTGAAATTGGAGCGGGGGCTGTTTTGTCGCAAAGAGGTGCTGATTGCTCGGTGATGAAGCCATGCGCCTTCTTTTCCAGGAAGTTTTCGCCTGCTGAGCGAAATTATGATGTTGGCAATCGAGAGTTGCTGGCCATGAAGTGGGCATTCGAGGAGTGGCGTCATTGGCTTGAAGGAGCTAAGCATCGCGTGGTGGTCTTGACTGATCACAAGAACTTGACTTATTTCGAGTCTGCCAAACTGTTGAATCCTAGACAGGCTCGTTGGTCGCTGTTTTTTTCCCGTTTTGACTTTGTGGTTTCGTACCTTCCGGGCTCTAAAAATGTGAAGGCGGATGCCCTGTCTAGGAGTTTTGTGGCCGACTCTCCGGGTTTGCCTGAGCCGGCGGGTATTCTCAAAGAGGGAGTAATTGTGTCTGCCATCTCCCCTGATTTACAGCGGGTGCTGCAAAAATTTCAGGCTAATAAACCTGATCGTTGCCCAGCAGAGAAACTGTTTGTCCCTGATAGGTGGATGAATAAAGTTATCTCTGAGGTTCATTGTTCGGTGTTGGCTGGTCATCCTGGGATCTTTGGTACCAGAGATTTGGTGGCTAGATCCTTTTGGTGGCCGTCTCTGTCGCGGAATGTGTGTTCTTTTGTGCAGTCCTGTGGGATTTGTGCTCGGGCTAAGCCCTGCTGTTCTCGTGCCAGTGGGTTGCTTTTGCCCTTGCCGATCCCGAAGAGGCCTTGGACACATATCTCTATGGATTTTATTTCGGATCTCCCTGTCTCTCAAAAAATGTCGGTCATTTGGGTAGTTTGTGATCGCTTCTCTAAGATGATCCATTTGGTACCCTTGTCTAAATTACCTTCCTCCTCTGATTTGGTGCCATTGTTCTTCCGGCATGTGGTTCGTTTACATGGCATTCCAGAGAACATCGTTTCTGACAGAGGTTCCCAGTTTGTTTCGAGGTTTTGGCGAGCCTTTTGTGGTAGGATGGGCATTGATTTGTCTTTTTCCTCGGCTTTCCATCCTCAGACAAATGGCCAGACTGAACGAACCAATCAGACCTTGGAAACATATCTGAGATGTTTTGTTTCTGCTGATCAGGATGATTGGGTGTCCTTTTTGCCGTTGGTTGAGTTCGCTCTTAATAATCGGGCCAGCTCGGCTACCTTGGTTTCACCGTTTTTCTGCAATTCTAGGTTCCATCCTCGTTTCTCTTCAGGGCAGGTTGAGTCTTCGGACTGTCCTGGTGTGGATACTGTGGTGGACAGGTTGCAGCGGATTTGGACTCATGTAGTGGACAATTTGACCTTGTCCCAGGAGAAGACAATCGCAGACGCTGTGTGGGTCCCCGACTTCGTGTTGGGGATTTGGTTTGGTTGTCATCTCGTTATATTCCTATGAAGGTTTCCTCTCCTAAGTTTAAGCCTCGTTTCATTGGTCCGTATAGGATTTCTGAGGTTCTTAATCCTGTGTCTTTTCGTTTGACCCTTCCAGATTCTTTTTCCATCCATAACGTATTCCATAGGTCATTGTTGCAGAGATACGTGGCGCCTGTGGTTCCATCTGTTGATCCTCCTGCCCCGGTTTTGGTGGAGGGGGAGTTGGAGTATATAGTGGAGAAGATTTTGGATTCTCGTGTTTCGAGACGGAAACTCCAGTATCTGGTTAAGTGGAAGGGTTATGGTCAGGAAGATAATTCCTGGGTCTTTGCCTCTGATGTCCATGCTGCCGATCTTGTTCGTGCCTTTCATATGGCTCATCCTGGTCGGCCTGGGGGCTCTGGTGAGGGTTCGGTGACCCCTCCTCAAGGGGGGGTACTGTTGTGAATTCTGTGATCAAGCTCCCTCCTGTGGTCACGAGTGGTACTGCGGCTTCTGAGTTTCCTTCCTCAGGTGATGAGGTTAAGTCGTTAGGTGCTGCTCTATTTAACTCCACCTAGTGCTTTGATCCTGGCCTCCAGTCAATGTTCTAGTATTGGTCTTGCTTCCTCCTGGATCGTTCCTGTGGCCTGTCTGCTCAGCATTAGCTAAGTTCTGCTTGTGTTACTTTTGTTGCTATATTTTCTGTCCAGCTTGCTTTTTTGGTTTTCCTTGCTTGCTGGAAGCTCTGAGACACAGAGGGAGCACCTCCGTACCGTTAGTCGGTGCGGAGGGTCTTTTTTCCCCTCTGCGTGGTTGTTTGTAGGTTTTTGTGTTGACCGCAAAGCTATCTTTCCTATCCTCGGTCTATTCAGTAAGTCGGGCCTCACTTTGCTAAATCTATTTCATCTCTGTGTTTGTATTTTCATCTTAACTCACAGTCATTATATGTGGGGGGCTGCCTTTTCCTTTGGGGAATTTCTCTGAGGCAAGGTAGGCTTATTTTTCTATCTTCAGGACTAGCTAGTTTCTCAGGCTGTGCCAAGTTGCATAGGGAGCGTTAGGCGCAATCCACGGCTACCTCTAGTGTGGTTTGATAGGTTTAGGGATTGCGGTCAGCAGAGTTCCCACGTCTCAGAGCTCGTCCTATGTTTTGTGGTTTTTGTCAGGTCACTTGTGTGCTCTGAACTTCAAGGTCCATTGTGGTTCTGAATTACCTATTCATAACAGTGCGGGTCCTGATGAGCACAAAACCGCCAACATAGATAAACGTCGGCACTGCATAAAGCCCTGCTAGTGCCGACGATTATCTACTGTTGGCGGTCACGAAGCGGTTAAGTTAAAGATACCATCATTTCTGTCCAGGCCTATTTTGTGAGTTTTTTTTTTTTATTCTATGGAAGCATGTTTGAAAAGCAATGTCTGACTTTCATGTGTTCATTTTCATAGATTTCTGATTTATTATTAATTTTGTCAGGTTCAAGTTATTTCTGGGACCATTTTTTTGTGTCCCTCCTTTTAGGTCCAATACCTTTCTTCTCTGTAGTCTTTATACATTGTTTTTAATGATTTTCAATAAACTGTTAGTTTTTATCAGTACCTCAGTCTAGGTCACTTATTTTTCTTACACTGGGTGATCAAGTCTTTTTGTGATATAAATATTATTAATTTTGTCAGGTTCAAGTTATTTCTGGGACCATTGTGGGTTTTTCTTTCATTAAACGAGGGGTACCAACAATTTAGACCACGTGTGTAGATTGAATGAATATTTTGACTCCACAGCTACTTCCCAGAATTTAACATGCACTGGATGTTGGAGAGAGAAAATTACACATTTGCCATTTTATTACCCAGCACATAATGCCCAGATTGTGCTCCAGGAGACACACACCGCAGATTAAGTGAATTCTTCTCACTATAATATTGGTAAATACAGGGATCCTAAATGTTGTTTGAGCACACTGCAAGACTCAGAAGTGAGAGCGGATTTTGCTAGATTGGTTTATAGAAACTCTGTTGCTTTTCAACAGTCTTTGAGCCACTAATAGTGTGGGAACCTCTGTTTTTCTATTGACAGATGATGGACCTCAGTGGGGACTTGTTTTTTGTGAGATGAGAATTCGTATTATTTTTGCCTACATAACATTGATTGGTTTCTTTTTATTCGCTATTTGGGAGGCAGAATGAACAAGCAATTGAACACCACACACTACTGGTTCATCCAACAAGGTTTTCTATTAGATTGTGAACTCTCATTGTCTTGGTAAATAAAGTTTTTTTTTTTACATGGCTTGCCATTTTATGGACAGTTTAAGTATAAATGTTCCAAAATGTAAAACTCACGGATATTTTATTTAAAAAAAATTGTTTTTTATCTTAGCAGATGATTGTACCAGGAGACCGGAGGGACAGCTGACATCTTCAATTTTTAAATCTGATGATCTTCAGATCCTACAAGATACAACTGAAGTGAATGCCATTACTCCAGATATATCATCATCCATTCACAGCAAAGATCTGTCATCTGATCCTATGAAACTGGTCACATCTTCTGATTCAGTACTGACTACTAAGGAAAATCAAAGTCACAAGAGAGGCATTAAAAAACAAACTGCTCCTAAAGGAAAGAAGTCATTTTCATGTTCAGAATGTGGGAAATGTTTTAACAAGAATTGGCATCTTGTTAGACACCAAAGAACTCACACAGGAGAGAAGCCTTTTTCATGTTCAGAATGTGGGAAATGTTTTACATGCAAAGAGCATCTTGTTAGACACCAAAGAACTCACACAGGAGAGAAGCCTTTTTCATGTCCAGAATGTGGGACATGTTTTAAAAGAAAATTGATTCTTGTTAGACACCAAGTAACTCACACAGGGGAGAAACCTTTTTCATGTTCAGAATGTGGGAAATGTTTTAAAAGGAAATTGCTTCTTGTTAGTCACCAGAGAACTCACACAGGGGAGAAGCCTTTTCCATGTTCAGAATGTGGGAAATGTTTTAAAAGGAAATCAGATTTGGTTTATCACCATAGAACTCACACAGGGGAGAAGCCTTTTTCATGTTCTGAATGTGGAAAATGTTTTAAATGGAAATCAGATTTGATTTATCACAATAGAACTCACACAGGGGAGAAGCCTTTTTCCTGTTCAGAATGTGGGAAATGTTTTAAAGGGAAATTGATTCTTGTTACTCACCAGAGAACTCACACAGGGGAGAAGCCTTTTTCCTGTTCAGAATGTGGGAAATGTTTTAACCAGAAAGGGCATCTTGTTACACACCAAATAACTCACACAGGAGAGAAGCCTTTTTCATGTTCAGAATGTGGGAAATGTTTTAACCAGAAAGGGAATCGTGATGAACATCAAAGAACTCACAACACAGGAGAGAAGCGTTTTTCATGTTCAGAATGTGGGAAATGTTTTAAAAGGAAATTGCTTCTTGTTAGTCACCAGAGAAATCACACAGGGGAGAAGCCTTTTTCATGTTCAGAATGTGGGAAATGTTTTATCCAGAAATCAGATTTGGTTAGGCACCACAGAACCCACACAGGGGAGAAGCCTTTTTCATGATCAGAATGTGGTAAATGTTTTAACAACAAATTAAAGTTTGTTAGACACCAAAGAACTCACACAGGAGAGAAGCCTTTTTCATGTTCAGAATGTGGGAAATGTTTTACATGCAAAGAGCATCTTGTTAGACACCAGATAACTCACACAGGGGAAAAGCCTTTTTCATGTTCAGAATGTGGGAAACGTTTTAACTGGAAATCAGATTTGCATAGGCACCAGAGAACTCACACAGAGGAAAAGCCTTTTACTTTTTCTTAAGGTGAGAAATACTTTACTTGGAAATCAACTGTTAATAAACATCAGAGACGTCACATAGTGGAGAAGCCTTTTTTATGTTCATAATGTTGGAATAGTTTTAACCAAAATTGGGTCTTGTCTCTTGTCATTCCTCCTGTTTGCTGGAAAAAAAAGGAAACAACTGAATTTCAACCACTGAGGACTCTCAATTCTAAAAACTGAATTTTATTCATTCCAAATGTAAAACTATACCCATAATTCACCCCTGAAGGTTATTCAGTAGGTGACTAATAGAAAAAATATGTACCCTACAGTTCAGTATATAGGGTGAGGTGACGTATACACACTCACTCTCCAAACTTCTCATTTCTACTGGTTTCATCGTCCTCACCAAAGGCGACTCATCAGGAGACTATTTAATATTGACCTATATTCAAGCGAGACTAGACAGAAAAAAACCTAAAGTCATGTATCATGTTACCTGAAACAGTCAGAAAACTAGCCACTAGGGTTGAGACACTTTTACTTTTTTAGGGTCGAGTCGGGTTTCGCGAAACCCGACTATCTCAAAAGTCGAGTCGAGTGAAATCGGCCAATTATGGCGAAAAGTCGGGGATTGACCGAAACACGAAACCCAATGCAAAGTCAATGGGAATATTTTTTTTTTCTCTCTCTCTCTGTCTCCCCTCCGTCCCTGAACAGAAAAGCTGGTGTTACACATTGCAAATCGCTACAGCGCACAAGCGACAAGATGGCGATAGGCGTCCAAGCCCCTAAGACCTATGTCATCACTCTGGCCACGCTCCTTCATTGGCTGAAAAAATGGTGCCAAGCGCGTCATACGAAACGCGACTTTGGCGCGAAAGTCGCGTACCGCATGGCCACCCCACACAGGGATCGGGTCGGGTTTCATGAACGATCCGTTTCGCTCAACCCTACTAGCCACATATTGGCAGATCCCAGACCTCAAACTATATACTTCATGAGCTTATAAGCCACTCCAGTGTCAGGAATAGATAGTATGTGAAAATACAGTATAATTCTTGTGTTTTTTTCTCCTATAGGGACTGCACTAGTTTGGTATTGTAACAGCTGTAGTAGTGGAGTGTAGTAGTGCAGACTAGGGTTGAGCGAAACGGATCGTTCATTTTCAAAAGTCGCCGACTTTTGGCAAAGTTGGGTTTCATGAAACCCGACCCGATCCCTGTGTGGGGTCGGCCATGCGGTACGCGACTTTCGCGCCAAAGTCGCGTTTCGTATGACGCGCTTGGCGCCATTTTTTTAGCCAATGAAGGAGCGTGGCCAGAGTGATGACATAGGTCTTAGGGGCGCGGACGCCTATCGCCATCTTGTCGCTTGTGCGCTGTAGCGATTTGCAATGTGTAACACCAGCTTTTCTGTTCAGGGACGGAGGGGAGAGAGAGAGAGAGAGAAAAATAAATAAATAATATTCCCATTGACTTTGCATTGGGTTTCGTGTTTCGGTCGATCCCCGACTTTTCGCCATAATCGGCCGATTTCACTCGACTCGACTTTTGAGATAGTCGGGTTTCGCGAAACCCGACTCGACCCTAAAAAAGTAAAAGTCGCTCAACCCTAGTGCAGACAAATTGTTCTAGACCCCATTCAGGGTAGGTTAGTGTAATGGTTGGGTGTTTTTTTTAAATGTTTTCTGATGGGGCCAGTCATACTTGAATAGGGATGGTGCCCTGCATACTACGATGAGATGAGGCCCTGCATACTAGGATAGAGATGAGGGGGCCATGTGTATCAGGATATGGATGAGGAATCCATGCATACCAGGCTAGGGATGAGGGGACCATATATGTTAGGGCTAGCGGAACGCACCGAGTATAGGAAGGAAACAACAAGGTGCGTTCGCAGCCCAGGGTTCACTGTGCAGAGATATCTGCTGCAAAGTAATTGGCGGCACTATGGCGGTATAAGCGAACTCTGTTACTTCACAGAATCGCAAAGATATGAAAATGCTGTGCCCTGTTAACCTCACAGAGGATCACAGCTACCTAACTGAGCAAAGCAAAGAGTGGTCATGCAGTCAGCATAGCACACTAACAACTCACCGGAGGTGCCGGTATTCTAGGGGCTTATTTTAGCCGAGCCCTGAATCCAAGCATACAAAACTCCTCACCGGAGGTTCCAGTATTCTAGGGGCTTATTTCAGCCAACCGTGACCACATACAGATATGACCACCAAGTAGCATAGCTCATAACATAGCTGTTTGGCCATGTGAACCTTTTATAGCTGCAGCAGACAAAGACCTTCCTAGTGGTCCAATTGGAGCTGCTACAGGGCCTGAGAGTGTGACCCCCGACCTCCAATGAGAGGTTCTCCCATGTGCATGCTCAGTGTGTGCAAAGCAGGACTTGGTCCCAGAAAAGCCTGCTTGCCGATGACCAGTGCTGGCTGCAAAAGCAGAGCCTGGAAAGGCAGCAGTAACCCTTTGCACAGTATTAGGCCTCTTTCACATGCGCCCCCTGAGGAAGGTAACACACCAAAACGCGCGTCGGGGTGATCGGGTGTCCCTATAATACTAACCAACTGCATCAGGTAACGTACATAGCTCATTGGAGCTCAGGGACGTTTTTTCTTACAGCGTTTATGGACTATGGCCAAAGGTATTTCCTAGTTACATATGGCCACATTAGTATATCAAGTGCTGTTCCCTGTATGCTATTATTGTTCTCGTGCTAGGTTGACACCCTGCCTTGGGCTCGGCATGTTGCGGGTGACCCCCTAGTGTCATCTTTTTAGCCCTGTCATGTATCTTCTGTCTGGTTTTTACTATGTTGCAATTTAATAAAATTATTGTTATTTGGACTTCATGACTGCTTGGTGCTCTTTTTCTGTTGTATTTGGTATATATTGCAGTTGTCCATGTGTCCAGGCATAGGTGGTGGTATTTTGAACAGGAATACAGCAGTGTGTGGTTTTATATACACACACGTTCAGTTGAGACATAATTGGTCTCCACCACTGATAATGCTCTTTCGGATTTTCTTACTCTTTCACATGTCCAGATAATTCCGGTACCGGAGAAATCGGTACCCGAATTATCCGTGTCCGTGTGCTCATGTAGCACATCAGTGTGGCACACGTGCGGCAGCCGTGTGCCGCCCGTGTGCCGACTGAGGACCATATGGACCGTGCAGGAGACCACTACAGTTAAGCGCTGTCCCCTGCGTGTGGTGCTGAAGCCGGTATTCGTTCCTTTTCCCCAGCAGCGTTCGCTGGAGAGAAGGAATGAAAAATCAATGTTTTTTTTAATTTTCCCTTAAAAATAAAGTTTGTACGTCCCCTCCCGCCTCCCATCCCCTGTGCGCACCCCTGCTTGCCTGCTGGGAAATACTCATCCAGCTCCTGCGATGTCTCCTCTCTGCGCCGGCAGCAGGTCCTGTGTGAGCGGTCACGTGGTACCGCTCATTACAGTGATGAATATACGCATATTCCTCACTGTAGTGAGCGGGACCATGTGACCACTCACACAGGACCTGCTGCTGGCGCTGAGAGCAGACATTGCAGGAGCTGGGTGAGTGTTTCCCAGCAGGCAAGCGGGGGTGGTGGGGGCGCTCGGGATGGGAGGCGGGAGGGGACGTACAAACTTTATTTTTAAGGGAAATTTTAAACTTGATTTTTCATTCCTTCTCTCCAGCGAACTCTGCTGGGGAGAGGGAACGAATACCGGCTGCAGCACCACACACAGCAGGGACAGTGCTTACTGTAACGCTGTCTCTCCTGCGGGCGGTACGTGCACACGGAGGAGAGTATACACTGTTCTCCGTGTGCACGTGTGCTGTCCGTAGTGTGGTCCGTGCTGCCGGTAAAAAACGGACATGTCTACGTGTTTTGCACACGGACGCACGGTCCGTGTGAAAACACGCACAAGTGCAGAAATACATAGATCCTAATGGGTCTTCGTGTGTCAGTGTCTCTGGTTCATGAGAAAGCTCACTACATGTACCGGAGACACTGACGTGTGAAAGAGGCCTTAGGCTGAGCGAGACGCTGGGACCGACGTCTCCGCTGAGCAGGCTCCACTGCTGCTGATGCAGAATGGGAGACCGCAGCAAACATGGCTCGAGATTCCCCCTGTGCAGTGGCGGCAACTCGACTCCTAACAATATATACCAGGATAGGGGATATTAAGTACAGAATTGACCACATGTTTTGCTTCTATTTTTTGTGTCTAATTTCCTCCTCTAAAACCTAGGTGTATCTTATAGTCCCAAAAATACAGTATATATTGTTATGATCAGGTGACCTTGGAGCAGCATGAAAACTTTCACTGTAGTAGGTGGTAACTATACTGACCGCAAACCCTGATCTTAACACCGCAACTAGAAGTAGCCGTGGGGTGTGCCTAACAAAACCTAGACACCTCGACACAGCCAGAGGACTAAATACCCCTATAGACGGAAATAGGAATTCTACCTTGCCTCAGAGCAGAACCCCAAAGGATAGGCAGCCTGTTGTGAATTCTGTGGCAGAGCTCCCTCTTGTGGTCACAAGTGGTACTTCGGCTGATTCTCTCTGTGATCTTCCGTTGGTGGAGAAAAATGGTACTGCGGCTTCTGAGTTTCCTTCCTCAGGTGATATGGTGAAGTCGTTAGGTGCTATCCTATTTAACTCCACCTGGTGCTTGGATCCTTGCTTCCAGTCAATGTTCTAGTGTTGGACCTGTTTCCTCCTGGAGTGTTCCTGTGGCCTGCTTATCTGCATAGCTAAGTTCCTCTTTGCTATTTGTTTGCTGTTTTTTCTATTCCAGCTTGTCAATTTGTTTTTTTCTGCTAGCTGGAAGCTCTGGGACGCAGAGGGTGTACCTCCGTGCCGTTAGTTCGGTACAGAGGGTCTCTTTGCCCCCTTTGCGTGGATTTTGTAGGGTTTTGTGTTGACCGCAAAGTTGCCTTTTCTATCCTCGCTCTGTTCAGGAAGTTGGGCCTCACTTTGCTAAATCTATTTCATCTCTACGTTTGTCTTTTCATCTTAACTCACAGTCATTATATGTGGGGGCTGCCTTTTCCTTTGGGGTATTTCTCTGAGGCAAGGTAGGCTTATTTTCCATCTTCAGGCTAGCTAGTTTCTCAGGCTGTGCCGAGTTGCATAGGTAGCGTTAGGCGCAATCCACGGCTGCCTCTAGTTGTGTTGGAGAAGATTAGGGATTGCGGTCAACAGAGTTCCCACGTCTCAGAGCTCGTTCTTATTTTTTGGGTTATTGCCAGGTCACTGTATGTGCACTGACCTCTATGTCCATTGTGGTACTGAATTACCAGCCATAACAGTACTGGAAGCCAAAAGTACTAATGATTCTCAATAGAGGGAAAAAAGAAGTTCTGAGACCATTTTTTTTCCTTTGCACTGTGTTTTGCCTTTTTTTTCCCCTAGACATTTGGGTGGTTCAGGACACAGGTGTAGCAATGGACATGAAAGGTCTGTCATCATGTGTGGATCAGCTCACGGCAAGAGTACAAAGTATTCAAGACTTTGTGGTTCAGAATTCTATGTTAGAACCGAGAATTCCTATTCCTGATTTGTTTTTTGGAGATAGAACCAAATTTCTGAGTTTCAAAAATAATTGCAAACTATTTCTGGCTTTGAAACCTCGTTCCTCTGGTGACCCAGGTCAACAAGTTAGGATCGTTATTTCTTTTTTGTGTGGCGACCCTCAGGACTGGGCATTTTCTCTTGCGTCAGGAGATCCTGCATTGAGTAATATCGATGCGTTTTTCCTGGCGCTCGGATTGATGTACGATGAGCCTAATTCTGTGGATCAGGCAGAGAAGAATTTGCTGGCTCTGTGTCAGGGTCAGGATGAAATAGAGGCATACTGTCAGAAATTTAGAAAGTGGTCCGTACTCACTCAGTGGAATGAAGGTGCGCTCACAACTATTTTCAGAAAAGGTCTCTCTGAAGCCCTTAAGGATGTCATGGTGGGATTTCCTATGCCTGCTGGTCTGAATGAGTCTATGTCTTTGGCCATTCAGATCGGTCGACGCTTGCGCGAGCGTAAATCTGTGCACCATTTGGCGGTAGTACCTGAGCTTAGACCTGAGCCTATGCAGTGCGATAGGACTTTGACCAGAGTTGAACGGCAAGAACACAGACGTCTGAATGGGCTGTGTTTCTACTGTGGTGATTCCACTCATGCTATCTCTGATTGTCCTAAGCGCACTAAGCGGTTCGCTAGGTCTGCCACCATTGGTACGGTACAGTCAAAATTTCTTCTGTCCGTTACCTTGATCTGCTCTTTGTCATCGTATTCTGTCATGGCATTTGTGGACTCAGGCGCTGCTTTGAATTTGATGGACTTGGAGTATGCTAGGCGTTGTGGGTTTGTCTTGGAGCCCTTGCAGTGTCCTATTCCATTGAGAGGAATTGATGCTATGCCTTTGGCCAAGAATAAGCCTCAGTACTGGACCCAGCTGACCATGTGCATGGCTCCTGCACATCAGGAGGTTATTCGCTTTCTGGTGTTGCATAATCTGCATGATGTGGTCGTGTTGGGGTTGCCATGGCTACAAGTCCATAATCCAGTATTAGATTGGAAATCCATGTCTGTGTCCAGCTGGGGTTGTCAGGGGGTACATGGTGATGTCCCATTTCTGACTATTTCGTCATCCACCCCTTCCGAGGTTCCTGAGTTTTTGTCTGATTACCGGGATCTATTTGATGAGCCCAAGTCCGATACCCTACCTCCGCATAGGGATTGTGATTGTGCTATCGATTTGATTCCTGGTAGTAAATTCCCAAAAGGTCGACTGTTTAATTTACAGTATCTGTGCCTGAGCACGCCGCTTTGCGGAGTTATGTGAAGGAGTCTTTGGAGAAGGGGCATATTCGCTCGTCATCGTCGCCATTGGGAGCAGGGTTCTTTTTTGTAGCCAAGAAGGATGGTTCACTGAGACCTTGTATAGATTACCGCCTTCTGAATAAGATCACGGTTAAATTTCAGTACCCCTTGCCATTGTTTTCTGACTTGTTTGCTCGGATTAAGGGGGCTAGTTGGTTCACCAAGATAGATCTTCGTGGTGCGTATAATCTTGTGCGTATTAAGCGAGGCGATGAGTGGAAAACTGCATTTAATACGCCCGAGGGCCATTTTGAGTATCTAGTAATGCCATTCGGACTTGCCAATGCTCCATCAGTGTTTCAGTCCTTTATGCATGACATCTTCCGAGAGTACCTGGATAAATTCCTGATTGTGTACTTGGATGACATATTGATCTTCTCGGATGATTGGGAGTCTCATGTGAAGCTGGTCAGAACAGTGTTTCAGGTCCTGCGTGCTAATTCTTTGTTTGTAAAGTGATCAAAGTGTCTCTTTGGTGTTCAGAAGGTTTCATTTTTGGGGTTCATTTTTTCCCCTTCTACTATCGAGATGGACCCTGTTAAGGTCCAAGCCATCCATAATTGGACTCAGCCGACATCTCTGAAAAGTCTGCAAAAGTTCCTGGGCTTTGCTAATTTTTATCGTCGCTTCATCTGCAATTTTTCTAGTATTGCTAAACCATTGACCGATTTGACCAAGAAAGGTGCTGATGTGGTCAATTGGTCTTCTGCTGCTGTGGAAGCTTTTCAAGAGTTGAAGCGTCGTTTTTCTTCTGCCCCTGTGTTGTGTCAGCCAGATGTTTCGCTTCCGTTCCAGGTCGAGGTTGATGCTTCTGAGATTGGAGCAGGGGCTGTTTTGTCGCAGAGAAGTTCTGATTGCTCGGTGATGAAACCATGTGCCTTCTTTTCCAGGAAGTTTTCGCCTGCTGAGCGAAATTATGATGTGGGCAATCGAGAGTTGCTGGCCATGAAGTGGGCATTCGAGGAGTGGCGTCATTGGCTTGAAGGAGCTAAGCATCGCGTGGTGGTCTTGACTGATCATAAGAACTTGACTTATCTCGAGTCCGCCAAGCGGTTGAATCCTAGACAAGCTCGTTGGTCGTTGTTTTTTGCCCGTTTTGACTTTGTTATTTCTTACCTTCCGGGCTCTAAAAATGTGAAGGCGGATGCTCTGTCTAGGAGTTTTGTGCCCGACTCTCCGGGTGTATCTGAGCCGGCGGGTATCCTCAAAGAGGGAGTAATTGTGTCTGCCATCTCCCCTGATTTGCGGCGGGTGCTGCAGAAATTTCAGGCTAATAAACCTGATCGTTGCCCAGCGGAGAGACTGTTTGTCCCTGATAGGTGGACGAATAAAGTCATCTCTGAGGTTCATTGTTCGGTGTTGGCTGGTCATCCTGGAATCTTTGGTACCAGAGAGTTGGTGGCTAGATCCTTTTGGTGGCCATCTCTGTCGCGGGATGTGCGTGCTTTTGTGCAGTCCTGTGGGATTTGTGCTCGGGCTAAGCCCTGCTGTTCTCGTGCCAGTGGGTTGCTTTTACCCTTGCCGGTCCCGAAGAGGCCTTGGACACATATCTCTATGGATTTTATTTCAGATCTTCCCGTCTCTCAAAAGATGTCAGTCATTTGGGTGGTCTGTGATCGCTTCTCTAAGATGGTCCATTTGGTACCCTTGTCTAAATTGCCTTCCTCCTCTGATTTGGTGCCATTGTTTTTCCAGCATGTGGTTCATTTACATGGCATTCCAGAGAATATCGTTTCTGACAGAGGTTCCCAGTTTGTTTCGAGGTTTTGGCGAGCCTTTTGTGGTAGGATGGGCATTGACTTGTCTTTTTCCTCGGCTTTCCATCCTCAGACTAATGGCCAGACTGAACGAACCAATCAGACCTTGGAGACATATCTGAGATGCTTTGTTTCTGCTGATCAGGATGACTGGGTGTCCTTTTTGCCTTTGGCTGAGTTCGCCCTTAATAATCGGGCCAGCTCGGCTACCTTGGTTTCACCGTTTTTCTGCAACTCTGGGTTCCATCCTCGTTTCTCTTCAGGGCAGGTTGAGTCTTCGGACTGTCCTGGTGTGGATACTGTGGTGGACAGGTTGCAGCAGATTTGGACTCATGTAGTGGACAATTTGACCTTGTCCCAGGAGAAGGCTCAACGTTTCGCTAATCGCAGACGCTGTGTGGGTCCCCGTCTTCGGGTTGGGGACTTGGTTTGGTTATCTTCTCGTCATATTCCTATGAAGGTCTCCTCTCCTAAGTTTAAACCTCGTTTTATTGGTCCGTATAGGATTTCTGAAGTCCTTAATCCTGTGTCTTTTCGTCTGACCCTTCCAGATTCTTTTTCCATACATAACGTATTCCATAGGTCATTGTTGCGGAGATACAAGGCACCCGTGGTTCCATCTGTTGATCCTCCTGCCCCGGTTTTGGTGGAGGGGGAGTTGGAGTATATTGTGGAGAAGATTTTGGATTCTCGTGTTTCTAGACGGAAACTCCAGTATCTGGTTAAGTGGAAGGGTTATGCTCAGGAAGATAATTCCTGGGTCTTTGCCTCTGATGTCCATGCTCCCGATCTTGTTCGTGCCTTTCATATGGCTCATCCTGGTCGTCCTGGGAGCTCTGGTGAGGGTTCGGTGACCCCTCCTCAAGGGGGGGTACTGTTGTGAATTCTGTGGCAGAGCTCCCTCTTGTGGTCACAAGTGGTACTTCGGCTGATTCTCTCTGTGATCTTCCGTTGGTGGAGAAAAATGGTACTGCGGCTTCTGAGTTTCCTTCCTCAGGTGATATGGTGAAGTCGTTAGGTGCTATCCTATTTAACTCCACCTGGTGCTTGGATCCTTGCTTCCAGTCAATGTTCTAGTGTTGGACCTGTTTCCTCCTGGAGTGTTCCTGTGGCCTGCTTATCTGCATAGCTAAGTTCCTCTTTGCTATTTGTTTGCTGTTTTTTCTATTCCAGCTTGTCAATTTGTTTTTTTCTGCTAGCTGGAAGCTCTGGGACGCAGAGGGTGTACCTCCGTGCCGTTAGTTCGGTACGGAGGGTCTTTTTGCCCCTTTGCGTGGATTTTGTAGGGTTTTGTGTTGACCGCAAAGTTGCCTTTTCTATCCTCGCTCTGTTCAGGAAGTTGGGCCTCACTTTGCTAAATCTATTTCATCTCTACGTTTGTCTTTTCATCTTAACTCACAGTCATTATATGTGGGGGCTGCCTTTTCCTTTGGGGTATTTCTCTGAGGCAAGGTAGGCTTATTTTCCATCTTCAGGCTAGCTAGTTTCTCAGGCCGTGCCGAGTTGCATAGGTAGCGTTAGGCGCAATCCACGGCTGCCTCTAGTTGTGTTGGAGAGGATTAGGGATTGCGGTCAACAGAGTTCCCACGTCTCAGAGCTCGTTCTTATTTTTTGGGTTATTGCCAGGTCACTGTATGTGCACTGACCTCTATGTCCATTGTGGTACTGAATTACCAGCCATAACAGCAGCCCCCCACAAATATTGACTGTGAGTAGTAGAGTGTTATGACCTGGTGGTTAAGAGGCCACACTGAGATGGTGGCTAAAACGCAACATGGAGCAAGCTCTGAGAAGGTGGTATCTCTACTGAACGCAGTCCCTAATCCTAACAACAACACTAGAAATAGCCGTGGGATGTTCCTGACTCTCCCTAGACACCTCTTCACAGCCTAAGAAATAGCTACCCATAAAGAAGGAAATAGAAAGCTATCTTGCCTCAGAGAAAACCCCCAAATGGAAAGATAGCCCCCCACAAATATTGACTGTGAATGGAGAGGGAAATGACGAACATAGAAATGAAATCAGAGTTCAGCAAAGGAGGCCAAAACTAAACTAGATAGACAGAGAGAAAAGGATACTGTGCGGTCAGTATAAAAACTACAAAATCCACGCAGAGATTACAAAAATGAACTCCACACCGACTCACGGTGTGGAGGGGCAAATCTGCTTTCCCAGAGCTTCCAGCTAGCCTGAATAAGACATAGTGACAAGCTGGACAAAAAGACACATATTTCCAAAGCAATAGAGTCCAAACGAATGGACAAACAAAAACAAGCAAAAACTTATCTTTTGCAGACAAGGACTGGCCATATGAAAATTCCAAGGAGAGAACCAAATCCAACCAAGAACATTGACAGCAGGCATGGACTAAAGCCCAGAGCAGGTTTAAATAACAAACCCAGGCAAGGCGATTAGTGAAGGCAGCTGCTACAGCTATCTAAAGGAGCAGCAGTTCCACTCGAAACCACCAGAGGGAGCCCAAGGGCAGAACTCACAAAAATACCATTAGCAACCACAGGAGGGAGCTCCAGAACGGAATTCACAACAGTACCCCCCCTTGAGGAGGGGTCACCGAACCCTCACCAGAGCTCCCAGGCCGATCAGGGCGAGCCAAATGGAAAGCACGAACCAAATCGGCAGCATGAACATCGGAGGCAACAACCCAAGAATTATCCTCCTGGCCATAACCCTTCCACTTGACCAGACACTGAAGCTTCCGCCTCGAAAAACGAGAATCCAAAATCTTCTCCACCACATATTCCAATTCCCCCTCAACCAACACCGGAGCAGGAGGATCAACGGAGGGAACCATAGGTACCACATATCTCCGCAACAAGGATCTATGGAACACATTATGAATGGAAATGGAAGCTGGAAGGGCCAAACGAAAAGACACTGGATTGATAATTTCAGAAATCTTATAAGGCCCAATAAAGCGAGGTTTGAACTTAGGGGAAGAAACCTTAATAGGAACATGGCGAGAAGACAACCAGACCAAATCACCAACACGAAGCCGGGGACCAACACACCGACGACGGTTAGCAAAACGCTGAGCCTTTTCCTGAGACAACGTCAAATTGTCCACCACATGAGTCCAAATTTGCTGCAACCTGTCCACCACAGAATCCACACCAGGACAGTCAGAAGGCTCAAGCTGCCCTGAAGAAAAACGAGGATGAAAACCAAAGTTACAAAAGAAAGGCGAAACCAAGGTAGCAGAACTAGCACGATTATTAAGGGCAAACTCGGCCAACGGCAAAAAGGTCACCCAATCATCCTGATCAGCAGACATGAAGCATCTCAAATAGGTTTCCAAGGTCTGATTGGTTCGCTCCGTTTGGCCATTTGTCTGAGGATGGAAAGCTGAAGAAAAAGACAAATCAATGCCCATTCTAGCACAAAAGGACCGCCAAAACCTAGAAACGAACTGGGAACCTCTGTCAGACACAATATTCTCTGGAATACCATGCAAACGAACCACATGCTGAAAAAATAATGGAACCAAATCAGAAGAGGAAGGCAACTTAGGCAACGGCACCAAATGGACCATCTTAGAAAACCGGTCACAAACCACCCAGATGACAGACATCTTCTGAGAGACAGGAAGATCAGAAATAAAATCCATGGAAATATGCGTCCAGGGCCTCTCAGGAATAGGCAAAGGCAAAAGCAACCCGCTGGCACGGGAACAGCAAGGCTTAGCCCGAGCACAGGTCCCACAGGACTGCACAAACGAACGCACATCCCACGACAAGGAAGGCCACCAAAAGGACCTAGCCACCAAATCTCTGGTACCGAAATTCCCAGGGTGACCAGCCAACACCGAACAATGAACCTCAGAAATTACCCTACTAGTCCATCTATCAGGAACAAACAATTTCTCCACAGGACAGCGGTCAGGTTTATCAGCCTGAAACTCCTGAAGTACCCGCCGCAAATCAGGGGAGATGGCAGAAAGAATCACCCCCTCCTTGAGGATCCCAGGCGGCTCAAGAACTCCCGGAGAATCAGGCAAAAAACTCCTAGAAAGGGCATCAGCCTTCACATTCTTAGAACCCGGAATATACGAGACCACAAAATCAAAACGTGAGAAAAACAGAGACCACCGAGCCTGTCTAGGATTCAACCGCTTAGCAGACTCGAGGTAAATCAGATTCTTGTGATCAGTCAAGACCACCATGCGATGCTTGGCTCCCTCAAGCCAATGTCGCTACTCCTCAAATGCCCACTTCATAGCCAACAACTCCCGATTGCCGACATCATAATTACGCTCAGCAGGCGAAAACTTTCTGGAGAAGAAAGCACACGGTTTCATTAAAGAGCCATCAGAATTTCTCTGAGACAAAACGGCCCCTGCCCCAATCTCAGAAGTGTCAACCTCAACCTGAAAAGGGAGAGAAACATCTGGCTGACGCAACACAGGGGCAGAAGTAAAACGACGTTTAAGCTCCTGAAAGGCCTCAACAGCCGCAGAGGACCAATTCACCACATCAGCGCCCTTCCTCGTCAAATCAGTCAGAGGCTTCACCACACTAGAAAAATTAGCAATAAAGCGGCGATAAAAATTGGCAAAGCCCAAAAATTTCTGAAGGCTCTTTACAGATGTAGGTTGAGTCCAATCATGAATGGCCTGGACTTTAACAGGGTCCATTTCAATAGCCGAGGGGGAAAAAATGAAACCCAAACAAGAAACCTTCTGAACTCCAAAGAGGCACTTAGACCCCTTCACAAACAACGCATTAGCACGAAGGACCTGAAATACCATCCTAACCTGCTTTACATGAGACTCCCAATCATCGGAGAAAACCAAAATATCATCCAAATACACAATCATGAATTTATCCAGATAATCCTGGAAGATATCATGCATAAAGGACTGAAATACCGATGGAGCATTAGAGAGCCCGAATGGCATCACAAGATATTCAAAATGGCCTTCGGGCATATTAAATGCTGTTTTCCATTCATCACCTTGTTTAATACGCATGAGATTATACGCCCCTCGAAGGTCGATTTTAGTAAACCAACTGGCACCCTTAATCCGAGCAAACAAATCAGAAAGTAAAGGTAAAGGGTACTGGAATTTGACAGTGATCTTATTGAGAAGGCGATAATCAATACAGGGTCTCAAGGAGCCATCCTTCTTGGCAACAAAAAAAAATCCCGCTCCCAACGGTGACGAAGACGGGCGAATATGCCCCTTCTCCAAGGACTCCTTTACATGACTCCGCATAGCGGCATGCTCTGGCACAGACAGATTGAAAAGTCGGCCCTTAGGGAACTTACAGCCAGGAATCAAATTAATGGCACAATCGCAGTCCCTATGAGGAGGCAGAGAACTGGACTTGGGCTCGTCAAATACATCCTGGAAATCCGACAAAAACTCAGGAACTTCAGAAGAAGGGGACGAGGAAATGGACATCAAAGGAATATCACTATGTATCCCCTGACAACCCCAACCAGTTACAGACATAGATCTCCAATCCAGCACTGGGTTATGTACCTGTAACCATGGAAAACCCAGCACAACAACATCATGCAAATTATGCAACACAAAAAGCGAATATTTTCCTGATGTGCTGGAGCCATGTACATGGTTAACTGAGTCCAATACTGAGGTTTATTCTTGGCCAATGGCGTAGCATCAATCCCCCTTAAGGGAATAGGACTCTGCAAAGGCTCCAAGGAAAAACCACAGCGCTTGGCAAATTCTAAGTCCATTAAGTTCAGGGCAGCACCAGAATCCACAAATGCCATAACAGAGAAGGACGACAATGAGCAAATCAAGATAACAGACAAGAGAAATTTAGGCTGTACAGTACTAATGGTAACAGACCCAGGAACCCTCCTAGTACGCTTAGGGCAATCAGAAATAGCATGAGCTGAATCACCACAGTAAAAACACAGGCCATTCTGACGTCTGAATTTCTGTCTTTCTGCTCTAGTCAAAATCCTATCACATTGCATAGGCTCAGGACTTTGCTCAGAGGATACTGCCATATGGTGCACCACCTTGCGCTCACGCAAGCGCCGATCAATCTGAATGGCTAGAGACATAGATTCGCTCAAACCAGTAGGCGTAGGAAAGCCCACCATAACATGTTTAAGGGTTTCAGAAAGACCTTTTCTGAAAATAGCAGCCAGAGCCTCTTCATTCCACTTAGTGAGCACAGACCATTTTCTAAATTTCTGGCAGTATAACTCTGCCGCTTCTTGACCCTGACACAGGGCCAACAGTGTTTTCTCAGCATGCTCTACTGAGTTAGGTTCGTGATACAACAATCCGAGCGCTTGAAAAAATGCATCCACACTCAACAATGCCGGATCCCCTGTTTCAAGAGCAAAAGCCCAGTCTTGAGGATCACCACGCAGTAATTAATTCATTTCTGGCCTGCTGTACTGTTATGACCTGGTGGTTAAGAGGCCACACTGAGATGACCTGGTGGCTAAAACGCAACATGGAGCGAGCTCTGAGAAGGTGGTATCTCTACTGACCGCAGTCCCTAATCCTAACAACAACACTAGAAATAGCCGAGGGATGTTCCTGACTCTCCCTAGACACTTCTTCACAGCCTAAGAAATAGCTACCCATAAAGAAGGAAATAGAAAGCTATCTTGCCTCAGAGAAAACCCCCAAAAGGAAAGATAGCCCCCCACAAATATTGACTGTGAATGGAGAGGGAAATGACGAACATAGAAATGAAATCAGAATTCAGCAAAGGAGGCCAAAACTAAACTAGATAGACAGAGAGAAAAGGATACTGTGCGGTCAGTATAAAAACTACAAAATCCACGCAGAGATTACAAAAATGAACTCCACACCGACTCACGGTGTGGAGGGGCAAATCTGCTTTCCCAGAGCTTCCAGCTAGCCTGAATAAGACATAGTGACAAGCTGGACAAAAAGAAACATATTTGCAAAGCAATAGAGTCCAAACGAATGGACAAACAAAAACAAGCAAAAACTTATCATTTGCAGACAAGGACTGGCCATATAAAAATTCCAAGGAGAGAACCAAATCCAACCAAGAACATTGACAGCAGGCATGGACTAAAGCCCAGAGCAGGTTTAAATAACAAACCCAGGCAAGGCGATTAGTGAAGGCAGCTGCTACAGCTATCTAAAGGAGCAGCAGTTCCACTCGAAACCACCAGAGGGAGCCCAAGGGCAGAACTCACATAAATACCATTAGCAACCACAGGAGGGAGCTCCAGAACGGAATTCACAACAGTAGAGGAAAAGACACACGCAGGCAGGAAATAGGATTTAGCAAATGAGGCCACACTAGCTAAATAAGAAAGGATAGGACAGGATACTAAGTGGTCAGTATTAAAAATCCTTCCAAAAATATCCACAGCAGAAAATACAAAAACTCCACCATCTAACTAAAGATGTGGAGCGTATATCTGCAACTCCAGAGAATCCAACAAGGCTGAGAAAACACTGACACAGTCTAAGCTGGACAAGAGAAAAACAAATGAATAGCACAGAATATAAGCACACTGCATGTGTGCCACAGAAAAAGAAACAGATGCTTATCTTTGCTGAATTGGCAGCTAAGCAGGAGAAACCAGAAAGTGATCCAACACTTCACAAGAAACATTGACAACTGGCAAGGACTAATGAATCCTGCACACCTAAATATCCCAGTCAGAACTGCAATCAGCAGATACACCTGGCCAGGACTGTGACTCAGAGACAACTGCATTCCCACCTACAACCACTGGAGGGAACCCAAAAGCAGAATTCACAACAATATATATCTTTTTTTATTTTTTTCTCAGTGAATTCATTCCTCATTAAAATAAAATCACTCATACTCCGCTGGCATGCTGGCTCCACTTCAGCGGTGTCGAGACTCGTTCCGGGGCTTATGTGAGGTTGTTACATCATACGAGCCCTGCACCCGATCAGCGGCAGCTTCACTGTTCCTTCCTTCGGACGTATTGAACATGAACAGGAAGCCAGGGCCGTGGCTGCTCTCTGACTGCCTCATGATGCTTAATTTGTCCGAAGTTGGGGACAGTGACGTCAGCGCTGATTGGGCACAGGGCTCACATGACGTAACAAACTCAAAAGAGACCCAAGAATCCAAGCACCAACACCAGTAAAACGGTGCCACCATGGGAGGTTTTCTATGAGGATTTTTATTTCTCTATCGCCTCATTGGGGGACACAGGAACCATGGGCGTATGCTGCTGCCACTAGGAGGCTGACACTATGCACAAAAAAAGTTAGCTCCTCCTCCGCAGTGTACACCCCACCGACTGGCATTATGAGCTTCAGTTTAGCTTCGTATCAGTAGGAGGTGGACTCGGGTCTTTTATTAGACCCATATCTACCTCCATGTGAGTTGTTTTCTTCCAGGTTTTCCGGAAGTATACAGTGTGAATAGTCACAACTGTAATCCCACAATACGGAATCTGAGTACGGCGTGTACTGCCACCCTCTATCCTCATAGATGCGACAGCAGGATCAAGACCCCTAGCACACAAGCGTGCTCAAAAGCCCGGTCCTGGCTCCATCCCCCACCCACTCGCCCACCAGAGCCTGTCGGTTGGAGGAGACGAGGACATCATTCACCAGCTCCATGGACGTCTGACACCTTTCTCGGTTTAAGGTTGGTAATGGACGGTGTGGGAGTTTTGAGGTGAGTATTTCCCTCTCCCGTCCCAGATAGGAAATCAAAGGGCACAGTTTTTTTTTTTAAAAAAGGGATCCCTCTGGGCTTTTTCATTTTACTAAGGGCCGCAGTTTTACCAGGATACTTTTACCTGGTCATCGCTCCTATCGGTGGGTCCCTCGGGGCAGGGATCGTTGCTGCATTGCAGCGGCCTTGCTGGCAGCCTCGCTTCCCCTTCTTGTTCCGGGGGGCCGCTCTGTCGTTCTGGTCCGGCGCGGTGACTTTTTCAGCAGCTGCGCTGCCTTTTATTCTGGTGGTCGCTCTGTCTCCTGCTTCCTTACTCCGGCGGGCACGTTCCTCTGTTTTCTGGCACAGCGGCCTCTACAGGCAGCCATGCTGCTTCCTTTCCGCCGGCCGCACTGCTCGTTCAGCACAGAGACCCTCTCCGGCGGTCGCCGGCCTCTAAATTAGGCCCTGGCTTCTTCCCGGGCCTGCTTCCGGTTGCGACTCTGTCCTCTTCACCCCTTTCTCTCAGGCGGGCTTTTCTCCCGCCTGACTTTAAGCCCGCCCACCGGCGCCATCTCGGAGCTCCTGAACAGGGGATTCAGCTCCACCCACCACTCCCTTGCTGCAATAATTTTTTGCGCCACGAACCCTCCACCCACCACCAAGTAGCGCGTCTTACTGCCGTCCTCCTGCGGTCGCGCTGTCCCTTCAGGCCCACACCAAGCTCCGGTCACGAGTGTGCCCCAATAGCCTTCCCTGACTGCGTTCCTGAGGATCATCATCCAAGCCGTGCAGCCTTCCTTTTGGACACCGATTCATCTGCCGTGAGTAGCTCTGCAATTGCAGACTAACACTCTCCTTTGCCCTTCTGTCCCCTAACTTTCTGGCTTTCGTCAGGGACCCATTCGTCATGTCTAATTCTAAGGGAGGTCGCTCTCGCCCTCCCACTTCTTCCTCTACTTCCTCTGCCTTAGTCAAACACTTCACATGTTCGTCTTGTAACTGCAAACTTCCCTCAGGTCAGTCCTCTCCCCTCTGTCAGGCCTGCAGCAAACCCATTATGCCCACCACCCAGGATCCTCCCGCTGTTCCGCCTGAGAGCGAAGTCCCCACCACAGGCTGGTCCTCCTCTCTGTCACATTCGGTAGCGGATCTCACACGGGTGTCCCAGACCTTTGTGTCCGTGCTCGATTGACTGTCCCTGCAGACTTCCACAGTAGCCAGTGGGTCGCAGGAAGCTCCGTCCGAGACTTCCAATATAGGCCGCAAAAGATCCAGACAGGAACGCCGGTCTGAGTCCTCTTCCCGCTCCATCTCGCCCCACGGTCCTTCTCTGTGGTCGGCTTCCCCTTGGTCCTCCTCCCCTGAGTCAGGCGAGGCATTCTCAGCGCCTTCGGTGGATATTTCGGACCTGGACCCCAACCAAATCTCTAGCACGAGGGATATGGTTCAGAACCTCATTGGAGCGATAAATCAGACCTGTGGCATCAAAGACTCCTCTACGGAACCTGCAGATCAGGCAGTTTCGTTTAGATGGTCTAAACCACCTTCCAAGTTTTTCGCTCTTCACCCTGAATTTGAGGAGATCCTGAGGTGGACCTCCCGGTCCTAGACCTGGAGGATCTACCTTGGGAGTAGCGTGAACGCCAGGAAGGAGTGGGTCTAAAGGATACCTTCTTCTTCTCTTGACGTGCCTGTGGCCTCTGCTGTTGGGAAAAGGAATCTGACACCGCGAAACGACGAAAGGACAGAAATTGCCGCCTAAGAGGAGGGCATTGAGGTTTAGACTGAGGAAGAAGGGAACTTGTGCCCCCGGTGGCGTCCTTAATGATTTGGTCCAGCTTGGAACCAAAGAGACGTGAACCCTGAAAAGGCAGGCTGGTAAGGGACTTTTTAGAAGACAAATCCGCCTGCCAGGACTTGAGCCAAACGGTCCGATGGATGGCAACAGCATTGCTGGATGCCTGAGCCACACAAGATGCAGCATCCAGGGAAGCGGAGACCAAGTATTCACCTGCGTGAGAAATCTGGTTGGCAAGCTCCACCAGCTGTCCAGGTGGGGCCACGTCCTGGATTCCCTGACAGAATTGTTTGGCCCATTCGGATATGGATTTTGAAACCCAAGTGGAAGCAAAGGCCAGGCAAAGAGCAGACGCAGCCGCTTCAAAGGCTGACTTTGCAAAGGATTCTATGACTATCGTTAGAGTCTTTCAGAGATGCTCCACCGGATAGCGGAAGGACCGTATTGGTGGACAGCCTTGAAACTGGAGGATCCACCAAAGGAGAGGCAGTCCAATTAGCGGTGAGCTCCGGAGAAAAAGGATATAAAACGCCAAGGCGCTTTCCTCTCTGAAAGCGTCTGGTCGGATTCTCTCTTTCTCTGGTCAGCATAACTCTCGACAAGACCCCAGCCCACTTCCCAGGCTGGGCGGCCGTCTCCTTCTTCATAGACATATGGATCTCCTCAGTAGAGGAGGCATGGGTCAGGGAAGTTGTATCCTCGGATACAAAATAGAGTTCGTTTCATGGCCCCGGGATCGTTTTTTCGAATCCCAACCTCCAAGAGACCCCGCTCTAGTTCCGGGTTTCTTTGCAGCCATCGCGTCTCTCAAATCCGGGGTAATCATTCCTGTCCCAGAAAAGGAACGGTTCACAGGGTTCTATTCGAACCTTTTTGTAGTACCGAAAAAGGATGGCAAGGTTCGTCCCATTCTGGATCTCAAATTGCTGAACAAGAGGGTTCGTCTGAGACACTTCAGGATGGAATCCCTTCGTTCAGTAATTGCTTCCAAGGAGGCTCAGGAATTTCTGTGCTCCATAGACATCCAGGACGCCCACCTGCATGTCCCGATATTCCCGGGACATCACCGATTCCTGCATTTTGCAGTACTTCAGGAGCATTTTTAAGTTCGTTGCCCTGCCATTCGGTCTCGCAACCGCTCCCAGGGTTTTCATGAAGATCATGGCAGCGCTGATAGCCATCTTGAGGGTCAGGGGCATGATACTTTTTCCGCACCTCGACGACATCCTCATCAAGGCTCCATCTTTTTCTCAGGCTCACAAAAGTCTGTCCATCGTCCTCGACACTCTAGCCCGTTTCGAGTGGCTGGTCAACAGGAAGAAATCCTGTCTCGTTCCTTCTCAGCGCTGCGTTTTTCTGGGCATGCTCTTCAACACTCGTCAGACTAAAGTCTTCCTTCCCGAAGACAAGAGATTCATCCTTCAGCGGGAAGTTCGCTTACTCCAGGGTCCTCGGCTTCCCTCCTTCTGATCAGCCATGAAGGTTCTGGGGAGGATGGTTGCAACATTGGAAGCGATTCCCTTCGCCCAATTTCACTCACGACCTCTTCAGCAGGCTATTGTGTTACAGTGGGACAGGTTTGTCTTCTCCCTGGATCGTCCAGTTAGGCTTCCTCCCCGGGCCAAATGGTCCCTCAACTGGTGCTGACGTCACCTCTTATCTCCCAGGGCAGGTCCTTCCTTCCAGTTCACTGGCAGGTGGTGATGACAGACACCAGCCTGGTCAGCTGGGATGCGGTGATTCGTCATCTGACTGTTCAGGGTCATTGGTCGGCACAGGAGTCCTCTCTGCCGATCAATGTCCTCGAGATTCGGGCCATCTTTCTATCCCTTCTTCACTGGGAAAGGATTCTCAGGGGTCTGCCAATTTGAATCCAGATGGACAATGCCACAGCAGTGGCATATGTCAACCACCAGGGGGGGACTCGGAGTTCTCTGGCCTCGTTCGAGGCATCCAAGATCCTCCTTTGGGCAGAGGCAACGGTCCTGGTGATATCCGCAGTGCATATCCCCGGCGAGGACAATTGGGCTGCCGACTTCCTCAGCCACGAGGGTCTCGTGGCAGGGGAATGGTCCTTGCATCAGGAGGTCTTCCATCAGATTTGTCTTCGATGGAGGACTCCGGATGTGGACCTCACGGCATCCCGAATCAACAGGAAGGTCCCATGGTTCGTATCCAGGTCTCGCGATCCTCTCGCAGTAGGCGTCGACGCTCTGGCCATTCCTTGGTCACAGTTTGTGCTCCCCTATCTGTTTTCACCCCTGCCCTTGCTTCCCAAGCTGTTGAAAAAGATCAAGGCGGAAGGGGTGCAGGTCATTCTGGTCACCCTGGATTGGCCCAGGAGATCTCGGTTTGCAGAGATCATCAATCTTCTCACGGACGCCCCATGGCGGCTTCCAGACAGACACGATCTGCTGTCTCAGGGTCCGATCTGCCACCCGAATTCTCGGTTGCTCAGTTTAATGGTGTGGCTGTTGAGACCGCAGTTCTAAGAGCGTCCAGCCTTTCGGATCGGGTGATTCACACTATGATCCAGGCTAGGAAGCCTTCATTTTCCAGGATCTACTATCATACCTGGAAGGCTTACTTCCATTGTTGCGAGTCCAACCACGTTTCACCTATGTCCTTTACCCTTCCTTCCATTTTGGCCTTCCTTCAGGCAGGACTGGATTCTGACCTCGCTCTGAGTTCCCTAAAGGGCCAGGTTTCTGCGCTCTCCATCCTTTTTCAGAAGACGCTATCTTCTCGGCCACAGGTCAAGACCTTCCTTCAGGGAGTAGCCCATGCTGTCCCTCCATACAGGGCTCCTGAGGATTCATGGGATTTGAATCTTGTGCTGGAAGTTCTTTGGGGTTCCCCCTTTGAGCCTCTCAGGGAGGTTTCCCTGTCAGGTCTAACCTGGAAGGTGGCCTTTCTTGTGGCCATCACCTCTATCTGGCGCATTTCCGAGTTGGCGGCTCTTTCTTGCCGACCTCCCTTCTTGGTTATCCACCAGGACAAGGTGGTCCCGAGGCCTCCGTCTTCCTTCCTTCCTAAGGTGGTTTCCACCTTCCACCTCAACAAGGACATCATTCTGCCTTCCTTTTGTCCAGCTCCGACTCATCCTCTGAAGCGATCGTTGAACAAGCTGGACCTCGTCAGGGTGGTGAAGGTCTACCTGGCTAGAACGGCCGCTTTCCAGAAGACGGATTCTCTTTTCGTCATTCCTGACGGCACGTGTAGAGGCCTGCCGGCTTCCAAGGCACTATTGCTCGCTGGATCAGAACGGCAATTTTGGAGGCTTACCTGGTCAAGAACAGAGTGCCCCCTCCCGGCATTGCCGTTATTGTCCAAATTGTTTGATATTGTCAGAACATATTGAACAATTGGAAGATCAAATTGATACTCAGACAGAATTATTGTCCAAAGTGCGCCAAGATATAAAAAAAGGCTTCTGTTGTTACACGATCAAACCAACATGAAGACAATGCCGCCACATCATTTATACCAGACACACGAGATCCTGATGTTTCAGTAGAAGATTTACCAGCAGATGAATTACAACGGAACAAATTCCATGACAGAGCAGCACGAATTAATCTGAAAATACGCAATCCGTTAATGAAAATTGTAAAAGACATTCCAAACTTCAATGACAAGATGGATGGCTTTTATAATGCAGACATTTTTGAATAAAACAAAGATAAATTCAATCTTAATGATGAACAAAAAAACAAGATATTCAAAGTATGGTTACCCTCACATATGGGAAAAAGATTACACACCACACCCAGATTAAATGAAGAACATGAATTGATACATAGTACAAAAGAAGACAGACTTAGACAATTAAATTTGTTCTTTACGCTTTCAAACGCTAGCGTCGGAATCTCTGCCCGATGCATTGCGACGGGGAGATTCCGACGCTAGTGTGATAGTAGCCTAAGCTTGGAAGGCAAAATGGACTCATGCCAAAATCATCCACCAAACCTTCCGCACCTCCATTACATTCTTCTGCACTCACACTGACAACAGACAAACGCAGTCACCGTATGCACCATTAATCAGACAGATCAGAGAGATGACCGTGAAGGAGACTGAGTCCAGGAATAGAATTCCAAGTGCTTTTAAAAAGGACACTGGTCTTCTCCCATCTCCTCCATCTTTCTGATAATCACAGACAATTCCTACACCCCATCCATTGGAATTGGTGACTCGAGTTACATTGGATGATTGTGGAAGACCATTTATCAAAGGGAATCTAGCAGGACAGAATGTTGTATTTCTTATGGTATGTGCACACGTCAGGATTTCTTGCAGAAATTTCCTGAAGAAAACCGGAAATTTTCTGCAAGAAATCCGCATTTTTTTTTTGCGTTTTTTCCCGGTTTTCCTAGCATTTTGCAAGCGTAATTAGCTTGCAGAATGCTAAAGTTTTCCAAGCGATCTGTAGCATCACTTGGAAAACTGACTGACAGGTTGATCACACTTGTCAAACATAGTGTTTGACAAGTGTGAACAACTTTTTACTATACATGCTGCCTATGCAGCATCAATAGTAAAGGATAGAATGTTTAAAAATAATAAAATAAAATAAAAAAAAGGTTATACTCACCCGCAGACAGCCGATCTCCTCAGCGGCGTCCGTTCCTATGGATGGTGTGTGTGTGCAGGACCTTCCATGACGTCGCGGTCACGTGAGCGGTCACGTGACCAATCACAAGACCGCGACGTCATCGCAGGTCCTTCACACAGAGCATCTATAGGAACGGATGCGGCAGCGTGCACCGCTGAGCGGCAGGAAGACATCGAAGGTGAGTATATCACTGTTTTTTATTTTAATTCTATTTTTTTAACCAATTATATGGTGCCCAGTCCTTGGAGGAAAGTCCCCTCTCCTCCACCCTGGGTACCAACCGCACATAATCTGCTTACTTCCCGCATGGTGTGCACAGCCCCATGCGGAAAGTAAGCAGATCAATGCATTCCTAGGTGTGCGGAGTTACCGCAATTCCACAAATTTAATGAACATGTTGCTTTTTTTTCCGCGATGCGATTTTTTTCGCGGAAAAAAGGCAACATTTGCACAAGAAATGCGGAATACATTGTAAAAAATAGGAGGCATATGTAAGCGTTTTTTTCGCGTTTTTATCACGTTTTTGTAGCAAAAAAACACAAAAAATACTGTACGTGTGCACATGGCCTTATTGATACAGGAGCCCAATTACGTGTTACAAATCTTGATTTGAAGCTACAACCAGATTCACCAGTTTGTACAATTGTTGGTTTTAGTAGAAAAGGTGGAACTAAAGCTACTTTAGTTACTAATGTGACGTTGGAAATAACTAGTTCTTTCAAAACAGGAACTGACATTTGGTATTGTCGTGATTCTGAAAATATACTGGGCACAGATTTTATGCAGAAATTTGCATGGGTAGTTGATCTAGGAAATCAAGTGATCTGGAAATATTCTAATGGTTGTAAACCTGTAGTCATTGATCCTAGTGATTATAGCCATGTTGGAAGTATTTGCTTAACCCCTTTCTGACCTCGGACGGGATAGTACGTCCGAGGTCAGAACCCCCGCTTTGATGCGGGCTCTGGCGGTGAGCCCGCATCGAAGCTGGGACATGTCAGCTGTTTTGAACAGCTGACATGTGCCCGCAATAGCGGAGTCTGAAATCGCGATTCACCTGCCGCTATTAACTAGTTAAATGCCGCTGTCAAACGCAGACAGCGGCATTTAACCGACGCTTCCGGCCATCGGGCCGGAAATGAGGGCATTGCCGACCCCCGTCACATGATCGGGGGTCAGCGATGCTTCTGCATAGTAGGACCTCTATGGTTACTGATGCCGGTTTGCTGTGAGTGCCACCCTGTGGGTGGCGCCCATAGCAAGCCTGCATTTCAGCTACATAGCAGCGATCTGATGATCGCTGCTATGTAGCAGAGCCGATCGCGTTGTGCCAGCTTCTAGCCTCCCATGGAGGCTATTAAAGCATGGCAAAAGTTAAAAAAAATAAAAAAAAATGTGAAAAAAATAAAAAAAATATAAAAAGTTTAAATCATCTCCCTTTCGCCCCAATCAAAATAAATCAATAAAAAAAAGAAACCTACACATATTTGGTATCGCCGCATTCAGAATCGCCCAATCTATCAGTAAAAAAAAGCATTAACCTGATCGCTAAACAGCATAGTGAGAAAAAAATTTGAAAGCCAGAATTACATTTTTTTGGTTGCCGCGACATTGCATTAAAATGCAATAATGGGCGATCAAAAGAACGTATCTGCACAGAAGTGATATCAATAAAAACATCAGCTCGGCACGCAAACAATAAGCCCCAACCGACCCCAGATCACGAAAAATGGAGACGCTACGGGTATCGAAAAATGGCGCAAATTCTTTTTTTTTAGCAAAGTTTGGAATTGTTTTTCACCACTTAGATAAAAGAGAATCTTGACATGTTTGGTGTCAATGATCTCGTAATGACCTAGAGAATCATAATATCAGGACAGATTTAGCATTTAGTGAACCTAGCAAAAAAGCCAAACAATACAAGTGTGGGATTGCACTTTTTTTGCAATTTCACCGCACTTGGAATTTTTTTCCCGTTTTCTAGTACATGACATGGTAAAACCAATGATGTCGTTCAAAAGTACAACTCGTCCCGTAATAAATAAGCCCTCACATGGCCATATTGATGGAAAAATAAAAAAAGTTATGGCTCTGGGAAGGAGGGGAGCGAAAAACGAACACGGAAAAACGGAAAATCCCAAGGTCATGAAAGGGTTAAATGATGTTGTGTCAACAGATCATCTGTGGCCTAAAACTGGTGGTGATGAGGTATTGACAGAAATAGTACAATTTTTTCCCTCTCTTTGGGCTCAGTTCAGGAATGAGGTTGGTACAATGAAGGATGTTGTTGTAAATGTGGAAGGGCGAGATCCTCAGCGTCAGTATAAATTGCCTCCAGAATCAATTGATTCTATGTCAAAGATAATACAGGAATTGTTAGATCAAGGTGTTATTCGAAAGGCTAATTCTGTAAGTCACAATCCTTTGTGGTGTGTCCTTAAATCTGATGGTTCTTATCGAATGATATTGGATTTGCGGATGTTTAACAAACATACTCCCAATGTAGCACCCATTGTTGCAGATACCCATGACATGATGGCAAGGTTGAATGAAAAGGCTTCTCTGTACTAGAGATCAGTAATGGTTTTTTCAGTATACCTCTTGAAGAGAGTTGTCAGTACAAGTTTGCATTTACTTTCTTGGATGAACAATATCTGTTTTGCAGGTTCCCTCAAGGAGCACATTTGTCACCTAGTGTTTTCCATCAGGCGTTGGCAAAGGTATTATCTAGATTTTCGAGGCCTAATTGTATTTTGCAATATGTGGATGATATTCTGTTGTCTTCTGAGGATAAAGAATCACATGTTTCTCTTCTGACAGAATTGTTTGAGCTGCTGCATGATGCAGGGTTGAAATTGAACACCAAAAAGGTCAAATTGATGCAGACCGAGGTCAGGTTTTTAGGAGTGTTGTTGAGTCCAGGAAAAAGACAGCTACTGCAGGAAAGAATAGAGGCAATTGCTTCTCTACCATTCCAACATCACACAAGGCATTGCGACATTTCTTGGGTCTTATAAACTTTTCAAGGGACTTCAATGAAAAGTTTGCAGACAAGGCCAGGCCTTTGTGCGATCTTTTAAAAGGTGAAAATAGTGATTACTTTGGTCCTTGGGGTGATGAACAACAAACCTCATTTGATCAATTGAAAATGAATTTACAAAATGCACCTGCTTTGTCCACACGAGATCCTTCGGCTCCATTTGCTTTGCAAGTACAGACATCAGAGACTTCTGGGTCTGCTGTGCTGCTACAGTTGCAGGGAGAAGAGTGGAGAATTTGGGGCTATTTTTCTAAGCTTCTCTCACCTGTAGAAAGAGGGTTTGAGACATGTTCAAGACACTTGGTAGAGGTGTACTTTGCAGTCAAAGCAACTGAACACATTGTTGGGTTCAACAAAATCACTTTGCAAACTCCTCATTCTACACTAACACTTCTCTTTGAGAATAATATCCCAGGTGTGTCACATCAGAGATTTGCTCATTGGTTATTGTCATTGTCTCCCAAACAAATTGAGGTATATTATAAGGCCAAATATGTTCTTCCTCCGTTGATGCAATATGAAGGACAAACTCATGATTGTTTACAGTCTTTTCAGGATCCTAGTCTATCGCTTTTCAGACAGTAGGCAGAGGCAACAGATGAACCAATTTTTGTAGATGGCTCCAGATTCTATTCAGATAGGCACTACTATTCATGATATGCCATTATTTATCCCAAAAGAGGACAGGTTGTAAAACACAAATTACCAAGTCATTTTTCAGCTCAAAGGGCAGAGCTAGAAGCAGTAAAAATGGTACTACAGCTGAACGAAGCTGATGATCAGTGTCCCATTGTAATCTACAGTGATAGCTCCTATGTTGTTAGATCAATAACAGATTATTTGCCAGTTTGGGAAAAAAAGAGGCTATGTAGATTCTTCTAATAAGACTCTTGTACATTTTGACACACTGAAAGCAATTTTTGAGATAGCATAAAAAAACCCTAATGGTTTTGCTATTGTCAAAGTCCCTGCCTATAAAAAATCTGATGATGAGTTATCTGTTGGAAATGACACTGCAGATAGGTTAGCCATAGAGGCAGCCCTGACAGGAGAAGAAGTGTTTCAACCTGAAACTTTTGAGCTTTTAGCAGTTCAAAGAACAGGCACGCATGCCCCTTCTTTTGCGGAAGAACAAGAAAAAGACAAATCTCTTGTTTCCCAGGGTTGATCCAAAACCTCCCTTTGTTTGTGAAAGCGGGGTTTTGTGACTTAAACGGGGAGTTGCGTCCTGTTGTACCAAAGCATCTACAGGCTGAGTTCACAAAATATAATCATGAAAGTTTGGGTCATTTGGGCCAACAGAAATTGTTAGGCATTCTCAGAGAGAAATTTTACTGGGAAAAGATGGAAGAGACAGTACAAAGCATTTTTCAATCATGTCTCATTTGTGCCCAAATTAATCCAAGACCACAAGGACAGAAACCACCACTACTCCGAACCGCACCTGCAGATGGTCCATGGTCTACGTCACAAATTGACTTCATTGGATCGTTACCTTCAGGTAAAAATGGTCTCAGGTATGCATTGGTGGTAGTAGATGTTTTTTCTAAATGGGTTGAAATTTTACCTGTCAGGAAAGATGATGCTTTGTCTACAGCTAGAGCATTAGTTAATCATGTCTTTTGTACTTGGGGGATCCCAAGAATGATCTCCTCCGATAGAGGAAGTCACTTTACAGGAAAAATCATGCAAGCCGTTTGTACTATTCTAGGGGTACAACAACAGTTCCATGTACCTTACCATCCACAGTCTGCAGGTATTGTGGAAAGGATGAATAGAACAATAAAATCCAGAATTGCCAAGATGTTATTGGCCAAAGGCAATACTTGGGTTGATGCCGTACCTTTTGTACTGTTGAGTGTAAGAGGAACAATTCTTCCACAACCCAGTTGCCAAGATGCTATTGGCCAAAGGCAATACTTGGGTTGATGCCGTACCTTTTGTACTGTTTAGTGTAAGAGGAACAATTCTTCCGCAACCCAGTTTACTCCTTTTAAACTTATGACAGGAAGAAAAATACGATTGATTTTTCTACACTAAGCATTTTTGTCCACACCTCAGAGAGATGCTGTTGCAAGGTCCAAATGGTTGCAATTGTTGCAGGAAAACTTGAAAACGATTCTTCCACCTGCTGCATCAAGAATGCAGAGACTGGAGCCACCACATTTATCCAAATTTAAGAAAGGAGCTCTAGTGATGATTAAAACTTTCAGGAAGAATGGAACTTGGGAAAGTAACTGGGAAGGTCCATTTGATATCATTGAAAACCATGGGACAAGTTATGATTCTTGCGCAACGAGCATCTAATGTGGTTAAAAATACCCCCAGACAACAAACAGTGTGGGTACATGTCGATCAATGCAAATTGTATGTTGCAAAATATTGATACTGAATTTCTTTTAGGAAGATATGGATTCCAATAAGAGCTGGAATACCAATCGTTCACTAGAAGATGACATTTCCCGGGAAAAGCTACAATCTGATAGGAATCATATTTCTGCTACTTTGTACTATTTCAAATGTGATCTAGGCAGAAGATATTTTACAGCGCAGAACAAATACTAGTGAAGTGAATTAACCTTTCAAAAGAATTCTACATAATAATAATAATAATCTTTATTTATATAGCGCCAACATATTCCGCAGCGCTTTAGAGTTTAACAGTTTCAAACACAACAGTCATAAGTAACAACATTAACAATACAATAATTAAAGCGAAATAAGACGACCCTGCTCATGAGAGCTTAGAATCTACAATGAGGTGGGGAGATACAAATTACAGGTGTGTATTTACAATGATGTATTTACAATGATGGTCCAGCCATCTTCAGGGGGTGGGGGATAGATGGAGATAGTGAATGGGCTACACACACACAAACATAAAATGACTTTGATTACTGAACGTGATAGGCCGCTCTGAACAAATGTGTTTTGACCGAGTGCCTAACACTATGCAAATTGTGGATGGTCCTAGTATTTTGGGGTAGAGCATTCCAGAGGATTGGCGCAGCACGGGAGAAGTCTTGGAGCCGGGAGTAGGAGGTACGGATTAGTGCAGAAATTAGTCGAAAGTCATTTGCAGAGCTCAGTGGTCAGCTAGGCCGATAGACCGAAATGAGGGAGGAGATGTATGGGGGTGCCGCACTGTGGAGAGCTTTGTGGGTGAGAACAAGTACTTTGAATTGTATCCTGTAATGAATGGGCAGCCAGTGTAACGACTGGCGAAGAGCGGACACGTCTGAGTAACGATTGGCCAGATGGACGACCCAGACTGCCGCAATAAGGATAGACTGGAGAGGGGAAAGTCGAGTAAGGGGGAGGCCAATTAGTAGAGCATTACAGTAATCCAGTCGGGAGTGGATCAGGGCGACAGTGAGGGTTTTTGTTGTTTCCATGGTTAGAAAAGGGCAGATTGTAGAGATGCTCTTTAGGTGTAAGCGGCACGAGCGGGTAAGAGATTGTATATGGGAGGTGAAGGAGAGATCGGAGTCAAACATAACACCCAGACAGCGCGCCTGCTGCCGGGGTGTTATTATGGTGCCACCCACGGAGAGGGAAATGTCAGATTTAGGGAGGTTAGTAGATGGCGGGAGCGGAAGAAGTTCAGTTTATGGAGAGGTTGAGTTTCAGATAGAGAGCGGACATGATGTTGGAGACTGCAGACAGTCAGTGGTGTTCTGTAGTACAGCGGGGGTAAGGTCAGGGGAGGATGTGTATAGTTGTGTGTCATCGGCATAAAGATGGTACTGAAAGGCAAATCTGCTGATGGTCTGTCCAATTGGGGCCGTGTAGAGCGAGAAGAGAAGGGGGCCAAGGACTGAGCCCTGAGGTACCCCGACAGTGAGAGGAAGAGGAGATGAAGTGGAGCCAGAGAACAGAACACTGAAGGAGCGGTCAGAAAGATAGGAGGAGAACCAGGAGAGAGCAGTGCCCTTAATGCCAAGTGACTGGAGCCTAGAGAGTAGGAGAGGGTGGTCAACAGTTTCGAAAGCTGCATAAAGGTCGAGAAGAATGAGCAGAGAGTGGTCACTGTTACGTTTTGCTGTCAGAAGGTCATTGGTCACTTTGATGAGTGCAGTTTCTGTCGAATGTAGGGGGCGGAAACCTGACTGTGAAGGTTCTAGGAGGGAGTGAGTGGAGAGGTAATGGGTAAGGCGGGAGTATATCAGGTGCTCCAAGAGTTTAGAGATGAAGGGGAGATTGGAGACCGGTCTGTAGTTGTTTGTGCAGGATGGGTCGAGGGTGGGTTTCTTTAGTAATGGAGTAATGATAGAGTGTTTGAAGGAGGAGGGGAAAATGCCAGAGGAGAGGGAGAGATTAAAGATTGTAGTTAGGTGAGTTGTGACGACTGGAGAGAGAGACTGGAGGAGATGTGAGGGAATGGGGTTGGTGGTGCATGTAGTCGGATGAGAAGAGGAGAGGAGCCTGGAGACTTCTTCTTCTGTGATGGAATCGAATATGGGGAGTGAGCCAGGGGAAATGCAGGGAGGCATGGGAGTCACTGAACTTGGTGATTGGGAGCGGATTTCCTGACATATATTGTCTATTTTCTCTATAAAGTGGGAGGCCAAGTCATCAGCACAAATGTCTGTGATAGGGGCTTGTGCTTTTGGCCTGAGGAGGGAGTGAAAGGTGTCATGGGTGGTGAAGTAGGTCTGTTTGTCGAGGTGAAGGGCAGAATTATAGGTCCTTAACATAAATTTGAAGTGTATGAAGTCTTCTGGTGTGCGTGTTTTCCTCCATAAGCGTTCAGCACACCTAGAGTATCGCTGGAGAAATCGGGTTTACGATGTGAGCCAGGGCTGTTTCACTCTGTGTTTGGAGGTTCTGAGGGTGAGGGAAGCTACTTGGTCAAGGGTGCTTCTAAGAGTGTCATTGAAGTGATGTACAGCCAGATCAGGACAGGAAAAAGAAGAGATTGGGGACAATGATAAGTGTAGGGAGTCTGAAAGTGTATGAGTGTTAATGGCATGTAGATTTCTGACTGAATGGTAGGTAGGAGGGTGCTGGGGTGAGCGAGGATTTGTGAGTGTGAAGGAGAGAATGTTGTGGTCAGAGAGGGGAAGCGGTGAGTTATCTAGGTGGGAGATTGAGCAGAGCCGGGCGAAGTCCAGGTCCAGGGTGTTACCGTCTTTGTGTGTTTCAGAGGTTGAGAGCTGTGAGAGGCCTAGAGAAGTGGTTAGTGATAGAAGCTGGGATGCAGATGTGGAAGTGGGGCTGTTAATGGGGATGTTGAAGTGTCCCAGGATAAGGTTTGGTAGTTCTGAGGACATGAAGTGCGGCAGCCAGGCAGAGAAATGGTCCATGAAGTGGGTGGGTTAGCCTGGGGGCCGGTATATGACCGCTACTCTGAGGGAGAGGGGACGGAAGAGCCTGATGGTGTGGACTTCAAAAGAAGGGAATGAGAGCGATGGAACTGGGGGGATGACCTGGAAAGTGCATTGTGGGGAGAGGAGTATGCCGACTCCACCACCAGGTCTGTTTGTGGGTCTCGGGGAATGGGAGAATTGTAAGCCACCATGGGAAATGGCAGCAGGAGAGACAGTGTCAGAATCCTGAATCCAGGCTTCCGTGAGGGCCAACAGATTCAGAGAGTTTTTCAGAAAGTAGTTGTGAAGGAGAGGAAGCTTGTTGCAAACAGACTGTGGATTCCAAAGGCCACAATTAAAAGAAGGAGATGAAGGAGTGCAAATAGGGATTGAGGTTGGGGGATGGGGGACCGGGGTTGGGGGAGATGTCCCCTGAAATCAGTAGGAGCAGGAAGATAAAGAGCAAGTAGTTTTTGGATTTGTATTAAGTTTTTTTTTGTGCAGTGCATTTGGGTAAGATGGACTGAGGTTTTTCAAGAAGGTGAGAAGTGCATGGCAGCTGTACATGTGAGAGGGAAGTATAGAGGGGCTGATGTATATGAGTTGTGATGGAGGAGGGATTGGGCGGTAAATGTGGATTGCAAGGGACAAGGGAGCATAGGAGGATAGGAATAAAGCACATGGATAGAAGGGAGAGCAGAGTGTGGGTTACCTGACTCATGCCCTGACTACCTGCCATGGAATAACGGCTGTATCACGACGCTTATCTTCTGTGACGCTTTGCTTCTGGGATGCTTGCATGCACCCCCACCTGCGTGCACCCCTAAGGGTACCGTCACACAGTGGCATTTTGATTGCTACGATGGCACGATTCGTGACGTTCCAGCGATATCCTTACGATCTCGCTGTGTCTGACACGCTCCTGCGATCAGGGACCTCGCTGAGAATCGTACGTCGTAGCAGAACATTTGAAACTTTCTTTCGTCGTCTAGTGTCCCGCTGTGGCGGCATGATCGCATAGTGTAACATAGGTGTGCACGATATTGTATACGATGTGCGCATAGTAACCAACAGCTTCTACATCGCAAATACGTCGTGAAGTTATCGCTCCGGTGTCGAAGTGTGACCGCAGTCTACGACGCTGGAGCGATATTGGAGCGATACTGGAGCGTCACGGATCGTGCCGTCGTAGCGACCAAAGTGCCACTGTGAGACGGTACCTTAAGAATGGTTCTAAATTTATATTCCAGACTGCTGGGTCAGAAGAGATGGATTGTGGGACCAGGGTGGGGATAATTTGGCAGCTGGGGCCAGCACACCTAGGGGTGGTTAAATGATCAAACACACTGTGGCTGGCAACATGCGATGAGCCTATGACACCTTCCGCCTGATAGTATCTAGAGTGGCCACAGTCATGGATATACATCAAACAGTGAGTAAATCGTACAATGCAACCAATGAATTATACCAATCATTAAGCAGGCACATTAAAATATGTTGCTAGATGGTAGAGTGGCAGATGACAGACAGCAGACAGCAAGCAGAGGGAGTTTATACCATTCTACATTCTACACTCTACATTCACGGAAACCAAGAGGATCAAGTCTCCAAAGCCTAATAGATGAAGACATACAGGAGAATTAAAGTCATTTATCATTCATGTTTCCATAATCATACCTCATGTCATGCCAAAGTTGAGAATGTGCACACGATCCATGACTTGGTGACATCAGTAAACGCTAATAAGATTTGATTCCAAGTTATGTCAGAAAAAGAAGTTGTTTCTGCATTCTTTTCATCCTGTGTACATGCTGAAAATCTGACAATAGGTTTGTATTGTGTTGAGGGAAATGTGAGAACTCTTACAAAGAAGGAAGCATTAATATTACATCAACAGGCTCAATAATTCTGAAAATCCTTCCAATACAGTTCAATTTGTCTCAAAAATTTTCCTTGGGATATGTGGACAAATGAGATAAAGAAAGACAAGGGTTTGTTAAATTTGTTAACAAAACAACTAAAAGAAGCTGAAATAGTATTCAGACATGAGCAAGGGAATTTAAATGATATTGAACATGAGTGGACGAGTATGTCAGGCTCATCTTGATGGAGAAATTTAGGAAAATCAGTATCTAGCTGGTCACAGTCTTCAGCGAAAATGGCAGCAGGAAATGTATTATCTAATCTGACTGTTATTATATTTATTATAGTTTTGCTATGTATAATGTATCAAATAGTTATGTGTAAAATGAAGAACATTTATAAAAAGACTAAATGGTGGCCCAATTCTAACACATTGGGTATTCTAGAATATGCATGTCCACATAGTATATTGCCCAGCCACATAGTATATTGCCCAGCCACGTAGTATATTGCCCAGCCACGTAGTATATTGCCCAGCCACGTAGTATATTGCACAGCCCACGTAGTATATTGCCCAGCCACGTAGTATATTGCCCAGTCACGTAGTATATTGCCCAGCCACGTAGTATATTGCACAGCGACGTAGTATACAGCACAGAGCCACGTAGTATACAGCACAGACACGTAGTATACTGCCCAGTCACATAGTATATTGGCCGGTCACATAGTATATTGCCCAGCCACGTAAGTAACAGGTTAAAAAAGACTTAAAATAAAAAATAAACATATACTCACCTTCCGAAGGCCCCTTGTAGTTCTGGCGCTTGTGTGCGGTGCACGCGGCAGCTTCCGGTCCCAGGGTTGGTATGAGCGCAGGACCTGTGATGATGTCACGGTCACATGACCGTGATGTCATGGCATGTCCTTCTCGCATAGCATCCTTTGCACCGGAACCTGCCGCTTGCACTGCCGAGGACAGAGCGACGTCGGAGGGTGAGAATAATGTTTTTTTTTAATTATTATTATTTGTAACATTAGATCTTTTTACTATTGATGCTGCATACACAGACGTGGACGTTTTGCCATGACCAATCAGCGACTTGGATTTCCATGACAGACAGAGGCCGCGACCAATGAATATCCGAGACAGACAGACAGGCAGAAGGACAGACATAAAGACGGAAGTAACCCTTAGACAATTATATAGTAGATAAAGACAGAAATGGGAAAGGAAAATGATATTTTGAGAGATATTAAAACGGAAAAATATAACCCTGATTTAATTTATATTTTAATTTTCAGAATTCAGATGACATTCAAGACAGGCGTTGATACAAGGTTTTCAAAATAAAGAATGAAAGTGATACGAATGGTGAGAGAATGATTTTAGGATTGATTATGATATTTCTCAAGTAATAGTCAGGGGGACTGTAAAATATTAATATATCAATAATAAGAAATATAGAAGATTACTTATTGTATACAGAGTCCAACTAGCGAGCAGAGACTCTAGTTAGTGTGTGACTGAGTTATTCTGAGGATTTTGGTAGATACATCTGTTCTATGTTTGTCAGGACTATAGGGCTTTTGTCAGAACTGTCAATATGTGGTTATTTGGAGATAGTAAATGGTTCCCAGTCCCACATGTCATAGGCCATAGGCTTAAGCATTTCAAAATGAGGTAATGTACAAATAATTAATAAGCATATTCCATAAGTTACTAGTGTCCTTCTAATATGGTAGAAGCAGGGGCGCACCTATAATGAGGCAAGATGATCACTTCGCCTCAAGCGGCATTGAGTCCCTGAAGACAGGGGTTGACAGCACGGTGCCGCCCCCTGCAGTCAGATAATGTGTTATGTAGTGAGTTTGTCTACACTGGAGGACACATTACTACCTAGTTACTGATGCAGGAGATGCTGAGGAGCTGACAGAAGGATGCACTGCTCTGCTCACTGCTGGTGAGTGTGTGCATACATGGGCAGGAGAGATAATTGTGCCAGTGCGGTTCTGGAGTGCTGTGCCCCCTGCCCCAGCATCCATGTCTGTAGTGCAGGGCAGTGTGGCTGCTAATACATGTAGGCCAAGAACCCTGCATTATGCCATGTGCATGGCAGAGGGATCAGCATGTCTGAAATTACATGGGCAGTCACTGACAGTTGTTGTACTTGGATACTAAGGAGCAGAGTTCCCTGACAAGCACAATACAGAGGAGATGTAGAAATACAATCGAGGAGAGAAGCAGCAGGGAGTGAAGGAATCTCTGGGATTCACCAGTCACTGTCTGCACAGGCTGGTAGAGGTGAGGGCAGGGCCGGACTGGCCATCGGGCACTTCTGGCAAATGCCAGAAGGGCCGGTACCAGTAGTGGGCCGCTGCACGCTGACTCACCCCCCCTCACCAGCGCTGCCGCATTCAACTATACCGGTATCTATGAAGCTGGTACAGTTGAATGCAATGATGGAGGAGAGAGTGTATGCTGACACCCCCTCTCCCATCATTCCCCGCTCTGCCTCTGACACTGCGGGTGCGCGCGCACTCACTGTGTGCCAGGCAGTGCAGCGGCAGCCGCTGAGACAAGAGCAGGGAGCAAAGCGGGCACAAAGAGAGGTGAGTGTGCTTGTTTTTTACTGGACTGGGGTTCCATTCTCGGGGGGAGAGATGCGGGCTGTGCTGTATACTACTATGTGGGCTGTGCTGTATACTGCTATGTGCGCTGTGCTGTATACTGCTAAGTGGGCTGTGCTGTATACTGCTATGTGGGCTGTGCTGTATACTGCTAAGTGGGCTGTGCTGTATACTGCTACGTGGGCTATGCTGTATACTGCTACGTGGGCTATGCTGTATACTGCTACGTGGGCTGTGATGTATACTACTATGTGGGCTGTGCTGTATATTACGTGGGCTGTGCTGTATACTACTGTGTGGGCTGTGTTGTATACCACTGTGTGGGCTGTGCTGTATACTACTGTGTGGGCTGTGCTGTATACTACTGTGTGGGCTGTGCTGTATACTACTACGTGGGCTGTGTTGTATATTACTACGTGGGCTGTGTTATCTGCTATGCGGGTTGTGCTATATACTATGCGGGCTTTGCTACCTACTATGGGGTGGTATATTATATTCTATGGGGGAGGCTATGTTATATACTATGTGGCTGTGTTATATACTATTGTGGGGGTATATTATATTCTATGGGGGAGGCTGTATATTCTATAGGGGAGGCTGTGTTATATACTATGGGGGGCTGCATTATATTCTATGGGGGCTACATTATATATTATGGGGAGATGGGCTGTATTAGATTCTATGGGGGCTGTATTAGATTTTATGAGGGATGATTGTATCACACTCTTTGATGGGGCTGCATTATATTCTGTGGGGAGGTGGGCTGTATTATATTCTATTCGGGGCTGCATTATATTCTATGGGGGGCTGTATGATATTTATATTCTTTGAGGGGTGATTGCATCATACTCTATGAGGGGGACTGCATTATACTCTATGGGGTGGCTGCATTATACTCTGGGGTGGCTGCATTATATTCTGTAGGGTGGTGGCTGCATTCTACTATATGTGGGCTGCATTATACTGTATCGAGGACTATGGGGAATACTTTATACTGTATGAAGAACTATGGGGTGCATTATACTATGGGAAGCGAATTGTACTACATGGATGACTATGACGATCTTTATACAGATTTCTGAACTATAGATATATATTATGGCACTAGTCACACCTGACAGAAAAGCCAGGAGTAGTTACCAAGAGGGCTCGTAATAAACATCCTTTATTTTCTACTACTTATACAGAACTTTAACAAGTGTCAAGATCGATGTTTCAGATATATTCCTATTTTACATGTGCGTCAGGATAGGCTAGTGAATAGTAAGCCAGATTTATTGGTACCGATTTTACTACGGTACTCAGCACTCAGACCTTGCTTCGCACTCTCTGGCTTTGCTCTGTGGCTCCGCTCTTTGCGGTTCTATCTGGCTCTGCTCTTTGCGGTTCTATCTGGCTCTGCCTCCTGTGTTTCTGCACTTGGCTCCGTCTCTGCTCTGGCTCCGCCTCCAGCATCTCCGCTCTTGGCGTTACCTCCAGCGTCTCCGCTCTTGGCTCCGCCTCCAGCGTCTCCGCTCTTGGCTCCGCCTCCAGCGTCTCCGCTCTTGGCTCCGCCTCCAGCATCTCCGCTCTTGGCTCCACCTCCAGCGTCTCCGCTCTTGGCTCCGCCTCCAGCATCTCCGCTCTTGGCTCCGCCTCCAGCGTCTCCGCCCTTGGCTCTGCCTCCAGCGGCTCCGCCCTTGGCTCCGCCTCTTGCGGCTCCGCCCTTGGCTCTGCCTTCTCCTTCTCTTAGTTCCACCTTCTACTTGTTACTTAGTCCTCCTGTCTGAACAGGTTCCAACCTGTTTCACATACCTGCCTGCAGACCGGTCCCTACCGGTTCTTCCTATGTTCCAGCCATACCCGCCTGCCTACCAGAGAGCCAGCCGTGTCCGCCTGCCCGCCAGTGTCTCTGTTGTAGCCGTCTGCCTGCCTGTGTCCCAGCCGTGCCCGCCTGTCAGCCAGAGTGCCAGCCGTGCCCGCTCCGTTCCTTAGTGGGATCAGCAGCCACAGCCAGACATCACCCTGGAGTGGCACCTGGTAGCTTCCTATTGCACAAGTCTGACCTCACCATCAGAGGCTCCAGCGAACACCTAGGAAGCTACTTAGTTACGCCCCTTCCAGGGAAGTTTGGTCTGTGGTCCAGTGGGGCCACACCCCCGTATGCCCGCGCCAACCAGTCTGGGCGCGTGCGTGACAGTAGTATACTGCCCAGTCACGTACTATATTGCCCAGCTATGTAGTATATTGCCCAGCCATGTAGTATACTGCCCAGTCACGTACTATATTGCCCAGTCACGTAGTATATTGCCCAGTGACGTAGTATATTCCCCAACCATGTAGTATATTGCTCAGTCACGTAGTATATTGCCCAGTCAAGTAGTATATTGCCCAGCCACGTAGTATATTGCCCAGTCACGTAGTATATTGCCCAGCCACGTAGTATATTGCCCAGTCACGTAGTATATTGCCCAGTCACGTAGTATATTGCCCAGTCACGTAGTATATTGCCCAGTCACGTAGTATATTGCCCAGTCACGCAGTATATTGCCCAGTCACGAAGTATATTGCCCAGCCACGTAGTACATTGCCCAGTCACGTAGTATATTACCCAGTCACGCAGTATATTGCCCAGTCACATAGTATATTGCCCAGTCACGTAGTATATTGCCCAGCCACGTAGTATATTGCCCAGTCAAGTACTATATTGCCCAGCCACGTAGAATATTGGCTCGGATGGTCTATATCCCCTGATGAACCCCCGCCATTCCCACGGGTGGGAAACGCATTGGGTATAGCTAGGGATGACGCCCCTATTGGAGATCGTTTAGGTGATCTGATGGATGCCCTCAGCACTTAGAATGGAGTATTGAAAAACAGATGAGTAGAAGCGCTTTATCTTTTCGCATATATTGAGTTATGAAAATAGGGTACTATCATTTAGATATGTTTGTGAAACTTTCTCAATAAGATATCTGGGGTATGTTTTCTTAGGTTACCGCTCCTTTTGTTTATATCTGGATAAAAAGGTTGTTTAACTGTATTGTGGGTTGGATATATATCCATAGGGGTAACTGGGACATCGTTGGAACCCCCCTTACTCTGTTTGCAGCGGTTTCCTTGGATAGATGAGACATTGACATTTTTTACCTCTGATTCTATGCATAAATGTATATTAATACCCTATTAAGGGTCTAATTGTGAAAAGACCATTTTAGTTTTTTTTTGCTGAGTTGTGTTTTTTGATTTTTTGGTTTATTTTTTCTATTTTCCTTGTTTTTTTTACCTAATTATTTTTTGGGGGTAATGGCTATATTTGCACATTTAGGATTACAGGGGCTACTTAGGGCTATCCGGGTGAGCCATCGTGGAGCGGGGGCGCCTACCGCTGAAACTAAAGGTACCGTCACATTAAGCAATGCTGCAGCGATATAGGCAACGATGTCGATCGCTGCAGCATCGCTGTTTCGTCGCTGTGTGGTCGCTGGAGAGCTGTCACACAGACAGCTCTCCAGCGACCAACGATGCCGAAGTCCCTTGGTAACCAGGGTAAACATCGGGTTACTAAGCGCAGTGCCGCGCTTAGTAACCCGATGTTTACCCTGGTTACCATTGTAAATGTAAAAAAATACTTACATTCCGGTGTCTGTCCCCCGGCCTCAGCTTCCCTGCACTGTCTCAGCGCCGGCCGGCCGGCCGTAAAGCAGAGCGGTGACGTCACAGTCAGTGCGGGAAGCTGACGGCGAGGGGACAGACACCGGAATGTAAGTATGTACTGTTTGTTTTTTTTTACATTTCCAAAGGTAACCAGGGTAAACATCGGGTTACTAAGCACGGCCCTGCACTTAGTAACCCGATGTTTACCCTGGTTACCAGTGAAGACATCACTGAATCGGCGTCACACACGCCGATTCAGTGATGTCTGCGGGAGATCCAGCGACGAAATAAAGTTCTGGCCTTCTAGCTCCGACCAACGATGTCACAGCAGGATCCAGATCGCTGCTGCGTGCCAAACACAACAATATCCCTATCCAGGATGCTGCAACGTCACGGATCGCTAGCGATATCGTTGTTAAGTTGTTCAGTGTGAAGGTACCTTTAGGGTGCCCACCTCCGCTGTCAGGTAGGGACCAGTATTAGGATTCCTGACAGGGTAAGATAGCTTACATTCTCTTTTTCCCTTTCCCTATTCCCTTATTGATTGTCAGAGTGTCTTCTAAATTTGGAATAAATTGTTTTTAACTTTAATAATTAAAAGCTATATTTTAGGGATCCTTGGTTTTTTGGTTTTTACGTAGTATATTGCCCAGCCACGTAGTATATTGCACAGTGACGTAGTATACAGCACAGAGCCACGCAGTATATTGCCCAGTCACGTAGTATATCGGCCAGTCACGTAGTATATTGCCCAGCCACGTAGTATATTGCCCAGCCACGTAGTATATTGCCCAGCCACGTAGTATATTGCCCAGCCACGTAGTATATTGCACAGCGACGTTGTATATTGCACAGCGACGTAGTATACAGCACAGAGCCACGTAGTATATTGCCCAGTCATGTAGTATATTGGTCAGCCACGTAGTATCTTGCCCAGCCAAGTATGTAACAGGATAAAAAAGACTTAAAATAAAAAATAAACATATACTCACCATCCGAAGAGCCCCTTGTAGTTCTGGCGCTTGTGTGCGGTGCACGCTGCAGCTTCCGGTCCCAGGGATGGTATGAGCGCAGGACCTGTTATGATGTCGCGGTCTCATGACTGTGACATCATGGAAGGTCCTTCTTGCATAGCATCCTTGCCACCAAAACCTGCCGCTTGCACTCCCGAGGACAGCGCGCACGTCGGAGGGTGAGAATAACCTTTTTTTTTATTATTATTATTTGTAACATTAGATCTTTTTACTAATGATGCTGCATATGCATCATCAATACTAAAAAGTTGATCACACAGGGTTAATAGCGTTAATAGAGTGCGTTATACCGCGCATAACGCGGTGTAACGCAGCCATTAACCCTGTGTGAGCGCTGACTGGAGGGGAGTATGGAGCGGGCACTGACTGCGGGGATTAAGGAGCGGCCATTTTTCCGCCAGACTGTGCCAATCGCTGATTGGTCGTGGCTGTTTTGCCGCTACCAATCAGCGACTTGGATTTCCATGACAGATAGAGGCCGCGACCAATGAATATGTGTGACAGACAGAAAAACAGACAGACAGACGGAAGTGACCCTTAAATAATTATATAGTTGATAGTAGAATTTCTATACATTTGATATGTTTTAAAGAACTGAAAATGCTCATTTGTGGAATTTGCAGCATTAGGAGGTCACATTCACTGAACAAAAAAGCTATTTAAGGCTACGTTCACACTAGCGTTGTGCGCCGCTGCGTCAGCGACGCAACACACAACGCACACCAAAACGCGGCAAAACGCACGCAAAAACGCTGCGTTTTGTGACGCATGCGTCGTTTTTTGCCGAAAATCGGACGCAAGAAAAATGCAACTTGTTGCGTTTTCTTGGTCCGACGCTTGCGGCAAAAAAGACGCATGCGTCGCACAACGCAACAAACAAAAACGCATGCTTCCCCCATGTTAAACATAGGGGCGCATGATGCGTGCGTCGCCCGACGCTAACCCGACGCACACTAGCATAACGCTAGTGTAAACGTAGCCTAACTCCAAAACCTCCTAACAGGCCAAGCTACATGGTAACATGGGAACCCTTCTTTGATATCACCTTCACAATTCTTGCATCCATTGAACTTGTGAGTTTTGGGAGTTTCTGCTTGTATTTCTTTGCATGAAGTCTCCCAGAGCTGCTGTTTTGATGTGAACTGCCTCCCACCCTCAGATCTTTTGCTTGATGATACTCCAAAAGTTCTCTATATTGTTGAGATGGGGAAGATGGTGGCCACATTATGAGTTTATCTCCTTTCATGCCCATAGTAATGACTCAGAGGTATTCTTTGTACTTAAAACTTAAGGTACCTTCACACTGAGCAACTTTCCAACGAGAACGACAGCGATCTGTGACGTTGCAGCGTCCTGGATAGCGATCTCATTTTGTTTGACACACAGCAGCGATCAGTATCCCGCTGTGACATCGCTGGTCGTAGCTAGAAGTCTGGAACTTTATTTGGTCGTCAGGTCGGCGTGATTCGTCATGTTTGACAGCAAAAGCAACGATGCCAGCAATGTTTTTTCATGGAGCAACAACCAGCGAGAACGATAAGTACGTCACTGGATCGCTCCTGCATCGCTCAGCTGTTGTCGGTGTTTGACGTCTCCTAGCAACCTAAACAGCGACGCTGCAGCGATCGGCTCGTTGTCTATATCGCTGCAGCGTCGCTAAATGTGACGGTACCTTTACTGTTGCATATCCATGACTGGGATCAGTGTAGATCTTATCTGGTGGAAGGTGTGAAAGTAGATTTTACCAGGCTGAATGTCTTTGATCATCTAAAAGAAAAAAAAGCCCCTGGTGTGCAAGCCAGCTGCCAAATTATCCTCAACCAGTTCCCACAATCCATCTCTTCTGACCCAGCAGTCTGAACTATATATTTAGAACCATCCTTAGGGGTGCACGCATCTGGGGGTGCACGCTAGCATCCCAAAAGCAAAGCGTCACAGAAGATAAGAGTCGTGCTACCTCAGTTATTCCATGGCAGTTAGTCAGGGCAGGAGTCAGGTAACCCACACTCTGCTCTCCCTTCTATTCATGTGCTTTACTCCTATCCTCCTATGCTCCCTTGCTATCCATTTTCACCGCCCAATCCCCCCTCCACCACCACTCATATACATCAGCTCCTCACTCCTTCCCTCTCCCATGTACAGCTCCCATGCACTTCTCACCTTCTTGAAAAACCTCAGTCCGTCTTGCACAAACACACTGCATAAAAAAACTTCATACAATTCCAACAGCTACTTGCTATTTATCTTCCTACTCCTGCTGATTTCAGGGGACATCTCCCCAAACCCCGGTTCCACCATCCACCAACCTCAACCCTTACCCTACCTCACATCGAAACCTTAATAATGTTACTAATATTAATTGCACTCCTCCATCCCCTTCTTTTAATTGTGCCCTTTGGAATTCACGGTCTGTATGCAACAAGCTTCCTTTCCTACACAATTACTTTCTGAAAAACTCTCTGAATCTGTTGGCCCTCACGGAAACCTGGATTCAGGATTCTGACACGGTCTCTGCTGCTGCCATTTGCCATGGTGGCTTACAATTCTCCCATTCCCCGAGTCCAACAAACAGACCTGGTGGTGGAGTTGGCATACTCCTGTCCCCACAATGCACTTTCCAGGTCATCCCCCCAGTTCCATCACTCTCATTCCCTTCTTTTGAAGTCCACACCATCAGGCTCTTTCGTCCCCTCTCCCTTAGAGTAGCGGTCATATACCGGCCCCCAGGCTCACCCACCCACTTCCTGGACCATTTCTCTGCCTGGCTGCCGCACTTCATGTCCTCAGAACTACCAACCCTTATCCTGGGAGACTTCAATATCCCCATTAACAGCCCCACTTCCACATCTGCATCCCAGCTTCTATCACTAACCACGTCTCTCAGCCTCTCACAGCTCTCAACCTCTGAAACACACAAAGATGGTAACACCCTGGACCTGGTTTTCGCCCGGCTCTGCTCAATCTCCTACCTAGATAATTCACCGCTTCCCCTCTCTGACCACAACATTCTCTCCTTCACACTCACAAATCCTCGCTCACCCCAGCACCCTCCTACCTACCATTCAGTCAGAAATCTACAAGCCATTAACCCTCATACACTTTCAGACTCCCTACACTCATCATTGTCCCCAATCTCTTTGTTTTCCTGTCCTGATATGGCTGTACATCACTACAATGACACTCTTAGAAGCACCCTTGACCAAGTAGCTCCCTTCACCCTCAGAACCGCCAAACACAGAGTGAAACAGCCCTGGCTCACATCGCAAACCCGATTTCTCCAGCGATGCTCTAGGTGTGCTGAACGCTTATGGATGAAAACACGCACACCAGAAGACTTCATACACTTCAAATTTATGTTAAGGACCTATAACTCTGCCCTTCACCTCGCCAAACAGACCTACTTCACCACCCTGATCTCCTCACTATCCAACAACCCCAAGAAACTTTTTGACACCTTTCTCTCCCTCCTCAGGCCAAAAGCACAAGCCCCTATCACAGACATTTGTGCTGATGACCTGGCCTCCCACTTTATAGAGAAAATAGACAATATCAGTCAGGAAATCCGCTCCCAATCACCAAGTTCAGTGACTCCCATCCCTCCCCTCATTTCCCCTGGCTCACTCTCCACATTCGATCCCATCACAGAAGAAGTGTCCAAGCTCCTCTCCTCTTCTCATCCAACTACATGCACTACCGACCCCATTCCCTCACATCTCCTCCAGTCTCTCTCTCCAGTCGTCAAAAGTCACCTAACTACAATCTTTAATCTCTCCCTCTCCTCTGGCATTTTCCCCTCCTCCTTCAAACACTCTATCATTACTCCATTACTAAAGATACTCACCCTCGACCCATCCTGCAAAAACAAATACAGACCGGTCTCCAATCTCCCCTTCATCTCTAAACTCTTGGAGTGCCTGATATACTCCCGCCTTACCCGTTACCTCTCCACTCACTCCCTCCTAGAACCTTCACAGTCAGGTTTCCGCCCCCTACATTCAACAGAAACTGCACTCATCAAAGTGACCAATGACCTTCTGACAGCAAAACGTAATGGTGACCACTCTCTGCTCATTCTTCTCGACCTTCCTGCAGCTTTTGACACTGTTGACCACCCTCTCCTGCTCTCTAGGCTCCAGTCACTAGGAATTAAGGACACTGCTCTCTCCTGGTTCTCCTCCTACCTTTCTGACCGCTCCTTCAGTGTTCTGTTCTCTGGCTCCACTTCATCTCCGCTTCCTCTCGCTGTCGGGGTACCTCAGGGTTCAGTCCTTGGCCCCCTTCTCTTCTCCCTCTACACGGCCCCAATTGGACAGACCATCAGCAGATTTGGCTTTCAGTACCATCTTTATGCTGATGACACACAACTATACACGTCATCCCCTGACCTTACTCCCGCTGTACTACAGAACACCACTGACTGTCTGTTCGCAGTTTCCAACATCATGTCTGCTCTCTATCTGAGACTCAACCTCTCCAAAACTGAACTTCTCCGGCTCCTGCCATCTACTAACCTCCCTAAATCTGACATTTCCCTCTCCGTGGATGGCACCATAATAACACCCCGACAGCAGGCGCGCTGTCTGCGTGTTATGTTTGACTCCGATCTCTCCTTCACCTCCCATATACAATCTCTTGCCCGTTCGTACCGCTTACACCTAAAGAACATCTCTAGAATCCGCCCTTTTCTCACCATGGAGACAACTAAAACCCTCACTGTCGCCCTGATCCACTCCCGCCTGGACTACTGCAATGCTCTATTAATTAGCCTCCCCCTCACTCGACTTTCCCCTCTCCAGTCCATCCTTAATGTAGCAGCCAGGGTCGTCCATCTGGCTAATCGTTACTCGGACTCGTCCGCTCTTTGCCAGTCGTTACACTGGCTGCCCATTCATTACAGGATACAATTCAAAGTACTTGTTCTCACCCACAAAGCTCTCCACAGTGCGGCACCCTCTCACATCTCCTCCCTCATTTCTGTCTATCGGCCTAACCGACCACTGCGCTCTGCAAATGACTTTCGGCTAACCTCTGCAGTAATCTGTACCCCCTACTCCCGACTCCAAGACTTCTCCCGTGCTGCGCCAATCCTCTGGAATGCTCTACCCCAAGAAATTAGGACCATCCACAATTTGCATAGTTTTAGGCGCTCGCTCAAAACACATTTGTTCAGAGCGGCCTATCACGTTCAGTAATCAAAGTCATTTTATGTTTGTGTGTGTGTGTGTAGCCAATTCACTATCTCCATCTATCCCCCACCCCCTGAAGATGGCTGGACGATCATTGTAAATACATCATTACATCATTATGCAAAATACACCTGTACTTTGTATCTCCCCCTCCTCATTGTAGATTGTAAGCTCTCACGAGCAGGGTCATCTTATTTCGCTTTAATTATTGTATTGTTAACGTTGTTACTTATGACTGTTGTGTTTGAAACTGTTAAACTGTAAAGTGCTGCGGAATATGTTGGCACTATATAAATAAAGATTATTATGATTATTATTTGCAGCATGAGATGGTGTATTGTCATGCATGAAGATGATTTTGCTCCTGAAGGCACGTTTCTGCTTTTTATACCATGGAAGAAAGTTGTCGGTCAGAAACTCTATATACTTTGCAGAGGTCATTTTCACACCTTCAGGAACCTTAAAGGGCCCTACCAGCTGTTTCCCCATGATTCCCGGCCCTAAACATGACTCCTCCACCTCCTTGCTGACGTCGCAGCCCTGTTGGGACATGGTGGCCATCCACTACTCCATCCATCTGGACCATCCAGGGTTGCTCGACACTCATCGGTAAACAAGACTGTTTGGAAATTAGTCTTCATGTATGTTTGGGCCCACTGCAACCGTTTCTACTTGTGAACACTGTTAAGGGGTGGCCGAATAGTAGGTTTATGCACCACAGCAAGCCTTTGAAGGATCCTACACATTGAGGTTCGAGGGACTCGAGGCACCAGCAGCTTCAAAAAACTGTTTGCTGCTTTGTAATAGTATTTTGGCAGCTGCTCTCTTAACCCCTTAAGGTACCTTCACACTAAGCAACGCTGCAGCGATACCGACAACGATGTCGATCGCTGCAGCGTCGCTGTTTGGTCGCTGGAGAGCTGTCACACAGACAGCTCTCCAGCGACCAACGATGCCGAGGTCCCCGGTAACCCGGGTAAACATCGGGTTACTAAGCGCAGGGCCACGCTTAGTAACCCGATGTTTACCCTGGTTACCATCGTAAAAGTAAAAAAAACAAACACTACATACTTACCTTCTGCTGTCTGTCCCCAGCGCTCTGCTTCCCGCACTGTCTGTGAGCACAGCGGCCAGAAAGCAGAGCGGTGACGTCACCGCTCTGCTTTCCGGCTGACCGGCGCTGACACAGGATGCAGGAGGAGTGCAGAGAAGCACAGCGCCGGGGACAGACAGCAGAAGGTAAGTATGTAGTGTTTGTTTTTTTTACTTTTACGCTGGTAACCAGGGTAAACATCGGGTTACTAAGCGTGGCCCTGCGCTTAGTAACCCGATGTTTACCCTGGTTACCAGTGAAGACATCGCTGAATCGGTGTCACACATGCCGATTCAGCGATGTCTGCAGGGAGTCCAGCGACGAAATAAAGTTCTGGCCTTCTAGCTCCGACCAACGACATCACAGCAGGATCCTGATCGCTGCTGCGTGTCAAGCACAACGATATCGCTATCCATGATGCTGCAACGTCACGGATCGCTATCGTTATCGTTGTGAAGTTGTTTAGTGTGAAGGTACCTTTAGTGATGGAGCCAAATTTTTGAAATCTGACCAGTGTCACTTTATGTGGTAATAACTCTGCAATGCTTCAACAAATCCCAGTGATTTTGAGACTGTTTTTTGTGACATATTATACTTTATGATAATGGTAAATTTAGGTCAATATGTTTTGTGTTTATTTATAAAAAATATCAAAAATTTGAGAAAAATGTTAAAAAATTAGCAATTTTCAAACTTTGAATGATTATCCCATTAATCCAGATAGTCATACCACAGCAAAACATTAATAAATAACATTTCCCACATGTCAGCTTTACATCAGCATAATTTGTAAAATGTTATTTTATTTTTTTAGCATTTTAGGGGGTTTAAAATTGTAGCAGCAATTTTTCATTTTTTCAAGGAAATTTACTAAATTTATTTTTTAGGGACTTATCCATGTTTGAAGTGACTTTAGGGGTCTCATATATTGGGAAACTCCCAAACATGATACCATTTTAAAAACAGCACCCCCTGACATATCAAAAACTGCTGTGAGGTAGTTTATTAACCCTTCAGGTGCTTTACAGGAATTAATGCAAAGTGGTATGACAGAAGTGAAAATGTGTATTTTTATTACCTAAATGTCGCTAACTTCTGAACAGCTTACTAGAGCTGTCAGACTCTAAGGCCGCTATTTGGTCATGAATTGCCATGGCAAACATTAGGACCACACAATCATGATCTGAGGGCACCAATTTGAATAAATAGGAAGCCCCCACACTCTGTTAACCATATACAGTGGGGCAAAAAAGTATTTAGTCACTCAGCAATAGTGCAAGTTCCACCACTTAAAAAGATGAGAGGCGTCTGTAATTTACATCATAAGTAGACCTCAACTATGGGAGACAAACTGAGAAAAAAAAATCCAGAAAATCACATTGTCTGTTTTTCTAACATTTTATTTGCATAATATGGTGGAAAATAAGTATTTGGTCAGAAACAAACAATCAAGATTTCTGGCTCTCACAGACCTGTAACTTCTTCTTTAAGAGTCTCCTCTTTCCTCCACTCATTACCTGTAGTAATGGCACCTGTTTAAACTTGTTATCAGTATAAAAAGACACCTGTGCACACCCTCAAACAGTCTGACTCCAAACTCCACTATGGTGAAGACCAAAGAGCTGTCAAAGGACACCAGAAACAAAATTGTAGCCCTGCATCAGGCTGGGAAGACTGAATCTGCAGTAGCCAACCAGCTTGGAGTAAAGAAATCAACAGTGGGAGCAATAATTAGAAAATGGAAGACATACAAGACCACTGATAATCTCCCTCGATCTGGGGCTCCACGCAAAATGCCACCCCGTGGGGTCAGAATGATCACAAGAACGGTGAGCAAAAATCCCAGAACCACGCGGGGGGACCTAGTGAATGAACTGCAGAGAGCTGGGACCAATGTAACAAGGCCTACCATAAGTAACACACTACGCCACCATGGACTCAGATCCTGCAGTGCCAGACGTGTTCCACTGCTTAAGCCAGTACATGTTCGGGCCCGTCTGAAGTTTGCTTGAGAGCATTTGGATGATCCAGAGGAGTTTTGGGAGAATGTCCTATGGTCTGATGAAACCAAACTGGAACTGTTTGGTAGAAACACAACTTGTCGTGTTTGGAGGAAAAAGAATACTGAGTTGCATCCATCAAACACCATACCTACTGTAAAGCATGGTGGTGGAAACATCATGCTTTGGGGCTGTTTCTCTGCAAAGGGGCCAGGACGACTGATCCGGGTACATGAAAGAATGAATGGGGCCATGTATCGTGAGATTTTGAGTGCAAACCTCCTTCCATCAGCAAGGGCATTGAAGATGAAACGTGGCTGGGTCTTTCAACATGACAATGATCCAAAGCACACCGCCAGGGCAACGAAGGAGTGGCTTCGTAAGAAGAATTTCAAGGTCCTGGAGTGGCCTAGCCAGTCTCCAGATCTCAACCCTATAGAAAACCTTTGGAGGGAGTTGAAAGTCCGTGTTGCCAAGCGAAAAGCCAAAAACATCACTGCTCTAGAGGAGATCTGCATGGAGGAATGGGCCAACATACCAACAACAGTGTGTGGCAACCTTGTGAAGACTTACAGAAAACGTTTGACCTCTGTCATTGCCAACAAAGGATATATTACAAAGTATTGAGATGAAATTTTGTTTCTGACCAAATACTTATTTTCCACCATAATATGCAAATAAAATGTTAAAAAAACAGACAATGTGATTTTCTGGATTTTTTTTTCTCAGTTTGTCTCCCATAGTTGAGGTCTACCTATGATGTAAATTACAGACGCCTCTCATCTTTTTAAGTGGTGGAACTTGCACTATTGCTGACTGACTAAATACTTTTTTGCCCCACTGTATAATGATGTAGTCACTATTTACAGCAGCATCTAAGGGGTTAAACAGATTTGGATGGTGCAAACACTGATCGTGGCTGATGCAGAAAATTGTCAGCTGTAGTGCACAACCGACAGATGCTGGATTGTTACCTGTATGGGAAGGCTATTCTCTTATATGTGAGGTCAGTTAAAAGGCGTATTGGCTGTCATTAAGGGGTTAATCCAATGAATTTGTCTGACAGAAACCTTCCTCATTATGCCTTTATCTGCATGAACTCTGTCTGTGCTCTGTTTCAGTCACAAATCTCATCACAGTATGATCATCACTCTTTATTTTTCGTGAAATATCTAATGTTTTCATACCTTGTCCAAGGCATTACACTATTTAATGCTTTTCTGCAGCAGAGAGATGCTTTTTATTTCCCATATTGCTTGAAATCTGTGGCCTGTTTAATAATGTGGAACATCGTTTTTAAGTAGTTTTCCTTTAATTAGAATCACCTGGAAAACGAATTCACTAGTGATGAGCGAGTATACTCGGTACTAGAGATTTCCCGAGCACGCTTTGGTGTCCTCCGAGTATTTGTATGTACTCGGAGATTTAGTCTTCTGCGCCGCAGCTGAATGACTTACATCTGTTCGCCAGCATAAGTACATGTGGGGATTCCCTAGCAACCAGGCAACCCCCACATGTACGTATGCTGGCTAACAGATGTAAATCATTCAGCTGCCATGCAGAAAACTAAATCTCCGAGTACTTACCAATACTCGGAGGACACCCAAGCGTGCTCGGGAAATTTCGAGTAGCGAGAAAACTCGCTCATCACTAATTATCACATGTGTTTAAGATTGATTTCAGTTAACCATTGAGCCCTGAGACACAATACCATCCATGAGTTTATTTGAAAAACAAAACAATTAAATCTTTATGACACTTAAATCCAATTTCCATAATAATTTGGAACATGGTGTATATACTGAACTGTGGGGTACATGTTTTTTCTATTAGTCACCTACTGACTAACCTTCAGGGGGTGAATTATGGGTATAGTTTTAAATTTGGAATTAATAAAGTTTAGTTTTATCCTTTTGTCAGCAAATATGAGGAATAACAAGAAACACCACATTACCTCATTTACTGAAGTCTTCAGCAGCCATAGTCCAGGGCACTAGATCACCTAATACCTAATAAGAATATACTCACCCTCGGACGCGCCCTGCTTCTTTCCGGCAGCCTTCCTTCCTAAGAATCAGCACTTGAAGGACCTTCGGTGACGTCACGGCTTGTGATTGGTCGCGTGAGCGGTCACATGGGCTGTCGCGCGACCAATCACAAGCCGCGACATCATCTAAGGTCCTTCACGCGCTGATTCTAAGGAAGGAAGACTGCCGGTTAGTACCAGGGTGGGCAGAGGGTAAGTATAGCAATATTTTTTTTTTTATTTCTTTATTTTACACTTAAATATGGATCCCAGGGCCTGAAGGAGAGTTTCCTCTCCTTCAGACCCTGGAAACCATAGTATCCCATTGCACTGCATTGGGTTTCGTGTTTCGGTCGACCCCGACTTTTCTATAGGATCGGCCGATTTCACTCGACCCGACTTTTGAGAAAGTCGGGTTTTGTGAAACCTGACCCGATCCTATAAAAGCAAAAGTCGCTCAACCCTACTGGGTGAAGCTAACCCATGTGTGATCACATTATACCGCCATATAGTGTCCACAATTACCGAGCAGCAGGAGTTTCTCTGCACGGTGGACCCCGGGCTGCGAACACACCTGATATCTTCCATATTATTCATAGATACGTTCCGCTAGCCCTAACAGTATGTACTCCCCGTGTTTGCATGGGTTTCCACCCCCATTCCAAATATACACTGATAGGGAATTTACATTGTGAGCCCCACTGGGGACAGCGATAATAATGTGTGCAAACTGTAAAGCACTGCGGAATATGTTAGCACTATAAAAAATAAAGATTATTAAGATTCCGTTTCTGGTTAAAAAACATTTCCCACATTCTGAACAGGAAAAAGGCTTCTCCACTATGTGGATTCTCTGATAGCGATCAAGATTTATTTTCCATTTAACATGAAAGGGGTTTCTCCCCTGTGTGGGTTCTTTGGTGCCTATAAAGAACTGATTTACGGATAAAAGATTTCCCACATTCTGAACAGGAAAAAGGCTCCTCCCCTGTGTGAGATTGCTGGTGCTTAACACAATCTGATTTATTGCTAAAACATTTTTCACATTCTGAACATGAAAAAGGTTTTGCTCCTGTGTGAGTTCTCTCATGTGTAACAAAATGTGATTTACGTGCAAAACATTTCCCACATTCTGAACAGGAAAAAGGCTTCTCCCCTGTGTGAGTTCTCTGGTGCTGAACACAATTTGATTTATTGCTAAAACATTTTCCACAGTCTGAACAAGAAAAAGGCTTCTCCCCTGTGTGAGTTCTCTGGTGAGTAACAAAATGTGATTTCTCATTAAAACATTTCCCACATTCTGAACATGAAAAAGGCTTCTCCCCTGTGTGAATTCTCTGGTGAGTAACAAAATGTGATTTACGTGCAAAACATTTCCCACATTCTGAACATGAAAAAAGCTTCTCCCCTGTGTGAATTCTCTGGTGAATATCAAAATGTGATTTACGTGTAAACCATTTCCAACATTCTGAACAGGAAAAAGGCTTTTCGCCTGTGTGAGTTCTTTGGTGTCTAACAAAATGTGATTTGTTATTAAAACATTTCCCACATTCTGAACATGAAAATGACTTCTTTGCTTTAGGAGCAGTTTGTTTTTTAATGCCTCTTTTGTGACTTTGATTTTTCTTAGTAGTCAGTAATGAATCAGAAGGTGGGACCTGTTTCATAGGATCAGATGACAGATCTTTGCTGTGAATGGATAATGATATATCTGGAGTAATGGCATTCATTTCAGTTGTATCTTGTAGGATCTCAAGATCATCAGATTTACGAATTGAAGAGGTCAGCTGTCCCTTTGATCTCCTGGTACAGTCAGCAGCTAAAATAAAATAAAAATTTTTAATAAAATATCCTTTTATATTTTTGAACACTTCTACTTAACCCATTAACCTTCAATGTTTTTTTCGGTTTTGCGTTTTCGTTTTTTGCTCCCCTCCTTCCCAGAGCCATAACTTTTTAAATTTTTCTTTCAATATGGCCATGTGAGGGCTTATTTTTTGCGGGATGAGTAGCACTTTTGAACAATTCCATTGGTTTTACCATGTCGTGTACTAGAAAATGGGAAACAAAATTCCAAGTGTGGTGAAAATGCAAACAAAAGTGCAATCTTACTCTAGTTTTTTGTTTGCCTTTTTTGATAGGTTCACTAAATGCTAAAACTCACCTGCCATTATGATTCTCCAGGTCATTAAGAGTTCATAGACACCAAACATGTCTAGGTTCTTTTTTATCTAAGTGGTGAAAAAAAATGCCAAACTTTATTAAAAAAATAATAAAAAATTGTGCAATATTCCGATATCCGTAGCATCTCCATTTTTCGTGATCTGGGTTGGTTGAGAGCTTATTTTTTGCGTGCCAAGCAGACATTTTTAATGATACCACTTTTGTGCAGATAAGTTCTTTCGATTGCCCGTTATTGCATTTTAACCCCTTAGCGACCGCCGATACGCCTTTTAATGGCGGCCGCTAAGGGTACTTAAACCACAGCGCCGTTAATTAACGGCGCTGTGGAAAAAGTGAATAGCGCCCCCCAGAGGCCGATTTTCTCCAGGGTCTCGGCTGCCGGGGGTAGCCGAGACCCCAGAGAACATGATTCGGGGGTTTTTTAACCCACCCCGCATTTGCGATCGCCGGTAATTAACCGTTTACCGGCGATCGCAAAAAAAAAAAGCGATCTCTTTTTAATTTCTCTGTCCTCCGATGTGATCACACATCGGAGGACAGAGAAAAAGGGTCCCAGGTGGCCCCCCAATACTCACCTATCTCCCCCGATGCTCCTCGTGTCTCCCGGTGGGCGCCGCCATCTTCAAAATGGCGGGTGCATGCGCATTGCGCCCGCCGGCCGGCCCCGCGAGAATCTTTGGGGTCTCGGCTGCCGGGGGTAGCCGAGACCCCAAAGAGCATGATCGGGGTCGGTTTTACCGACCCCTGTTTTGCGATCGCCGGTAATTAACTGTTTACCGGCGACCGCAAAAAAAAAAAAGTAAAGTGTAATTCTCTGTCCTCTGATGTGATCGCACATCAGAGGACAGAGAAATAGGGGGATTCGGGGACCCTACAATACTCACCTGTGTCCCTGGATCCTCTTGCTGCTCCTCCTGGCCGCCGGCAGAAGAAAATGGCGGGCGCATGCGCAGTGCGCCCGCCATCTGTCTCCATCTGCCGGCCGGCAGGAGAAGAGCAGTTGGGGCTAAAATTAGGGGTAGGGTTAGGGGTAGGGTTAGGGGTAGGGTTAGGGTTAGGGTTGGGGCTAAATTTAGGGTTAAGGTTGGGGCTAAATTTAGGGTTAGGGTTGGGGCTAAATTTAGGGTTAGGCTTCTTTCACACTTACGTCGGTACGGGGCCGTCGCAATGCGTCGGCCCGACATACCGACGCACGTTGTGAAAATTGTGCACAATGTGGGCAGCGGATGTAGTTTTTCAACGCATCCGCTGCCCAATCTATGTCCTGGGGAGGAGGGGGCGGAGTTACGGCCACGCATGCGCGGTCAGAAATGGCGGATGCGACGTACAAAAAAACGTTTCATTGAACGTTTTTTTGTGACGACGGTCCGCCAAAACACAACTGATCCAGTGCACGACGGATGCGACGTGTGGCCATCCGTCACGATCCGTCGGCAATACAAGTCTATGGGCAAAAAACGCATCCTGCGGGCACATTTGCAGGATCCCTTTCTTGTCCAAAACGACGGATTGCGACGGAATGCCAAACGAAGTAAGTGTGAAAGTAGCCTTAGGGCTAGGGTTAGGGTTGGGGCTAAAGTTAGGGCTAGGGTTGGGGCTAAAGTTAGGGTTAGAGCTGGGATTAGGGTTAGGGTTTGGATTAGGGTTGGTATTAGGGTTAGGGTTGGCATTAGGGTTACGCTTGGGATTAGGGTTAGGTTTGGGATTAGGGTTAAGGTTAGGGTTGTGATTAGGGGTGTATTGGGATTAGGGTTAGGTTTGAGGTTAGGGTTGAGATTAGGATTAGGGGTGTGTTGGATTTAGGGTTTTGATTAGGGTTATGGTTAGGGTTGACATTAGGGTTGTTTTGGGGTAAGGGTTGTGATTATGGTTAGGGTTAGATCTAGATAAGTTCCTTGGGGGGGTCTAGTTTCCAAAATGGGGTCACTTGTGGAGGGTTTCTACTGGTTAGGTACATCAGGGGCTCTGCAAACGCAACATAATACCCGCAGACCATTCTATCAAAGTCTGCATTCCAAAACGGCGCTCCTTCCTTCCGAGCTCTGCCGTGCGCCCAAACAGTGGTTTACCCCCACATATGGGGTACCAGCATACTCAGGACAAATTGGACAACAACTTTTGGGGTCCAATTTCTCTTGTTACCCTTGTGAAAATAAAAACTTGGGGGCTAAAAAATCTTTTTTGTGGAAAAAAAAATTTTTTTTTATTTTCACGGCTCTGCATTATAAACTTCTGTGAAGCACTTGGGCATTCAAGGTTCTCACCACACATCTAGATAAGTTCCATGGGGGGTCTAGTTTCCAAAATGGGGTCACTTGTGGGGGATTTCTACTGTTTAGGCACATCAGGGGCTCTCCAAACGCGACATGGCGTCCGATCTCAATTCCAGCCAATTCTACATTGAAAAAGTAAAACAGCACTCTTTCTCTTCCAAGCTCTGCGGTGCGCCCAAACAGTGGTTTACCCCCACATATTGGGTATCGATGTACTCAGGAGAAATTGCACAACAACTTTAGTGGTCTAATTTCTCCTGTTACCCTTGTGAAAATAAAAATTTGTGGGCAAAAATTCATTTTTGTAGAAAAAATGCAATTTTTTTTTTCACGGCTCTACGTTATAAACTTCTGTGAAGCACATGGGGGTTCAAAGTGCTCGCCACACATCTAGATAAGTTCCTTAAGGGGTCTAGTTTCCAAAATGGTGTCACTTGTGGGGGGTTTCCACTGTTTAGGCACATCAGGGGCTCTCCAAATGCGACATGGCGTCCAATCTCAATTCCAGCCAATTCTACATTGAAAAAGTAAAACGGCACTCCTTCTCTTCCAAGCTCTGCGGTGCGCCCTAACAGTGGTTTACCCCCACATATTGGGTATCAGCGTACTCAGGAGAAATTGCACAACAATTTTTGTGGTCTAATTTCTCCTGTCACTTTTGTGAAAATAAAAATTTGTGGGCAAAAAGATCATTTTTGTAGAAAAAATTCGATTTTTTTTTCACGGCTCTACATTATAAACTTCTGTGAAGCACATAGGGGTTCAAAGTGCTCACCACACATCTAGATATGTTCCTTAAGGGGTCTAGTTTCCAAAATGGGGTCACTTGTGGGGGGTTTCCACTGTTTAGGCACATCAGAGGCTCTCCAAACGCGACATGGCGTCCAATCTCAATTCCAGCCAATTCTACATTGAAAAAGTAAAACAGCACTCTTTCTCTTCCAAGCTCTGCGGTGCGCCCAAACAGTGGTTTACCCCCACATATTGGGTATCGATGTACTCAGGAGAAATTGCACAACAACTTTAGTGGTCTAATTTCTCCTGTTACCCTTGTGAAAATAAAAATTTGTGGGCAAAAATTCATTTTTGTAGAAAAAATGCAATTTTTTTTTTTCACGGCTCTACGTTATAAACTTCTGTGAAGCACATGGGGGTTCAAAGTGCTCGCCACACATCTAGATAAGTTCCTTAAGGGGTCTAGTTTCCAAAATGGTGTCACTTGTGGGGGGTTTCCACTGTTTAGGCACATCAGGGGCTCTCCAAATGCGACATGGCGTCCAATCTCAATTCCAGCCAATTCTACATTGAAAAAGTAAAACGGCACTCCTTCTCTTCCAAGCTCTGCGGTGCGCCCTAACAGTGGTTTACCCCCACATATTGGGTATCAGCGTACTCAGGAGAAATTGCACAACAATTTTTGTGGTCTAATTTCTCCTGTCACCCTTGTGAAAATAAAAATTTGTGGGCAAAAAGATCATTTTTGTAGAAAAAATTCGATTTTTTTTTTCACGGCTCTACATTATAAACTTCTGTGAAGCACATAGGGGTTCAAAGTGCTCACCACACATCTAGATATGTTCCTTAAGGGGTCTAGTTTCCAAAATGGGGTCACTTGTGGGGGGTTTCCACTGTTTAGGCACATCAGAGGCTCTCCAAACGCGACATGGCGTCCAATCTCAATTCCAGCCAATTCTACATTGAAAAAGTAAAACAGCACTCTTTCTCTTCCAAGCTCTGCGGTGCGCCCAAACAGTGGTTTACCCCCACATATTGGGTATCGATGTACTCAGGAGAAATTGCACAACAACTTTAGTGGTCTAATTTCTCCTGTTACCCTTGTGAAATTAAAAATTTGTGGGCAAAAATTCATTTTTGTAGAAAAAATGCAATTTTTTTTTTTCACGGCTCTACGTTATAAACTTCTGTGAAGCACATGGGGGTTCAAAGTGCTCGCCACACATCTAGATAAGTTCCTTAAGGGGTCTAGTTTCCAAAATGGTGTCACTTGTGGGGGGTTTCCACTGTTTAGGCACATCAGGGGCTCTCCAAATGCGACATGGCGTCCAATCTCAATTCCAGCCAATTCTACATTGAAAAAGTAAAACGGCACTCCTTCTCTTCCAAGCTCTGCGGTGCGCCCTAACAGTGGTTTACCCCCACATATTGGGTATCAGCGTACTCAGGAGAAATTGCACAACAATTTTTGTGGTCTAATTTCTCCTGTCACCCTTGTGAAAATAAAAATTTGTGGGCAAAAAGATCATTTTTGTAGAAAAATTCGATTTTTTTTTCACGGCTCTACATTATAAACTTCTGTGAAGCACATAGGGGTTCAAAGTGCTCACCACACATCTAGATATGTTCCTTAAGGGGTCTAGTTTCCAAAATGGGGTCACTTGTGGGGGGTTTCCACTGTTTAGGCACATCAGAGGCTCTCCAAACGCGACATGGCGTCCAATCTCAATTCCAGCCAATTCTACATTGAAAAAGTAAAACGGCGCTCCTTCACTTCCAAGCTCTGCGGTGCGCCCAAACAGTGGTTTACCCTCACATATGGGGTATCGACGTATTCAGGAGAAATCGCACAACAACTTTTGTGGTCTAATTTCTCCTGTTACCCTTGTGAAAATAAGAATTTGTGGGCGAAAAGATCATTTTTGTGTAAACAAAAGCGATTTTTTATTTTCACGGCTCTACGTTATAAACTTCTGTGAAGCACTTGGGGGTTCAAAGTGCTCACCACACATCTAGATAAGTTCCTTAAGGGGTCTAGTTTCCAAAATGGTGTCACTTGTGGGGAGTTTCCACTGTTTAGGCACATCAGGGGCTCTCTAAACGTGACATGGCGTCCGATCTCAATTCCAGCCAATTCTGCATTGAAAAAGTCAAACGGCGCTCCTTCACTTCTAAGTTCTGCGGTGCGCCCAAAAAGTGGTTTACCCCCACATATGGGGTATTGGTGTATTCAGGAGAAATTGCATAACAAAATTTATGGTTACATTTCTGTTTTTATACTTGTGAAAATAAAAAAAAGGTTCTGAATTAAGATGTTTGCAAAAAAAAGTTAAATGTTAATTTTTTCCTTCCACATTGTTTCAGTTCCTGTGAAGCACGTAAAGGGTTAATAAACTTCTTGAATGTGGTTTTGAGAACCTTGAGGGGTGTAGTTTTTAGAATGGTGTCACACTTCATTATTTTCTATCATATAGACCCCTCAAAATGACTTCAAATGTGATGTGGTCCCTAAAAAAAATGGTGTTGTAAAAATGAGAAATTGCTGGTCAACTTTTAACCCTTATAACTCCCTAACAAAAAAAAAAATTGTTTCCAAAATTGTGCTGATGTAAAGTAGACATGTGGGAAATGTTATTTATTAACTATTTTTCGTGACATATCTCTCTGATTTAAGGGCATAAAAATACAAAGTTTGAAAATTGCAAAATTTTAAAAATTTTCGCCATATTTCTGTTTTTTTCATAAATAATCGCAAGTAATATCGAAGAAATGTTACCACTAACATGAAGTACAATATGTCTCGAAAAAACAATCTCAGAATCAGCGGGATCCGTTGAAGCGTTCCAGAGTTATAACCTCATAAAGTGACAGTGGTCAGAATTGCAAAAATTGGCCTGGTCATTAAGTACCAAATTGGCTCTGTCACTAAGGGGTTAATACCATGTTGTGGCGTCCAAAAAAACTTAATTCTGGCATTTTTAATTTTTTTCTCACTATGCCGTTTAGCATTCAGGTTTATCCTTTTTTATTGATAGATTGGGAGATTCTGAACGCGGCGATGCCAAATATGTAGGTTTGTGTTTTTTTATTGTTTTACTTTGAATGGGGTGAAAGGGAGGTGATTTAAACTTTTATATTTTTTTACTTTTTTCCTATTTTTTAAAATATGATGCTCAGATCGCTCATATGTTGCAGAATTACAGCATTGCTATGAGCGCCGACCACAGGGTGAGGCTCATAGTAATCTGGCATAAACAACCAAAGAGATCTTCAGAAGAGTTCTGGTGGTCATACCAATGCACAGCTGACCCCCGATCACGAGAGTCAGCAGTGAGCTCATTTCCAGCTTGATGGCCGAAAGCGCTTGTTAAATGCCGCTGTCAGAGTTTGACAGCGGCATTTAACTAGTTAAATAGGCACAGGTGGATCGCGATTCCGCCAGTGCCTATTGTGGCCACATGTCAGCTGTTCAAAACAGCTGACATGTCCCGGCTTTGATGCGGGCTCACCGCCGGAGCCCGCATCAAAGCGGGGGTTCTGCCATCGGAAGTACTATTCTGTCTGATAGCAGAGATGGGTTAAACTGTCCATAAAAATGGCAAGCTATGTAAAAAAAACTTTTATTATTTACCAAGACAATGACAGTTCACAGTCTAATAGAAAACCTTGTTGGATGAACCAGTAGTGAGTGGTGTTCAACTGTTTGTTCATTCTGCCTCCCAAAAATCGAATAAAAAGAAACCAATCAATGTTATGTAGGCGAAAATAATACCAATTCTCATCTCACAAAAAACAAACCCCCACTCAGGTCCATCATCTGTCAATGGAAAAACAGAGGTTCCCACACTATTAGTGGCTCAAAGGCTGTTGAAAAGTAACAGTTTCTATAAGGCCGGTTTCACACGTCAGTGGCTGCGGTACGTGAGGTGACAGTTTCCTCACGTATCGGAGACGCTGACTCACGTAGACACATTGAAATCAATGTGTCACTGCACATGTCAGCGTGTTTTCACGGACCATGTGTCCCTGTGCAAAACACGGAGACATGTCAGTGTTCGTGGGAGCGCACGAATTACATGGACCCATTAAAGTCAATGGGTCCGTGTAAAACACGTACCGCACACGTATGCTGTCTGTGTGCAGTCCGTGTGCCGTGCAGGAGACAGCGCTACTGTAAGCGCTGTCCCCCCCACGTGGTGCTGAAGCCGCCATTCATATCTTCTTTCAAGCAGCGTTCGCCGGCTAGAAGATATGAAAAATCCTTTTTTTTTGTTTTTTCCGTGTTTAAAATAAAGATCCCTGTCCCATAGGGGTGGAGCCGTATATTCATGACTGTAATGGGTGGCACCACGTGACCGCTCATACAGGAGAAGGTGCGGCGAGGACAGGACGCTGCGAGGGAGCCGGGTGAGTATTTTAGTAACAGCGGGGGGGGGGGGGGGCGGGGGCGCACAGGGGGTGGGAGGGGGTTGGGGACAGGGATCTTTATTTTAAACATGGAAAAAAACAAAAAAAAAGGATTTTTCATATCTTCTAGCCAGCGAACGCTGCTGGAAAGAAGATATGAATGGCGGCTTCAGCACCAGAAGCAGGGGACAACGCTTACTTGTAGCGCTGTCTCCTGCACGGTCCGTGTGGTACCCAGTTGGCACACGGGCGGCACACGGCTGCCGCACATGTGCCACACTGATGTTCACGGTAAGCACACAAGCACACGGACACGGATAATTCCGGTATCGATTTTTCTGGTACTGGAATTATCTGGACGTGTGAGACTGGCCTAAACCAATACAGCAAAATCCACTCACACTTCTGAGTCTTGCAGTGTGCTCAAACAACATTTACGATCCCTGTATGTAGCAATATTATATATTGAGAATAATCCACTTAATTTCTGGTGTGTGTCTCCTAATGACAGAAAAAACCCACAATGGTCACAGAAATAACTTGAATCTGACAAAAGTAATAATAATAAAAAATCGATGAAAATGAAGAAATGAAAGTCTGCTTTTCAACCATGCTTCCACAGTATTAAAAAATAAATAAAACTCATGAAATAGGCCTGCACAAAAATGATGGAATCCTTAATATTTTGCTGCACAACCTTTTGAGGCAATCATGCGATTCCTATAACTGTCAATGAGACTTCTGCACCTCTCAACAGGTATTTTGGCGCACTGCTCAAGAGCAAACTGCTCCAGTTGTCTCCAGTCTGAAGGTTCCCTTTTCCAGACGGCATGTTTCAGCTATTTCCAAAGATGCTCAATAGGATTTAGGTCAGGGCTCATAAAAGGCCACTTCAGAATAGTCTAATGTTTCCCTCTTAGCCATTCTTGGGTGCTTTTAGCTGTGTGTTTTGGGTCATTATCCTGTTGCAAGACCCATGACCTGTGACTGAGACCAAGCCTTCTGACACTGGGCAGCATAATTCTATCTAGAATCCCTTGGTAGTCTTGAGATTTCATTGTACCCTGTACAGATTCTAGACACCTGTGCAAGATGCAGCAAAGCAGCCCCAGAACATAACAGAGCCTCCTCCATGTTTCACAGTAGGGACAGTGTTTTTTTCTTAATATGCTTCATTTTTCTGTCTGTGAACATAGAGCTGATGTGCCTTGCCAAAAAGTTCCATTTTTGTCTCATCTGTCCATAGGACATTCTCCCAGAAGCTTTGTGGCTTGTCAACATGTAGTTTGGCAAACTCCAGTCTGGCTATTTATGATTTTTTTCAGCAATGGTGTCCTCCTTGGTCATTTCCCATGAAGTCCACTTTGGCTCATACAACAACGGATGTGCAATCTGACACTGATGTTCCTTGAGCTTAAAGTACACTTTTAATTTGTTAAGTTCTTCTGGGCTCTTTTGTTACTATTCTATTATCCATGTCTTTGATTTGCCATCAATTTTCCTCCTGTGGCCACATCTAGTGAGGCTGGCTTCAGTCCCATGGATATTAAATTTCTGACTAATATGTGCAACTGTAGTCACAGGAACATCAAGCTGCTTGGAGATGGTCTTATAACTGTTACCTTTAACATGTTTGTCTACAATTTTCTTTCGGCAGAATGTAATTTTTTTTCTAAGCCTCACAATAGCCACAACAATACAGGCATTATCAACAATAATATCAACACTGTCATATGCATTATGTAAAAATGGGGGGCAGGTCAGTGAGGGATCAGCGACCTGTCATAAGCCAATACAGATGAACATGTAATCAGAGCACCACATAAAGCCCCACCCACAGCCCCGCCCCAGAACAAAACACATAAAGCCCCGCCCCAAAGCACCACATAAAGCCCCGCTGCAGAGCACAAGAATCTCATTAACTGAAAACTACAAATACAGATTATACAACAGTAAACCAGAGTTGCATTCATTTATGGTGAACCATTCTAGGAAGCCAACATCATCATTACCCTCCACTTTCTCTTACAGGCCATCATAATATTTTTCTTCAAGTGATTTTCTATCTTATCAGCACATTCTACGTACGCGGTCATTTGGCTTTATAGTTCACAGATCTGGGCAGGTAACAGCGTCTCCTAAACCCAGGGGATAGGTGGATCTACCAGGTTGTAAGTTCTATAGAAAAGGGCTTTCAATGCCCAAAATTATTTGAACAGTTTTGGGTTGAGGAGAATGTTGTGGTCTAGAGGCAAAATGGTGATCATGGTAATACGGCCGGACTACACCACCGATAAAGCAGCCACAGCGGATGACTGAGAAGAATCTATGACTTCTCTGCATTTAGTGGTTACTACTCACCTGGGTAGCCATATGTAGGAATCTCCTCTTTACACCACTCATCCCCCCTCACATATGTCTCTGTAGTATTAATATGGGTCAGATCTTCACCCTGAAACAAATATTGTAAAAGTCACCGACAGATGGAGAAGTGACATCTATGATCAGCTCTAATCCTGCCATCTCCACCGTTCTCATTACACAAGTATAAAACATGTAATACTGGTGGATAAAACAAGACTGAGCACAAGACATTCACAGCCGTCTACACATCACAGGGGAGATCTCCTGACACCTTCTCTCCATCTACCTGATGATCTTGAGGAGAATGGGGATCTTCTTGCTTGCAGTCCTGTGGAAGAAGAGGACGGGGACATCTCTCTGGTGTTGTTCTCTTACTGGATAGATCTGGAGGAAACACATACAGGGAGTGAATTCATTCTTTACATACAGATAATTGTAGGCCGTGTGTATTTAGACCTGTCTATTACCTGGAGATGTGAGGGGCTGGGGAACCTCCATTATGACGTTCTTGTACAGATCTCTGTGACCTTCTAAATACTCCCACTCTTCCATAGAGAAATAGACCGCTACATCCTGACACCTTATAGGAACCTGACACATACAATGATACAGTCATCCCCCGATCTCTGCACAGTGTTACTGTATAATGTCCCAGCATTCCCAGCAGTGTCACCTCTCCAGTCAGCAGCTCAATCATCTTGTAGATGAGTTCTATGATCTTTCGGTCGTTGATGTCCTCATGGATCAAGGGGTGAGGTGCAGGCCCCGTGATTGGGCTCAGGGGTCTTCTCCATCCCTCAGACACAGGATCCTGACAGCGATCACTAGAGGTCTTCTTCCCCACGGTGTAATCCTGGTAATGGAGAGACACATTAATAAATCTCACTACAGACATTCCAGAGTCCTCACCTCTCCAGTTCTGTCCATCTGTTATTGCCATAGATAAGAATGATGTAATGTGACATCATGAGGCTCTCTCACCTCTCCAGTAAGCCGGAAGAGGATCTCTAGTGTGAGGTTTAATATCCTCTCTGCCATCTTGTCTGAGTCAATATCCATCTTTGATGGGTAAATCAGGAAAATTTTCTTTTGTGGAAGATCTTCACTGAGAGGATGAGATATTGTAGAGACCTGAATGAGAAGATGAGCCGATTTAACATCAGAAGAATCCTGTGTAATAATTAGTGTTGAGTATTCCGATACTTCAAGTATCGGGTATCGGACGATATTTGCTGTATCGGAATTCCGATACCGAGTTCCGATACTTTCAGTATATCGGATACCAGAATCGGAAGTTCCCATATTTCAAAGAGCCCGAATTCAGCCAGTGAGGAATGTGTAGAAGTGTGGGCACATCCTGTTCTGCATGGTAGGCATGTAACTACTGGCATGGCTGTGATTGGCTGCTGAAATGATGTCATGGTGCACTATAAAAGTCGCTGCTGCCATTTTTGGCTCACTCTGCTGTGAATTCAGTTAGGGACAGGACGCTGTGTTCTGACTGAGGGCCAATTTAGAGATAGCGATTTGCTTCATTGTGCTTTACCCAGGCTAATTTAGCAACCGCTGTGTGAGAACCTTGCTTTTGTCTTGCAGCGCTGTTCACAGCTGTCTGCAAGGTCTCTGTGTGTGTGAATGCAGCTCACTCTGTAGTCTGTCCGCAGCCACCGCTGGTTGTAGTCAGCTCAGGGTGCGTCACTGCCTCATACTGTTCAATCCATTGTACTTTTTGCAATTAGTGCAGCCTGCTGCACATTTTTTCAAATTTATCCTATTAGTGGCTTTCCATCCGTATCCTGCTAGATTGTGGAAAAACACAATATAGGATTACATAGAGGAGCTTGTTTTGGCCTTGCAGCGCCATTTACGGCTGTCTGCACGGTCTATGTGTTGAGTGCAGCTCGCTCTCTAGTCTGTTCTGCCGCCACAGCCGGTTGTAGTCAGCTCAGGGTGCGTCACTACCTCAAACCGTTCCATTTTCCATTTCTCAAATAGTGCAGCCTGCTGCACATTTTTTCAAATTTATCCTATTAGTGGCTTTCCCTCCGTATCCTGCTAAATTGTGGAAAAACACTATATAGGATTACATAGAGGAGCTTGATTTGGCCTTGCAGCGCCGTTCACGGCTGTCTGCACGGTCTGTGTGTGAGTGCAGCTTACTCTGTAGTCTGTTCTGCAAAAAAAAAATAATAATAATAAAGTTCACCAAACACTCCACTTTACAGTTGTGTAGGCCACATTAGCTCATATAAAAGTCTAGTCCACACTTTAAAAATTAGTGTTTCTTATACCTGTTAGGAGCTGTTCAAGAATAAGCACACTAAGCCCTTAGTACTTTTCTGCCTATCTTTATCAGTCTACCAAGATGAAGAAGGCAGGAAGTAAGGCACGTGGGCATGGAGCAGGGAGGCAATGTGGGGATTCTGTGCCTGCTGCGGGCACCGGTGACTCATCATCACCCAGTTTCAGCAGGGAACAGTCCTTCATGCACAGCTCTGTAGGAAATCGCCATACCCCGCTGCTGCGGGAAGAACAAATTGAAGCCGTTGTCAGATGGATGGCAGCTAACGCATCGACTTCAATTAGTGCCACATCCTCTCAGGCACAGAGCACTGGAGAGCCCCACCTGTCTCTTCACCACCTGCCAAATTGCCCAGGCAGTCAGAGAGCCCAGGACAGGAGCAATCTCTACTTCTGTTCTCTGATTCTCTTGGCTTGGAAAGAGGGGGCCAGCCAAGCAGCATTGGAGAAATGGAAGAAGAGGCAGTATGCAGTGATGCCCAACAGCTTTGTCTCTCTGATTCTGAAGAGGCAGGTGGGCCAGTGCCTCCGGTCAGCACACCTCTGTAGGCATCTGATGATGAGACTCAGGTGCCACTTTCTGGTGCGTACTGTGCTGCCGAGACTACCCAGGAGAAGCAGTTGGTGGAAGAGGGTAGTGTAGATGATGAGGTCCTTGACCCATCGTGGCCTGAGGTACAGGAAGGTGGTGGGAGCAGCTCTGAGGAAGAGATTCCCCGAACGGTCCAAAGAGGGAGAGGGACGGGGGGAAGACTGCGGTGCCTGTAGCCTCCACTTCGGCACCCATTCGGAGCATGGCTCTTCCAAAAGCCAAAACGGGCGCTCCCAAGACTTGCAGTGCCTGGTCCTTTTTTGACACAGTTGCAGATGACATTTGCTTAGTCATGCACTGCGCATGCCCATGAATCCCAGGCCCACAGTGTGATTAAATCAGAAGACGCTATGAGGTGGGATCTCGGGTAGCGCGGCCGCACAGGCACAGTCAGCCTGACACCAAATGTTGTCAGAAGACAGGCAGCGCTAACTGCGCATGGCCAAGGTTGAACATAACAGCGCAGGCTACGGGACAGATTCAAACAACGCTGAAGAGGCGGCGCATGGCGCCAAGGGGGTAGGAATGATGGCATTGCTGCGTCCCATTATGAAGGAAAGTCCCACCTTCGGGACAGTTTCACGGTATCAGGGGACACATTTTAGAAGTGTTTAGTTCTGCGTTTCCAAGGAGCATAATTAAAAGAGTTACCTTTTCCTTTTGCAGCATTACTACTACACAAGGTGGCTCTTTCAGTTACAAACGCTTGGGGGGATTAAACGTTCCCTTTCAACTTGCTACAATTAGGCCTCGGCCTACACTCTGCCTCTCCTGCTTTCCCTGAGCTTCAACACCGCCAGTCGTTGCCCAGAAGTGCTGTCTGCACAGAGAAAAACACTCGCTCCTGTGTTAGTGGGGTTCAGTAACGCCAGCTGCTCCCCTGCTGTGTGTGCGGCAAAAACTAAAGTCTGCTCCTCCTGCTTTCCCTGGGCTTCAACACCGCCAGTTGTTGCCCGGAAGTGCTGTCTGCACAGAGAAAAACACTCGCTCCTGTGTTAGTGGGGTTCAGTAACGCCAGCTGCTCCCCTGCTGTGTGTGCGGCAAAAACTAATGTCTGCTCCTCCGGCTTTCCCTGGGCTTCAACACCGCCAGTTGCTGCCCGGAAGTGCTGTCTGCACAGTCAACACTTGCTGCCGTGTTATTGGGGTTCAGTAACGCCAGCTGTTCCCCTGCTGTGTGTGCGGCAAAAACTAAAGTCTGCTCCTCCTGCTTTCCCTGGGCTTCAACACCACCAGTTGTTGCCCGGAAGTGCTGTCTGCACATAGAAAAACACTCGCTCCTGTGTTAGTGGGGTTCAGTAATGAAAGCTGCTCCCCTGCTGTGTATCCGGCAATGTGTTCTGCTACCTTCACGCTAACACTACATCTGAAATTTAAGGCAACCTGTCCCCCCAGGAGTTTGTTACTGAAAGAGCCACCTTGTGCAGCAGTAATGCTGCACAAGGAAAAGGTGGCTCTTTTAGTTATGCTCCTTTCACACGCTGAACTTAACACTTATAAAATGTGTCCCCTCACACCGTGAAAACGGCCCGGAGGTGGAACTTTGCTTTCTAATGAGACGCAACGCAGCCGTCATTCCTACCCCCTTGGCGCCAGGCACCGCCTCCTCAGCGTTGTTTGAATCTGTCCCGTAGCCTGCGCTGTTATGTTCAACCTTGGCCATGCGCAGTTAGTGTATATCTTCACCTCAGGCTCTCACTCATCTCCCTTCGCCTTCTTCAGACTGTGCGCCGTCAGCTGATACCTAATAGCATGCCACGGCCGTGACGCCGCACAGTCTGAAGAAGCCGGAAGGAGGTGAGTGAGAGGCGAAGATATGCACTGCGCATGCCCATGAATCCCAGGCCCGCAGTGTGATTAAATCAGAAGACACTGCGAGGCGGTATCTTGGGCAGCGCGGCGGCACAGGCACAGTCAGCCTGACACCAAATGTTGTCAGAAGACGGGCAGCGCTAACTGTGCATGGCCAAGGTTGAACATAACGGCGCAGGCTACGGGACAGATTAAAACAACGCTGAAAAGGCGGCGCACGGCGCCAAGGGGGTATGAATGATGGCTGTGCTGCGTCGCATTAGGAAGGAAAGTCTCACCTTCCGGACAGTTTCACGGTATCAGGGGACACATTTTAGAAGTGTTTAGTTCTGCGTTTGCAAGGAGCATAATTAAAAGAGCCACCTTTTCTTTGTGCAGCATTATTGCGGAACAAGGTGGCTCTTTCAGTTTCAAACGCCTGGGGGGGGGGTTAAAGGTTTCCTTTCTTGCTTGCTCCAATTAGGCCTCGGCCTACACTCTGCTTCTCCTGCATTTCCTGGGCTCCAACACCGCCAGTTGGTGCTCGGAAGTGCTGGCTGCACAGAGAAAAACACTCTCCACTGTGTCAGTGGGGTTCAGTAACACCAGCTGTTCCCCTGCTGTGTAGCCGGGATCGTGTCCTGCGATCGCCATGCAGACACAACAACAGACATTAAACTGCCTCCAGTGCAGGCCTCAGCCTACATTCTGCTCCTCCTGGATTCCCTGGGCTCCGATACCGCCAGTTGGTGCTCGGAAGTGCTGGCTGCACAGAGAAAAACAATCGCTCATGTGTCAGTGGGGTTCAGTAACGCCAGCTGTTCCCCTGCTGTGTAGCTGGCAACGTGTCCTGCGACCACCACGCAGACACAACAGACATTAAACTGCCTCTAGTGCAGGCCTCGGCCTACACTCTGCTCCTCCTGTATTCCCTGGGCTCCAATGCCACCAGTTTGTGCTCGGAAGTGCTGGCTGCACAGAGAAAAACACTCGCTCATCGGTCATTGGGGTTCAGTAATGTCAGCAGTTCCCCTGCTGTGTAGCCGGCAATGTGTCCTGCGACCGCCACGCAGACACAACAACAGACATTAAACTGCCTGCAGTGCAGGCCTCGGCCTACACTCTGCTCCTCCTGGATTCCCTGGGCTCCAATACCGCCAGTTGGTGCTCGGAAGTGCTGGCTGCACAGAGAAAAACACTCGCCACTGTGTCAGTGGGGTTCAGTAACGTCAGCTGTTCCCCTGCTGTGTAGCCGGCAACATGTCCTGCAAACGCCACGCAGAGACAACAACAGACATTAAACTGCCTCCAGTGCAGGCCTGTGTCCTGCGACTGCCACGCTGACACAACAACAGATATTAAAGGGAACCTGTCCCCCCCCCCCCAAGGCATTTGTAACTAAAAGAGCCACCTTGTGCGGCACTAATGCTGCCCAAGCAAAATGTGCCTCTTTTCATTATGCTCCTTGCACACGCTGAAGTTAACACTTATAAAATGTGTCCCCTCATACCCTGAAACCATCCCGAAGGCTGGACTTTCCTTCTTAATGAGACGCAGCACAGCTGTCATTCACACCCCCTTGGTGCCGTGCGCCACCTCCTCAGCATTGTTTGAATCTGTCCCGGAGCCTGCACTGTTATTTTGTCCCTTGGCCCTGCGCAGTTAGCGCTGCCCGTCTTCAGACATCATTTGTTGTCAGGCTGGCTGCGCCAGTGTGGCCACCCTACCAGAGATCACGCCCCACAGTGTCCTCAGATTTATTGACACTGCGGGGCTGTGATTCATGGGCATGCGCAGTGCATATCTTCGCCTCTCACTCATCTCCTTCCACCTTCTTCTGACTGTGCTGCGTCACGGCCGTAGCATGCAATTTTGAATCAGCTGGCGTGGCACAGTCTGAAGAAAGGGGAAGGAGATCAGTGAGAGGTGAAGATATGCACTGCGGATGCCCATGAATCCCAGGCCCGCAGTGTGAATAAATCAGAAGACACAGCAGGGCGGGATCTCTGGCAGGGCAGTCGCACAGGCTCAGCCAGCCTGACAACAAATGATGCCTGAAGATGGGCAGCGCTAACTGCGCATGGCCAAGGGATAACATAACAGCGCAGGCTCCGGGACAGATTCAAACAATGCTGAGGAGACGGCGCATGGCACCAAGGGGGTGTGAATGACAGCTGTGCTGCGTCTCATTAAGAAGGAAAGGCGGCACATATGAGGCTTCAACAAAAACCCTGGCAGTTTAACCACTTGCTGCTGTGAAAAGCAAACATGGCCTCTAAGAAGGTGACAGAGTTTTGCTGAATGCCCCCCGCCCCCAAGTACTCGATAGTATGGGGCGGCCTAGTTATTACAGTACTTACATGCCTAATAATGGTGTCTGGGCTGCAATGTATGAAGGTCTATTAGGCCGAGCCAGAGGCAGCGTCCAATAAGTTACCTTTTCCCGCCCCCATACACATTAGACTAAAGTTCCATGAAATCACTGATTTCGGGGGTTTGGGCGACTATATAATGTATTTGGTGGCCTCCCGACAGATGATGTCAGGGCAGAGAAGGATCTGACATCCTGAATTTCAGAGGATAATCCGTTTGTTCTTCCTGTAGATAATCCTCCGCTAGAGGAGTCTGGAGGCGACTCTCTCATACAGACCCCAGGAAAGCTGGAATATTTGTGTGTATGGGGGAGTCGGGAGAGATGGCCGTCTGCCAAATGACCGTTCAACCAACTCTTATCTCATGTGTATGGGGCCGGTAGTATTACACTGACAGCAGTGATGATACACGGCACTACAGTAGTACAGGGCATCACCGGAGCCATCAGAGGCTTGTATGTTGTATGATCGCACTGATCAGAGGGGTTTAACAAAGAGTTAAAGTGAAAAACATCATAGTTTCAGCAACAAGAAATATCCATCACTATATGGGAAGCAGAGTCACTGCACAATGTTAGTTAAGTCTCGTCCATAACTACTTTATTATACTCTATTATCCTGTACACAGTGGAGGAGATAGAAATCACAGGTCCGACAGCAAGAGCTGGAATTGGGCCCTCCAACGTAAAGGAAAAAATTTATCTATCTATATATAAAGCTGTGTGTGTGTGTGTGTGTGTGTGTGTGTGTGTGTGTGTGTGTGTGTGTGTGTGTGTGTGTGAACCACGCCCATTCCACATAGCAACCAATCACCAAGTATCTTTCATTTCACCAGAGCTGTTTAAAAGAAGCTGAGCTGTGATTGGTTGCTATGAGCAACAGTTTTCCCGCTCCACAACACCTCAGCAGACACTGGCCGGGTGGGAGAAATCTAGCATCCCTGGGAAAATAAGCTCCAGCCATTGTCTGCCCCCCAGAAAGGAGCAGAGAGCACATGACAGAAATGAATCCCCCTCCTCTATTACTGCCGCACTCTATTGTTACCGGCGTAGAAAATCGCATCATCAGCGGCCGCACACAGAGCCGCACTGCCAGGTTACATAACAGCACATCTCCAGGAACTCCCTGCTCAGCGCCACCCAGCTCGGGACTATGGGATGGAGGATGTGTGATGGGTATATGGGCACTGGACTATGGGATGGAGGATGTGTGATGGTATATAGGCACTGTACTTTGGGATGGAGGATGTGTGATGGTATATGAGCACTGGACTATGGGATGGAGGATGTGTGATGGGTATATGGGCACTGGACTCTGGGATAGAGGATATATATGATAGGTATATGGGCACTGGACTATTCTAGGGATGGAGGATGTGTGATGGGTATATGGGCACTGGACTATGGAATCATAGAATCATAGAATGGTAAAGTTGGAAGGGACCTCCTGGGTCATCTGGTCCAACCCCCTGCTCAAAGCAGGATTCACTAAATCATGCCAGACAGATGTCTGTCCAGCCTCTGTTTGAAGACTTCCATTGAAGGAGAACTCACCACCTCTCGTGGCAGCCTGTTCCACTCATTGATCACCCTAACAGGTTAAAAAGTTTTTCCTAATATCTAATCTGTGACTCCTCCCATTCAGTTTCATCCCATTGCTTCTAGTCTTTCCTTGTGCAAATGAGAATAAAGATGATCCTTCTACAATGTGACAGCCCTTGAGATATTTGTAGACAGCTATTAAGTCTCCTCTCAGTCTTCTCTTTTGCAAGCAAAACATTCCCAAATCCTGTAACCGTTCCTCATAGGACATGGTTTGCAGACCGGAGACCATTCTGGTCGCTCTTCTCTGAACTTGCTCCAGTTTGTTGAGGTCTTTTTTAAAATGTGGTGCCCAAAACTGGACACAGTATTCCAGATGAAGTCTGACCAAAGAGGAGTAGAGGGCAATAATGAGTTCACGTGATCTAGACTGTATGCTTCTGTTAATGCATCCCAGAATTGCCTTTGCCTTTTTTGCTGCTGCATCACACTGTTGACTCATATTCAGTCTGTGATCTATTAGTATACCCAAGTCTTTTTCACATGTGCTGTTGCTTAGCCCTATTCCGCTCATTCTGTATATGCTTTTTTCATTTTTATTGCCCAGATGTAGTACTTTGCATTTTTCCTTGTTAAAAACCATTCTGTTAGTTGCTGCCCACTGCTCCAGTTTATTTATATCTTTTTGAATCCTCTCTCTCTTCTCTAGTATTAGCGATCCCTCCTAGCTTTGTGTCATCAGCAAATTTAATCAGTTTACCATCAATTCCTTCATCTAAATCATTGATAAAAGATGTTGAACAATACAGGGCCCAGGACAAAGCCCTGTGGTACCCCACTTGAGACATTCTTCCAACTGGATGTGCAGCCATTCAGGACCACTCTTTAGGTCCGATCACTAAGCCAGTTATAAATCCACCTAAAAGTTGCCTTTTCCATTCCATGCTTAGTCATTTTTTCAATAAGGATTTTGTGAGATACTTTGTCAAATGCTTTGCTGAAGTCAAGATATACTATATTTACAGCATTACCCTGATCCACCTAGTCAGTGATTCTGTCATAGAAGGAAATTAAGTTAGTCTAACATGACTTATTAGTTACAAACCCATGGGATGGAGGATAAGTATGATGGGTATATGGGCACTGGACTATGGGATGGAGAATATGTGTGATGGGTATATGGGAACTGGACTATGGGATGGATGATAAGTATGATGGGTATATGGGCACTGGGCTATCGGATGGAGGAGATGTATGATATGTATATAGGCACTGGACTATTGGATGCAGGATGTGTGATGATCTCCCGCTTTGACTACTGCAACATCCTTTTCCGTGGCCTCCCTGCTAAAACCCTTGCACCTCTCCAGTCCATTATTAGCTTTGCTGCCCGACTAATTCATCTCTCCTCGCTACTCCTCCGCTCTGCAAATCTCTTCACTGGCTACCATTCCCTATTGCCTTATCCATGTATGGTTTGGTCCAGTAGCCCATTTATCATCAGATTGTCCTGGTTTCTCGACATCTGACGTGGACCTTGGTAATCCAGGTGACGTCCGAGCCAGCATGACTTTCTTTGTTCGTGATACTCTATCCTATTTATTGAGGTAGGCACCATAGTGTTATGGACCACTACTGGTATATTATGTCCAACAGGGCAGAGCCAGGATTTGTACCCCAGTCTCCCACATTGGTGGCGGTGACTTTTCCAAACTCGGCACATGTATTGCTGGCTTCTATTATGTCTTTTACTGAATGTAACTGACTTTTTCTGATCTTAAGAAAAATGCTCGTGTTACCGATCATTAATCCAAATGTACCATATTCGTGACAAATTTGTTTGGCGATAGTTTTCTGAACATATTCGCTCATCTCTAATTATGGACACCACAACCTGCTACACAAAATAAAACCTCCACTCAGTATGGAGGCATTTACAGTCAACTCCAGATGTAGTGACATCATTGTGCCTGCAGTGCACGAAGTCTCAGACTCACAGGTGAAGGCTGAATGGTGGATGAAGAGCTTTCCACTCCCTGATTCACTATTCTATTCAGCGGTATCACCGTCATGGAAGTGTGGATATCACTGAAATTGTGATGATGGTGCAGCGCCCCAGAGACCTGGTCGTTGCAGTATGGCACTCTGCCGCTAAGGCGAGTTGTGGTACGTCTGATGGCACTAAGGAGTTTTCCTGACCAGGTATCACCAGAACACATTACACTTCACACTCCGGCCACTAGGGGGAGAAAAAGGCTTTATTTATTGGGCCACTCCTCACACTGGTAAAACTAGGGGCTGGGGAGGAAGTTAGTCAGAAGCTGACTGGGTTGGATTCAAGCAACATCCCATGGAAGGGGGTGTTGCAGGGAGAAGGCACAGGGGGGTCCCTGTCATACAGAATGCAGCAGAGGAGTGATGGAGTAACAATACCAGTGACAATACTCATGCTACTGACCCACAGGGGAGGATGTGTGGCTGGCTCGGGGGGCTCCGGGCTGGCTGTCGGTACCTGGAGTCCTCGGTCGGCTGGAAGGCCCTTGTTTACTCCTGCGGATTGCAGTTTGCTGGCTCCTGCACTGAAGATGGGCACGGCTGGCTCCTCGCACAGGAATGCATGCAGCTCTTATCTGGCAGTGGGGGCAATGATGTGATCGCAGGGGCACCGGCGTCTTCCTCGGCTCATCCCGTGCTGGATTTGCTGTGTGGCTGGAGCAGCAGTCGGGCTCTCATTCCCTGGGAACACTCAGACTGTCAGGGCAGGGAGATAAATCCTGGAGCTTGTCTTATCGCCTGCATGGAGGAGGCCAGCAGGGTGATGATGAGGATGATGAGGGTGGCTGAGCTACAGCTGCGCCGTGTGTCTGTGGATCCTTCTGTGGAGGGCAGTGTGCGCTGGATACACAGGGAAAGACGAGCGCTCTACAGCACACAGCCTAGTGTATTGGTGGGAGGAGGGGAGCGAGTGGGAGCAGGGCAAGTGTAGACACTGCCCCACCAGCCACACTCACTGGCTCACTCACACTCACCTTCCAGACCTTTGTGTCTCTTGTGTGTCTCTCTCTAACCTTACTTCCCAAGCTGAAGTTACCTTCTACTGCATATGGCTGTTTTAGCTCGTCTTTCCTAACCCCTGCCTGGTTAACCCCTTCACTGCTGCTTGGAAGTACTGTGCATCATCTCCACAGCATATGCACGTCACTTGTCTCCCAGTACTAAACAACAAAAGTACTGATGTGCATCATTTCTAATAATCATAATAATAATAATTAATAATGTAACTGTACAAAGTACCTCTGCCTCCCTCACCAAGAAGGGAGCTGCAGAATGAGACATCAAAAGATGTAAAAATAGAGTCCTCAGTCCTTGGAATGCTCTAACTATTTAAATTGATGGTACAATGTATACAAAGCAGCAGGTCCGGCTATAATAAAATAATCAAACCGTCATACTGCAAAGGAGATTGGTTTTATCTGGATATTTCACTCTGCTCCTTCCCCCTCTTTCTTCCTGCTCTCCACTTCTCAATCTGGACCATCAATCTATTCTTTCTTCCTCTCTTTCTTCCTTCCTTCCTTTCTTTCTCTTTCTCTCTCTCTCTCTTTTTCTTTCTCTTTCTTTCTCTTTTTTTCTTTATTTTCTCCCTTCTCTTTCTATCTCGCACTTTCTTTTTCTTTCTTTCTTTCTTTCTTTCCTTCTTTCTTTCTTTCTCTTTCTTTCTCTCTCTTTTTCTTTCTCTTTCTTTCTTTATTTTCTTCCTTCTCTTTCTATCTCGCACTTTCTTTTTCTTTCTTTCTTTCTTTCTTTCTTTTTTCTTTCTCTATCTTTTTTTCTCTCTTTCTTTTTTTTTTCTTTATTTTCTTCCTTCTCTTTCTATCTCGCACCTTATTTTTCTTTCTTTCTTTCTTCCTCATAATTATGTTCACAATTCACTTTCATTTAACATCATCCTACTGTCCATGTGGACCAGGTTCGCCATTCTGATTCAAGAACTATCCTAAACCCATAGGTTCCATCCATCCCAGTATTGTCGCCATTGTATAACTTTTTCTCTACGCCATCAGTGATAAGTAGAAAGGCTAAAGCAGTCATTCTGATGAGAGTGTTGTGCAGTAAATAAATGACATGATGGATTCACACTGCGGCGTGTGCTGTTTATTTATTGTGAGAAGGTTTCAGGTGAACGTTTCCCTCTCATTCCTCACACTGACAGCAGTGAGCACATCTCCGCTCAGGAACACACAGCAAAGTCCTCTCTGCTGTTATTGGCATCCATAGAGTCTCCCTAAGCCTATCCTCAAGCACTATGAGGGCTATTAGCTGCAAGTGCTGTACAAACACCTCTCCGCACCGGATTGATTTTTATGCATGTGTCACACACACACTGCAATATATATATATATATATATATATATATATATATATATATATATATATATACATACATACATACATATACATACATACATACATATATATACATATATATTTACACACACATTCAAATGTATGTGCCCATGCAACGTGTAGCACACACAGAACAAATTTGCAAAGTGTAATATCTAAATGTATACATATATATATACAGAAATGTGTGCATACATATAACTCACTATACGAATGTGATGCGAGATGACAGATATGTTGCAATGAGTATCCCATGTACTCCATATTGGGCAGCCCTCCTCGGCGAATTCTTGGCTCTTACCGTTGATAAAGTGGCACAAGTAATCCAGGTGAGTGGCACGGTAGTGGCAGCACTAATACCCCGGGGTCTTGACTTTTGGACACAGCTAGTACCAATGCAATCCTCCTCCTCCTGACTGAAGCAAAGTTAGGATAGTAGAAGTCTAATCTACTTTCAGATGCCTGTAGAAAAAAAAAATTGAAATATTGTTGTTTGTGGCTGGTGAAACCAGAGCATGCAGAGGGTTTGTCTGAGGGGGCAGACAGTGCACCTCCGGGGCCGGTGACGTCACCACATGTACCCCTGTCTGCTGCTGGGCATGCCTGGTGCAGAGATGGCAGTGGTCAGCCAGCCTTCTCCCTATGCCAATGCCAAAATGTGTTTATTATTATTATTGCTATGCTTTATGAGTAGATCATATTAGTGCATTTCAATACAGAAGAGAGACTACAAAGTCTGATGGATCCTTTTTTTAATTTCACTGCTTGGAAATAACCGTCCTGACACCTATCATGCCTCAGCTATATATAGCCATCGATAACCTGCCTGAACCTTTCCTTTTCCCCTGACTAATTATTTACTGTGATAAAGACTCGTCCAGTGCTTCTGCCCAGATAAACTCTGCATTAACACATCATGAGCCGCAACCCATCGCCAGCCTGCAACAGTCACCCTCCTTTAGCCCTTAGCTCTGTTTATTTTCTCTAGTGTGACTGATGTGTTTCCCTTTTATTTTCTTACGGTGTTCTAGAAACCGGATAGAGAAATAAAACGCACGTTCAGATGCCGCATGCCATGCAGTCTCATACTCTGCCATGTATCCACAGAGCTGGCACTACACACACGAGCTGACACCAGTGGTATCAGTCATCCACGGCCAATTTTAGGTCACAAAAACCGAACTCTTTTTTTGTATTTGTCTGCAGCCCATGAATAGAGTTTATCCCCCATATGGAGAAAACAAAACCCAAACAATAATGAATGTTGCTGTAACTTGTATGTCAATCCGAGTCATTAATATTCAGGGATCCCTATGGAATTGGGTCTGATGAACTCTCCAATGTTCTGTCTAGTACCTATCTCTGGCTTAGACACTGTATCCTAATATCCAGCTATTCTTGTCCCTATTTGATTGCCCCTTAACCCCTGCGCTCTCCTCCTTCTTTGATATTCCAGTTGGCAACATTGGGAATGTCAAGACATTAGTTGTTCTAATTCTGACATTAACTTGACTTGGGCTGCCAGATTGTCTGCAGTATGAAAGAGGAGTCACTAGGCTTAGCCACGAAGATTTACTGAGAAATGATGGAGCACATGTAACAATGAAATCATGTGAGGGGAGAATGGAAGGGTGAGAAGGCATTTCCCTCATTTACTGCACCACACAATTATTACCCAGCAACTGGTATTTAAAATGCTTCATTCAACACATGGGATGTAGCTCTCTATCCACAATTACTGAATACATACATTCAGTATATATATATATATATATATATATATATATATATATATATATATATATATATATACAGAAACATATCTATTCACCTGTATTATCATCTATCTATGTATCTATCTATCCATATATATCTGTAGGTATATACATATATATGCATTACTATATACAATTACTATGTATAGAAATATATGATGCTAGTTATAAATTTAATAATTGATAATATTCTTTCTTACATTGTGACTTTTGGCACAAGGAATGACTGCATATCCTATAGTGTTAAATTGCCAGATAGGCTTTTGTAATCGATGTTATATATCTGTTAGTACGAGTTTCTAGCTGTTCCTAATGAAAAGTTTGCACACCAGCTGCAGTTTTGGTGATGTTGAACTTATAAAGTGGAATGCTTACTTTTACCTGGGGCACAGCATATACCGAACAGTCTTTACTGTGCAAAGAGAAAAACTGCAGCTAATGAACACTCCAATAAGTAAAGGAGTATGATATTTTATTAACGAAATTAGGTAGGGAAACTGAAAATCCATCACGGGAAATTCTAGGCTAGATGGGCTACTTTAGGGGGTGGTCTTCAGTAAGGTTACACAGCGAGTGTATATATATATATATATGTATATATATATATATATATATATATACATATACACACGCAGTCACATACACATATATACTAATGCATATGTGTATATATATATATATATATATATATATAAATATATATATATATGCTACTCGATGGGTCCCAATTATTCTAGAATGCTGGACTACTCGCTGGGCTGATCGCAGCCTGTAAATACACCCTGGTCTGGAGGACTCCATGCACTAGAATTCCTGGCTTCCAGTCCATGCTCCCACGAGGGTGAGTGGATAAACACTTAGTCAACACCTGGATTAAGATTTTAGACCGTTAATGTAAAACAAAAACGAGCTCTTCACATTGTAAGCAGGAGAAGTGAGAGCCCAGGTGGGTGATTTAACCACATCTACACACCTCTCTCCCTCCTCGTATCTGTCACACTCTCTCCATATACACACAATATATATACATGTAGGACATGTCTCTCTCTGAGGCACAGGCTTTAATCTATTCTACATTCCTACAATTATTCCCCCTCCTGGCTCTCGCACACATAATACCGAGTTAGCTGTGTCTGGACCCCAAATGGAACTTCCCCGAACGAGTTAATTTACCCAGCTCCCCTTTCTCTTTAGTCTAGGGCAGAAAAGCCCTCTGCTACACTTAATTAAAATGGTTTACCAGAGAAAAAAAAATTGTTTTTCTGGTTAAACTGAAATCCAAGTTGATAGCCAGCAGTCGAAATAGGAAATAAATGGATGCTTGTCAAAGGTTATGGAATATATTAGGTATGTTTGGGGGAGATGCAGTGGGGATGTAGTTAATAAAGTCGAGGTTTTTCCTTAATCCTCCATAATAGGTGCATTCTGCTTTACATGTGATTGAGGTTATTACACCGATTCAGCTCATTATGGGGCTCTGCATTCAATGGCCGGTATTCTGCATCCACACACTCCCACACTGAGAAGGGCTGTGTAGGCCTGTAAATCACTACTTGTGTCCCAGCGAGGGTTGGATATGTAGGGATGGAAAAGCTAGGCTCAACTAGCTCTACATCTAGCTTTACATCTATCTATCTATCTATCTATCTATCTATCTATCTATGTCATATCTATCTATCTATCTATCTATCTATCTATCCCATATCTATCTATCTATCTATCTATCTATTATCTATCTATCCCATATCTATCTATCTATCTATTATCTATCTATCCCATATCTATCTATCTATCTATCTATCTATCTATCTATCTATCTATCTATCTATCTATCTATCTATCTATCCATCCATCTGAAAGTGTGACCTTGGGGGCATGCCATACAGAGAGAGCCTTCATCGCAGCCCTGAGCTCCAGAACCAGGACTTGGGCAGAGTTCCTGCCTCTGCTTTTATGACCCATCACCCAGGTTTCCTGTGCAGAGTCCCACAGCCTCGCTGGCTGCTTTGATCCTCCTCACAATAAGGGTGCAGTGCCCAGTCCAGTCCAGTTTCTCCCATTAAGGACCAATAAAAAGAGGGTAGGTTTGGTGGGTTTCAATCTGCAGCAATTTGCTTTTTATGGTTCACTTCTACAAGACCGAACACATGTTCCTGTGAGCAGGTTCATAGATGCATTGTAAATCAAATGAAAAAGAGGCTTTTTATGAGTTTAGCAGGAAATGGAGGCACAAAATCAGATATATCACTGCGTCTTATGTTTTTTATTTTCATTTCCCTGGGTTAACCCATTCCGAACTGTGCAAGAAACGACGCAAAAATGCCAGGGACTATGTAACTGTGGGTGCAACGTCCAGACTCAACCGTTGTTGGTCAATAAGAAACATGCAACCCAAATTACCTGGAGATAGTATCAAATAATCCTGCTTCTTCTGTCTATAAATAAATGATAGCGACAGTATCACGGTGGAGTATTGGGTGCAGACCCCTGGATACCGACCTGAGGACCACTCAGTATGAGAGAATGGAACAGACAACACTTCAAATAACGTGCACAAAAAGGGACGTTTCGGTAAAAAAAAATCCACAGTGGTGGTGACGAGCCTTACTCAAGACTCATAAGTGATAACTTTTTTGGAAACTTTTTGTACACTTCACTTGAAGTGAATCTATTATATCTATCTATCTATATGTCTATCTATATGTCTATCTATATGTCTATCTATATGTCTATCTATCTATCTATCTATATGTCTATCTATATGTCTATCTATCTATCTATCTATATGTCTATCTATATGTCTATCTATCTATGATCTATCTATCTATCTATCTGCCTATCTATCTATCTATGATCTATCTATCTATCTATGATCTATCTATCTATCTATCTATCTGTCTGTCTGTCTGTCTATCTATCTATCTATGATCTATCTATCTATCTATCTATGATCTATCTATCTATTCTAACGATTTATGTTTTATCCATCCACGTTTATCTATGCTTCAGGCAGTGATACATAAATGACAGCTGTCAGGTATTATGGCTCTTTTTGCAGGAATACCTCGACAGATTTACTACTATTTGAAAGGTGAATTTATATATTTCTATTCCCTAAATCTTAAGGATCATCACTTTCATCTTCCCATTCACCTCAAATACTAAGATGTGTGACCTGCCGTATTAATTTTTAAGTACTGTAAATATATATATTACACATACACACGAATATATGTATATGTTCACACATAAATGCTCGGATACATATGCAATAAATATGAATATATATACATATATATATATATATATATATACATACAGTATATATATATATTCATGTATACATAAATACACTCATATTCACTCCTATATATATCACTGTATATATATATATATATCCTAGCATTCATGTGTGCATTCATACACACACACACACACACACACACACACACACACATTATATATATATTGGCTTTCTCTCTCTCTCTCTCCACATAATTATATGTGTACATATACTTATATCTACTCTTTTATATATATACACTAGCTATATTCAAAATATCGCCAGTGGGGTCGCGGAGATGTTCAGCTAAGATCCTGACTGCTGACCCCTCCATGAGACAGGACTCCAGGTTATGTCCAGGCTGCGGGTCTCACCTTATACTTTGCATTTGGCGTATACAGGTTCCCGTGCACTATGTAGCATGGAGGAATACAGCACAGCCAGCTGACAACACTTTCCTGTATCCTTCCTTCTGCGTACTGGGACATATGCAATAATATTACACCTTTTTTTGACTTAAGAGCAGATATTGTACTGTCAGCCCCCAAATATTCTTCTGCACAACCAATGGTGCCCGCCCGTACACTGCAGAATCACACCGCACGTCTCCATTAAAACAACGTTTACAACACGAGCAGCACAGCGGTTTTTTAGCCGTGATCTTTGTCCTGAACAATCATTCCTTTGTGCACTGAGTATATTCCTACATTTCTCTTTCCTTGTGTTGTTACAGTTTTTATTTTGCCTATAATTCTAACAAATTCCATCATCTGACTATTTCTAGGACTTCAGCGTTAGACCCGACGGTTCATCCAGCCAAGGATTGGAATAAAACTACTTATATTTTTTTTTAAATCGTGATCCAAACTATTGTAACATATATATATATATATATATATATATATATATATATATATATATAATTGTGTTATAATTTATTTTACTTAGAGCTCCATGCTCCTTTGTCATTACACATTGCAGATGGGAAACGAATGCATTGTAAATAGATGTAAAATAAATGAACAATAAAAGTATTCATGTGTGTAATTCTATGTATGTATTTTATGTTTGCAAGGCATTTTAAAAGTTTGTCTTTATATCACCTGATTATGTTATTTTTCGCGTGTTTGTATGTATTTGTGAGTGTTTATTGTATTTCTTCGCTTCAGTTTCACACCCTAAAGCTTCTCTTTATTTCTTCTGATACATTAGTGCATGTATATACATGTGGAGCAGGAAGATCCAATCTGATTCCATGCCCACATTGTGTGCAGCGCTCAAGGGGGAGTTTGCACCTATAGTTTTGTCTCTGCATTGATCACAAATATTCTAAACCCCTGAAGTCTGTGGATTTTATTATTCACTTATTTCATTTCCTTCTTTTAATCATGAGAATAGAATAATATTAGTTGTTAGTAATCAGTCTGGAGTTCTGTAAACTTTCCCTGTTGTTCTGATACAGAATTAGCCGGAAAGTTCTGTAAAGTTTTTTTTTTTTTATTATTATTCTTTCACCTTTCAATAACTTGACTCCACTATTGGCTCTTAGTACATTCTTGTAAATGTAATTTGTGTTTATCTTGGTAATATTATTTTACTTCATCCCATAGCAAGAAAATCAAGGATGCAAGGTAAAGGATGTGTAATATGTACAAGCATAGGCTTAATTGAAAGGTTAGTCACAAATGGAAGCGTTTTCTGGCTGCTCTCCCTTCCTTGTGAAATGTTTGATTTGCATAGTAAAATATATATATCCGTTCATTCTTCCTGGATTGTAGAGACAGTGAATGAATGACACAATCCCCAGCAACTGTTAATGATGCCAACCAGCACTGGATTTGCTCTCAGTCTTTTAAAATTCATTTTACGACTACAATTTGGAAGCTGTGGAGGACATTATTATAAAATGCCCATTAACACTCCTAATATGAGACCAAGGGGAGCAGAGCAGGAAGAGAATCCATTGATTAAGCTCTGATGTCCCAGCAGTCATTCTACTATCAGTGTTGAGCGCATCCCTTCCTTATCCAATTCCCTCCCTCTCTCCCTCCCTATCCTCACCACCACCTCCACCATCTACCTTCAGGTCTCTCTTACCATCTCCTCCTTCTGTGCTGGTGTCTCCCTCCCTATCCTCACCACCACCTCCACCATCTACCTTCAGGTCTCTCTTACCATCTCCTCCTTCTGTGCTGGTGTCTCCCTCCCTATCCTCACCACCACCTCCACCATGTACCTTCAGGTCTCTCTTACCATCTCCTCCTTCTGTGCTGGTGTCTCCCTCCCTATCCTCACCACCACCTCCACCATCTACCTTCAGGTCTCTCTTACCATCTCCTCCTTCTGTGCTGGTGTCTCCCTCCCTATCCTCACCACCACCTCCACCATCTACCTTCAGGTCTCTCTTACCATCTCCTCCTTCTGTGCTGGTGTCTCCCTCCCTATCCTCACCACCACCTCCACCATCTACCTTCAGGTCTCTCTTACCATCTCCTCCTTCTGTGCTGGTGTCTCCCTCCCTATCCTCACCACCTCCACCATCTACCTTCAGGTCTCTCTTACCATCTCCTCCTTCTGTGTTGGTGTCTCCCTCCTTTCCTCCTCTCTCCTCACCTCCACTCTTCTACAGTTATTCTCTATCTACCTAGTCCACAAAAGGTCTATTTAAGATCAGAGGTGGCTTATTCCCCCCCCCCCCCCACAATGATATATTCTCTGTCTGCCTAGCTCCTGACCCCAAGACCCTCATTAGTGATATCTGTAGGCCTTTTTCAGGAATAGCTTGTGCCTCAATAACAGAACTTTTCCCAGTATCAGGAGATCAACACAAGTCAACTCTGGCTTCATTTGACATGCAAAAACAATGTTGTGGTTGTAATTAAAAGCTTAAAAAGATATGGCAAATAATTTAGAGAGTGCCCTTTAGAAGAGAAAATACTAGTACAAGCTGCGGTAGAAATCAAGTAAGTGCTGCCTTTCATTATAAAAGAGCAAAAATCTATAGTGATTTAAAAAAAAAAAAATAGAATTTTTGTATGTAGGATTTTTTTTACCATTTTTTTTTATCAGCATTTTTTTCCAACTGTGCAAAAAGTCCAAAGGGAATATAGGTAGATCAAAATGACTGTAAATCTCCATGTATATCTTAACGTAGCTAAGAAGTGTTTGTTGTGTGTGTGCCCTGGAAAATAATTAATATATAAAAATGTTCCTGAAAAATGAAATGTACATTTGTCTTTGGTAAATCTGGTTAATTTCTTTGGGGATAGTAAGTTATTATTGTGCTGATATGTATCAATAGTTGTGCTATTAGTTTAACCCCAATTTTAACACAAAAAAGTTGTGGAGGGAGTCCTATTCATTCGCATTGTATTCCCAACAAGATGAAAATAAAGAATGGTAAGGGCTCCTGCATGTGACCGTATTCTGAGTGCTGTCTATTAAAAAAACAGATCACACTCAAATGTCATTCAATGGGGCAGTGAAGATGAACATTTTTTTTCAAACAATGAATCCGCATGTTAAAAAAAATCACAGGATATACGATTTCCTCCAAAACTTGGAAGAGACTCACCCATTCAAGTCTATGGGCAAGAGAAATAAAATCAGATGCCATACAGAGCCACAGCATAGCCTCCGACTTTTATAGATACATTACTATTCTGCAACATAGGAAACTGGAAATGGTCCTGTACATGAATAATAGCGGCTGAGTTAAAAAAATGGATTGAATACGGACTGATGACAAGTGAGAAAAAGATCGTCCCACTTTTCTGGGTGAAAATCAGACTGATTATTTATACTGTCATTTGACCCTATCACAGGGTTGTCAAACTCAAATACACCGAGGGCCAAAGTTAAAAACATGGACAAAATCACGGGTCAACATTGATATTTATTGACAAAATGTTTACAATTTAGGACGTTTTTCATTCTCAACTAAATATAAAGATGAAACTTTTCATATGGAGACAAACTTAAGTTTTGCTTAAATATTGAATCTGGGACAAGGAAAGATTAATACTATAAACACATTTGAAACATGGAACAGAAAAGTGTAATTTGTATTATTAACGGTGTCTACTAGGAGTCAGCTCTAGTAGATATTTGCCAAATAAAATCACACAGAGGGCAGATTTGGCCCACAGGTCTTAGTTTGACATCTATGCCTTAGAAGAAGCGATGGACAGCACGGTGGCGCAGTGGTTAGCACAGCAGCCTTGCAGCGCTGGATTCCTGGGTTCAAACCACACCAAGAGTTTGTATGTTCTCTCCGTTTTTGCGTGGGTTTCCTCCCACATTCCAAAGACATACTGATAGGGAATTTAGATTGTGAGCCCCATCGGGGACAGTGATGATAATGTGTGCAAAACTGTAAAGCGCTGTGGAATATGTTAACGCTATATAAAAATAAAGATTATTATAATGGACAACCACAGCACAAAGACTAGATTTAATATGGCACGTGCTGAAGCATTCTGTGGCAACTTCCACCAAACTTAGTATACATACCGTGTGCCAGATTTGATCCATGCTTTTTGACCATCACTAGACACTTTTTAAAAGTGTCTAGAAAAGGGGTCTGGTAAAGTTAGACCTAACCTGCGCCAGAATTAATAATCGTGAGTGGCATAAGTTAGGTGCAAAGTATTGATATGAAGTAAGCAAACCAAGAGGTGGTGTAAGTGATGGAATAATGTCTAACCTCTCTATCAAGATGCACCAGATCCATTTCGCAGTGTGTTCCAGCATTATAAGCTTGGCCCATCTTCTGCATGTCCTCCCTAGGCTTTTGTTGCCTTTAGTTAAGACAATAAAAGTAGTTCTACCCCAGTGGGTTCCTTATGTGACATGTGACACTTAGACAAGTCACATGTGACACTGGAGAACAAGATGTCTTCAAAAAATTGATTGCTTTTTGATGGTACCTGTGTATAATTCATACATTATACTTCTGGATCTTCTAGCATCCATTCACCATGACTATGTCCCTCATGCAAAGCTAAGTTCACTACATTGTAAGCACTTTTTATTAATTACTGATCCAAATGTATTGAATACACAATGCATAAAAATCAACTTGTGTTAGGTTTCTAGGTTTATGGCTGCTGTGTAAAGTCAATCTGTCAGTAGGATCAACTATCATAGGCCGTATATATGATCATGTAGGTCATAGGAAGCTGAATTAAATAGCACCTTAATATCTGTGTTAAGCTCTGGGGGCAGATTCTCAAGGTGATCTATGTCCCACCCATAGATCTTAACTGATCATTTAAATATTATGAAAAACGTAGATTTCTCTGGAATAAGATATCAGATCACAGATATCAAGGTATTGTTTTTTCAACTTTCTATGACCTGCCTGCCCATACAGACTGATAGATTCCCTTTAAGGCTGGATGCACAGCGCGATGCATTGTTTTTGTCAAAATGGATTTATCCCTGGATACTATTCATTTCCATGGATTCCTGATAAGATAAATGCATCGTTATGATTATGATAAAAAATACTATTATAAAATACTATACTTTTTGGGCTGGGTTGTTTGGATGCCGTAAAGCAAGAGATTATCACTCAGTGGATGAAACTGCTTGTTAAAAAAATGTTTGCCTGATATAAATGTTCTGTATAGTCAGATTCCAACTCCTATACGAAATGGTTGCACTAATGCTGCTGAGGATGAACAACAGGGAGAAATAATGCTTTCACAATTTTATTGTGGTTTTTAAAATTCTATTTTTTTTTTGCTAAAGAAAGATCTTTAGGAAATCTTCATGTGAATGATTATAAAATACTATTATGAGTCTAGCCTAGGGGCAAGGGTAACCGTGCAAGGGTTTCAGCCACATCTGGGCCCTGCAACCTGGGAAGTCCTAAAAAGTCAATTTTGTAAATATAAGAAGACCAATTCTCTTAAAGACCTGTCTTAGTTGAGGGCACTGTTACAGAATTTACATTGGAGCCTATAAGTTTCAAGCTACACCACTACTGGGGCAGCACGGTGACTCAGTGGTTAGCCCTACAACCTATGTGTGGATTTCCCCTGGGCTCTCCTGTTTCCTCCCACACTTCAAAAACTTCTTGGACTGAATGAGAAAGCATGCTTATTCCATCATGTAGAGGGGAATAAGCCACTACCATATACTTTTGGCAGCCTATCTCCTGGGGATAGTAGGAAAGCCCCATACACATTATATTGTCTCTCAATCCACTGAAATTGACAGGTTTGGGTAGATTAATATGTGTAACCAACTTTAGAGTGATCATTGCAATTGAACTATATGCAAAGAAATAAAAACTTTGTGAAACGTGGTCAACTAAATCTTTGGGATTGAGAAAAAATGATCTCCTGTATGTAAATTACACTGAAGGGATGTTGTGATTTCAAAATATAATGTATTCTGGAAAAGTATGTGAATGTTTTATTACTTTTGCGGCTGGACTCGGGACCGGGGGGGCGCCGCTCCTGGTGTAGACGTGGAATGGGAGGGGGGTAGTGGTGGAGACCGCGCGTGGGGGGGTGGAGTGGAACGGGGGATGGTATGCAATACCACGGCACTAAATGATTTGGTGCCGTGGTGTTGCATATTTTTTCTTGTTCTGTTTTGCTCCCTTGTGCGCGGTCTCTGTTGCTACTTTTTTCCTATTCTGCGTTTGCACCGGGAGTGGCGTTTCCCTGGTTTTGAGTCCAGCTGCAAAGGGTTTTTACCTTTAGGTTGAGTAAGCGCTGGTGTGTTTAGTATCATATAGACTTTATTCCTTTACGCCTCGCACTACAGCAGCTTCTCCTATGGCTATTCATGCTCTATGGATGGACCGTGATCACCGTATGGCCTTCATTAAGGACAGATTTTCCTTCCATGGTGCACCCCCATCTGACACTACTAAAACAAGGGATCTATTGAAATCCCTAGAAAAATTGCTGCATACTGAGATGCGGGACATGTGGGAGGTAGCTTCTTTGGAGAAGTACACCCAAGCCCGCATTGTGCCCAAAGGTCTTATCATACATAAGACACTAGCAGGGGACTTTGGAGATCCCTCTATATTACAAGAGTGGGACGATATGTTTCAATCTTTCTCACTTAGAGCACTACAATTCATAGTAGATAAGCGATCAGAGAACATCAACAAAATAAGCCTCCTGATCGAACAAACATTCACACAACTTCGTACTTGTAATCTCACTCAGGATTTACAAGACCTGGCCGATAATATTCTATACAGACTAAAGGAAAAAGAGAAGGAGATCATTAATAAGAAAATTAAGAAATTCCAAAGAGATCACAAACCAGAGGAAGCATATATGAATTATTCAACACCTAATAGATCTAGTGATAGAACTAATATTAACATAGAGTACAAATCAGATGATTTTGTGGTGGTGGACGAATATAACGTCACACCTACACCCGACAAGATGGATTTTTCCCTAGTGCTATCGACATATGCTGAATCTAATTCTACACAATACACACCTGTAGTCACACGGAATGGTAGCCATTTGAGACTACTAGTCACTCCAAATAAAGATCTTAATCAGGACGATACTTTGGAGATTTCTATATACCCTAATACTCCTCTTTACACACATGAAGATAACAACCCTTGCCCTGGAGCCGTCACCCATACCTCAAATAGATTTTCCCCATTATCTATGGACAACACTGTATCCATGACACCACAGTTGTTCCATGAACAACCCATGAGCCAACGGGATACATCCCCTCCAAGGAGACCAGTGAATAAATCCACACAAGGTACCATTATTTCTTATTTTTAGGGACTCTATAGCGACAGGGTCTGTTCCGCAGGACTGGCGCATAGCAAATGTGGTGCCAATATTCAAAAAGGGCTCTAAAAGTGAACCTGGAAATTATAGGCCAGTAAGTCTAACCTCTATTGTTGGTAAAATATTTGAAGGGTTTCTGAGGGATGTTATTCTGGATTATCTCAATGAGAATAACTGTTTAACTCCATATCAGCATGGGTTTATGAGAAATCGCTCCTGTCAAACCAATCTAATCAGTTTTTATGAAGAGGTAAGCTATAGGCTGGACCACGGTGAGTCATTGGACGTGGTATATCTCGATTTTTCCAAAGCGTTTGATACCGTGCCGCACAAGAGGTTGGTACACAAAATGAGAATGCTTGGTCTGGGGGAAAATGTGTGTAAATGGGTTAGTAACTGGCTTAGTGATAGAAAGCAGAGGGTGGTTATAAATGGTATAGTCTCTAACTGGGTCGCTGTGACCAGTGGGGTACCGCAGGGGTCAGTATTGGGACCTGTTCTCTTCAACATATTCATTAATGATCTGGTAGAAGGTTTACACAGTAAAATATCGATATTTGCAGATGATACAAAACTATGTAAAGCAGTTAATACAAGAGAAGATAGTATTCTGCTACAGATGGATCTGGATAAGTTGGAAACTTGGGCTGAAAGGTGGCAGATGAGGTTTAACAATGATAAATGTAAGGTTATACACATGGGAAGAAGGAATCAATATCACCATTACACACTGAATGGGAAACCACTGGGTAAATCTGACAGGGAGATGGACTTGGGGATCCTAGTTAATGATAAACTTACATTGAGCAGCCAGTGCCAGGCAGCAGCTGCCATGGCAAACAGGATCATGGGGTGCATTAAAAGAGGTCTGGATACACATGATGAGAGCATTATACTGCCTCTGTACAAATCCCTAGTTAGACCGCACATGGAGTACTGTGTCCAGTTTTGGGCACCGGTGCTCAGGAAGGATATAATGGAACTAGAGAGAGTACAAAGGAGGGCAACAAAATTAATAAAGGGGATGGGAGAACTACAATACCCAGATAGATTAGCGAAATTAGGATTATTTAGTCTAGAAAAAAGACGACTGAGGGGCGATCTAATAACCATGTATAAGTATATAAGGGGACAATACAAATATCTCGCTGAGGATCTGTTTATACCAAGGAAGGTGACGGGCACAAGGGGGCATTCTTTGCGTCTGGAGGAGAGAAGGTTTTTCCACCAACATAGAAGAGGATTCTTTACTGTTAGGGCAGTGAGAATCTGGAATTGCTTGCCTGAGGAGGTGGTGATGGCGAACTCAGTCGAGGGGTTCAAGAGAGGCCTGGATGTCTTCCTGGAGCAGAACAATATTGTATCATACAATTATTAGGTTCTGTAGAAGGACGTAGATCTGGGGATTTATTATGATGGAATATAGGCTGATCTGGATGGACAAATGTCTTTTTTCGGCCTTACTAACTATGTTACTATGTCATAGAAGTGTGGATATCACTGAAATTGTGATGATGGTGCAGCGCCCCAGAGACCTGGTCGTTGCAGTATGGCACTCTGCCGCTAAGGCGAGTTGTGGTACGTCTGATGGCACTAAGGAGTTCTCCTGACCAGGTATCACCAGAACACATTACACTTCACACTCCGGCCACTAGGGGGAGAAAAAGGCTTTATTTATTGGGCCACTCCTCACACTGGTAAAACTAGGGGCTGGGGAGGAAGTTAGTCAGAAGCTGACTGGGTTGTATTCAAGCAACATCCCGTGGAAGGGGGTGTTGCAGGGAGAAGGCACAGGGGGGTCCCTGTCAGGCGTGGGAACCTGGCAGGTGCCTAGCGAACAGATCAGAACGTAACAGAACCGCGCCTGCACACCCTGCGGCGGTATCCTAAGAAAGAGACATGAAGGGAAGGATATTGTGGAACCGTGTAAACGAGATCAAGCACAAAGGAGAGCCAGTAAGAGTCGTGCCAAGAGAGAGAGAGGCAACATCTTACTGAGGCGTGTAGTCGGTGGCCGGAACACCATAGGAGTAACTGACTCTAGGCCTTACTTCAAACTCCGCTGGACAGTTAATTATAGGTTGGCTGTCTACCTTAAATTTCCTAAGAAGACATAGGGGGCAACATTGGGAGAGGGGCGTCTCTAGGGTCCCGGAAGACCTCCAAGCCTTCCCGTCATACGGGTGCGTCCTAGCCATAATATACCTGGGGGACGAGAAACTAGTAACATCTGGAACTAAAGAGAACGAGAGAGAGCTGTAGAGAACGAACAAACGAGAACAGCAGTTGTGAGGACTATTCCGAATGCTCAGCAGGGTAGGATTACAACACACAGGCGCTAGTGGTAGGCAACGATTTCCATCTGCGAAGGAAACTCTGGATGTGCCCATCGGACCGGCCGGTCTCAGAGCCCTGTTAAACGTACTCTGGATTGAGGATCCTGAAGCCTTCAGTAAAGAGGTAAAGAGACTGCAACCTTGTGTCCTCATTATTGACTGCACCTCACACCATCGCCACCTACACCACCAGGAAGCCATGGGGACATACTTCACCTGTGGGAAGGTATACCATCCGGCTGCCATTCCATCACCCCAGCGGACCCCATAGCAGCGTCGGTCACCCTGACCGAACACCACAGGTGGCGTCACGAACCCCTGACAGACTGTTCCACTACTTTCATTGGACGCCCCTTAGCAGGGTCGCAGACCGGGTCTAGCCACCGTGACAGCCTCAGAACCGAACCAGAGAGGCCCGGTACCGAAACGCGTGGCCCTGTGTCTGGGGGCGCTCCAATGGGAAGGAGAGGGTGAACAATACCACACCCCAGTGAGCCCTGTCAATGCATAGGCATCACAGCAACCAAGTGGGCTACTGTTTTGGATGATACACTCCTGCCTATCCAACTATTGTATGGTAAATATCTCATAGATCCTGGGTTCATTAGTATTTTCCCCAAGAATGAGGCTAAGTGAGTATTTTATTAATTGTCGGTGGTTGGAGGTAGTTAGTGACGTGGATGGTACCATATTGTGCATGTAGGGGGCAGTACTGTGGGAACATTAGAAAGTGGGTGGATGATAGTACTGTGGGGACATTATATTGTGTGTGAGGGGGATGCCAGTCCTGTGGAAACATTGTTCTGTGTGTGTGTGGGTATGGCGGTACTGTAGGAACATTATACTGTGTGTGTGGTATGGCGGTACTGTAGGAACATTATACTGTGTGTGGGGGTATGGCGGTAGTGTGAAAATACCTTTTTTACGAGAGATGCCAGTACTATGGAAACATTATACTGTGTGAGCGGCATCATATATATTACATAAGGGCTGTAAAAAGGAGAGTCATAAAAAAGACTCCTCAGGGCTGTGCTGCATTTGTACAAAAAGACTGCTATCTGCCGTCCAGACGGGACCATGTGACATCAATGGGAAGAGGGAGGGTTTCCGGAGGGAAGAGTCTAGAGGGTGCACCTGGTCAGGAGACCTTGATGATGCAGTTACTGATATTATAAAGGCCGGAGCCCCAAAGGCAGAACAGATTTGGCGCCAAGAAAAGGAAAGGGGTGCGGGGAAGAATCTGAGGTACCAGCTGATGGTAAAGTGCCCGAGGCAGCTGGGTGTGGGGCAGAACCCTGCTTACAGGGCATAATGGGGGCATTACACTGTGTGGGGCCAAGAAAGGGGCCCTGTACTAGGAGAACAATCCGCTCCCTCACTTCATGTCCTCCATAGTTGGCTCGTATGTATCTATTACAGGAAACAGAACAACAACGTTATGATTCTTATAAAGAGTCTCAGTGCAGAAGGGGTTAATTTCCCCCGCACTCAGTAATGGGGAATCTCCACATACCTCCACCTGCAGAGCCGCACTCCACATATATGGCTGCTTTGTGCGCACAGGACCTGTGATGAGGTCACAGGAGGGAGGAGTCAGGGGTCACGTGATCCGCAGTGAAGAGGCTACATGGAGACTTCTCCTCAGTCAGTGACATTTCCGCCATTATTCGCCCTCACTACTGGCACAATTACCTCGCGCCGCCTTTTCTACACAATGTTATGTGTGGAATGTAACGTGTGATTTCTCTGGAGACAAATAGACCCCACACATGAGGGAATTATTACCGGTTACCGGACGTCTGGTATATGGCGGCATATGATTGTGCTATCGCCTCCACACCAGGAGCTAAAATGCCGAAATCTCGCTTATTTACCCCTTCCAGTGTCCAGCTAAGGGTCATATACGGCCATGCACCTCTCCAGTCGCTGTGGGGGTTTTGTTAATAGGATGGAGGGCGGCGTCCATGCTTGGACTTCAGAGAGAGTAATAAAATCACAGCTCACCTTCCCGATCCTTTACCCCTTATATCTGACCTGTTTAGCCAATTACCTGGAGATAAATGGTTTTACAGACTTAACGTAAGAGGGGCAGATAACCTTATACGTATACGCCATGGTGACGGATGGAAGACCGCACACAATACACCTGAGGGGCAGATTGAACATTTGATGCTGCCATTCGGGGTAACCAATGCTTCAGCAGTCTTTGAAAATTTCATTAATTATATTTTTCTCACTGATTGGTAGATTTGTGGTAATTTTCCTGGATGATATATTGAGTTACTCACGTTCTCTGGAGGAGCATGGTGAGCATGTCAGACAGCTGGAGTGGGAATAACATTACCTAGCAATCCGCTTTTGACATTTCGAATAGAGCTCCGTCATTAAAAAATGTCCTAGCACCAAGAAAGATAAAAAAGAAGATGGAAGATTCACTAAAAGTGGCATCTTCCGAATAAAGTCATTACATGCGATCTGACAAATTGTCTTTGTTGTCTTGTGATCTGCCATGGTCTCTCTGAATTTACCCTTATTTGTACAGGTGAAATTTTCCCTATGAAAAGTCCCATGTCATGTTCCACCAGTTCTGTCATCTATGTGATTATATGCTAATGTCAGAATGTATATGTGGGAAGGACGTCCCAACCCCCCACAAAAGGCTGAACTCACACCGTCCCAAGATCCAATAGGGTTTTCTCAAACATGGGCTTTCACGCCACTGCACCATCAAACACAATAAAGATGACAAACAACGGAAAATATTCCCCACAGAGGAGATTCGCCCACAGGCTCAGAATCGCATTGGACAACTACATCGGAAAGAAATCTTTTGGATTTATAAACTGAACAACTTACTCCAAATGGTCTCAGCGAAATCGTATTTTTGTGACTTCATAAATTGTATTATTTATTATAACAGTTTATTGTCATATTCATAATACATTTTATTGGTCTGTTCATTGGGGATCTTAATTATTTAAACATTTTTAACATACTTCTAATACTTTCATAAATGTCATTGTCATATTTATATGGCAACAAACTGCCATTTATCCATGACCTCTTCATCACCAACAAATTCTCCTTCCTCGGCCTCACTGAAACCTGGCTCACCCCCTCTGACTCGGCCTCTCCAGCTGCGCTCACCTATGGCGGATTCCACCTCTCTCACACCCCTCGCCCCAGCAACAAATGTGGTGGAGGAGTTGGCTTGCTCCTGTCCGACACCTGCTCCTTCACTCCAATCCCGCTACCACCCTCCGCTACTCTTCCCTTGTTTGAGGTGCACTCTGTCCGCATCTATTCCCCCTCCAACCTCCAGCTGGCTGTCATCTACCGCCCCCCAGGACTAGCCATTTCCACCTTTCTCGACCACTTCACCACCTGGCTACTTCATTTCCTCTCTGTTGACATCCCCACTATCATCATGGGTGATTTTAATATCCCCATTGACACTTCCACCTCAGCTGCCTCCAAACTTTTATCACTGACTGCCTACTTTGGCCTCACTCAATGGTCCTCTGAGGCCACTCACAAAGAAGGCCACACTCTGGACCTCATCTTCACCCGCCTCTGCTCCATTACTAATCTCATTAACACACCCTCTCCCCCTGTCTGACCACAACCTACTGACATTCTCTTCCCTCTCCTCTCCTAGTGTGCAACCCACACTCCACAAACTCCCTCGCAGAAATCTGAAACATCTCAACTTACAATCACTCTCGGAGTCCCTTCTCCCTCTCACAGACATAGCCTCCCTTCATGACACAGATGCTGCTGCCACTTTTTATAACACCACAATAACAGCAACACTCAATTCGTCCGCCCCGCTCATGCATAGCAAAACTCGTACACTCAACAGGCAGCCCTGGCTGACCAGCCTGACCAAAGAATTGAGACGGGCTTCCAGGATCGCTGAGCGGAGATGGAAGCAATCCCGCTCTGCCGACCACTTCACTGCATACAAGCAGTCCCTTGCCAGCTTCAAGTCTATGCTCACTGCCGCAAAACAAACGTACTTCTCATCTCTCATATCCTCCCTGTCTCACAACCCTAAACAGCTTTTCAACACTTTCAATTCTCTACTCCGCCCCCCAGCACCTCCTTCCTCCCTCCTCATTTCTGCTGAAGACTTCACCTCTTTCTTTAAACAGAAGATCGATACGATCAGAGAAAGCTTTGGCTCACAGCGCCCACTGCCCCTCTTAGCTGCTCAACCCTGCTCCTCCAAAACCAGCTTCTCCACCTTGACAAAAGATCAGCTCTCCACCCTCCTGTCAAGATCACACCTCACCACCTGCATGCTCGACCCGCTCCCGTCCCACCTCATCCCTAACCTTTCCACGGTCTTCATCCCAACCCTAACGCACCTCTTCAACCTCTCACTCACAACAGGTGTCTTCCCCTCATCCTTCAAGCATGCCAAGATCACACCCATCCTCAAAAAGCCCTCCCTCAACCTATCCTCTGTGTCTAGCTATCGCCCGATATCTCTTCTCCCTTATGCCTCCAAATTGCTGGAGCAACACGTCCATCTTGAACTGTCCTCCCACCTCTCCTCCTGCTCCCTCTTTGATCGGTTACAATCTGGCTTCCGTTCCCATCACTCAACTGAAACTGCCCTAACTAAAGTCACCAATGACCTACTAACTGCCAGGAGCAAGCAACACTACACTGTCCTCCTTCTCCTGGACCTGTCTTCTACCTTCGACACTGTGGACCACTCCCTTCTGCTACAAATCCTCTCATCTCTTGGCATCACAGACTTGGCCCTTTCCTGGGTCTCGTCATATCTGACAGACCGAACATTCAGTGTCTCCCTCCCCCACACCACCTCCTCACTTCGCCCCTTGTCAGTCGGTGTTCCTCAAGGCTCTGTTCTAGGACCCCTACTCTTCTCCATCTAAACTTTTGTCCTGGGAGAGCTCATAGAATCCCACGGAATGCAGTACCATCTCTACACTGATGACACGCAGATCTACCTATCCGGACCTGACCTCACCTCCTTACTTACCAAAATCCCGCACTGACTGTCTGCTATTTCAGCCTTCTTTTCTGCTCGCTTTCTAAAACTGAACATGGACAAAACAGAATTCATCATCTTTCCCCCATCTCACTCTACCACTCCACCAGACCTATCCATCAATGTCAACGGCTGCTCACTTTCCCCAGTCCCACACGCCCGGTGCCTCGGGGTGATCCTCGACTCTGCCCTCTCTTTCAAGCCTCATATCCAAGCCCTTGCCTCCTCCTGCCGTCTAAAACTCAAAAATATTTCCCGGATCCGCGCATTCCTTGACCGCGACACCACAAAAAGCTAGTGCATGCCCTTATCATCTCCCGCCTCAACTACTGCAACCTCCTACTCTCTGGACTCCCCTCTAGCACTCTGGCACCACTCCAATCCATCCTACACTCTGCTGCCCAACTAATCTACCTGTCTCCCCGCTATTCCCCAGCCACTCCCCTATGTCAAGCCCTTCACTGGCTTCCTATCGCCCAGAGACTCCAGTTCAAAACCCTCACAATGACATACAAAGCCATCCACAACCTATCTCCTCCATACATCTGTGATATGGTCTCCCGGTACCTACCTACACGCAACCTCCGATCCTCTCAAGACCTCCTTCTCTACTCCCCTCTCATCTCTTCTTCCCACAACCGCATCCAAGACTTCTCCCGTGCTTCCCCCATACTCTGGAATTCTCTACCCCAACACATCAGACTCTCGCCTACCTTAGAAACCTTCAAAAAGAACTTGAAGAAGCACCTCTTCCGACAAGCCTACAGCCTGCAGTGATCCTGAACTTACTGAACTGCCGCACAACCTGCCCTACCCTCTCCTAGTGTCTCATCACCCATCCCCTGCAGACTGAGCCCTCGTGGGCAGGGTCCTCCCTCCTTATGTACCCGTGTGCCTTGTTTTTTGCTCATGTTTAATGTATTTGTCTATATCTGCCCGTATTTACATGTAAAGCACCATGGAGTAAATGGCGCTATAAAAATGTATAATAATAATAATACAGTTTTCATACATTTATATTTATACTTTACTATACTTATATTTATACTATATTTATATTTATATATTTATATTATATATTATATTTATTATATAATAATATTATATATTATATATATATATATATATATTATATTATATATTTATGATATATATATATATATATATATATTATATATTTATATATAATATTATATATTTATATTTATACTATACTATATTTATATTTATACATTATACTGCCTCTGTATAAATCCCTAGTTAGACCGCACATGGAGTACTGTGTCCAGTTTTGGGCACCGGTGCTCAGGAAGGATATAATGGAACTAGAGAGAGTACAAAGGAGGGCAACAAAATTAATAAAGGGGATGGGAGAACTACAATACCCAGATAGATTAGCGAAATTAGGATTATTTAGTCTAGAAAAAAGACGACTGAGGGGCGATCTAATAACCATGTATAAGTATATAAGGGGACAATACAAATATCTCGCTGAGGATCTGTTTATACCAAGGAAGGTGATGGGCACAAGGGGGCATTCTTTGCGTCTGGAGGATAGAAGGTTTTTCCACGAACATAGAAGAGGATTCTTTACTGTTAGGGCGGTGAGAATCTGGAATTGCTTGCCTGAGGAGGTGGTGATGGCGAACTCAGTCGAGGGGTTCAAGAGAGGCCTGGATGTCTTCCTGGAGCAGAACAATATTGTATCATACAATTATTAGGTTCTGTAGAAGGACGTAGATCTGGGGATTTATTATGATGGAATATAGGCTGAACTGGATGGACAAATGTCTTTTTTCGGCCTTACTAACTATGTTACTATGTTACATTTCTACTATAAAAACACATAGTTTATTAATAGCAAATCGGGTAACTATTCTTTTCATATCCCGATATATATTATATTATATACTGCACACTTGACACCAATTCCTGTGTGTGTAGTTTAGTGATGGGAGAGCACTAAAATGCTCGGGTGCTCGTTGCTTGGGTCGAGCAAATTGGAATACACGGGTACTCGGGCCGAGCAACGAGCCCAATGTAAGTCTATGGGAGACCCGAGCAATTTTGCCGCATCCCCCGGGGTCCTTTTAGGGTCTAAAAACGTCAGAAATCAATGGGAACACTGCTCAAATGACACAGGAACATCATGGAGAAGACCCCTAGAAGCATTTCTGACTCCTCGGTCATAGATGTGACCAATGTTGTCAGAGTGTGACACCACTTTTACAGGTGCACAATAAAACATACAAAAATGAAGCCAAAATGGATTTTCCTGGGAAATATGTTAAGGAACATCCTTTCCAGGGTAATAATTTGCATGTAAGGCAAAATAAAGGACCCCCCAAAAAATGTTTTTCCACCACTTGGGCTATGTTCACACGCAGCATTTTTTATGCGTTTTTCAACTTTAACATTGCTTTCAACCAATACAAATGCATTCACTGGGAAATGTAATTGTAACATGTAACACCCCTAGCTGGCCATGTGGTGTGTGACACATTATCAGATACATCTTGTTTCATTTATGAAGGAGGGATTCTTAAAGTCACAAAGCCTATTTTTATAGGGGCATCAGGCGGCATTAATATTCTTAAAGGGCCAATATTAATAATAAATAATAATAATCTTTATTTTTATATAGCGCTAACATATTCTGCAGCGCTTTACATTTTTTGCACACATTATCATCGCTGTCCCAGATGGGGCTCACAATCTAAATTCCCTATCAGTATGTCTTTGGAATGTGGGAGGAAACCGGAGTGCCCGGAGGAAACCCACGCAAACACGGAGAGAACATACAAACTCTTTGCAGATGTTGTCCTTGGTGGGGTTCGAACCCAGTATTAAATAGTGGATCTCCTATACTGTTATTGCCTATGCAGTGAGTGGCTGGGCTGCCAAAAATTAGGACGCACCCCAATAACCCTTTCAAGAGTTCCCATTATGTTCCCATTATAAGAAGGTGGGTCTACCATAGTGTTTGCCTATGCATTGAATGAAAGGCCTGCCCTGCCCCAAAGTTACACGCACCCCAATAACTCTGGAACAGACTTCCTGGATGGCCATATGAAACCAAAGTTCATATTATTATTAATTTTGTACTCCCATAGTGTTTGCCCATGAAGTGAAGGCAAGGCCTCCTCCAATATTGCACACACCCCAATAACCCTTTGAACAGACGTCCTGGATGGCCACATGAAACCAAAGTTCCCATTATTTTTCATTTGATACTGCTTTACTGTTATCCTATGCATTTAATGCAAGGCCTGCCCTGCACCAAAGTAACACGCACCCCAATAAGCCTTTGAACCCACGTAATGGATGGCCACAGGAAAACCAAGTTCAAATTATTCATTTGGTACTGCCATACTGTTAGCCTATGCATTAAATGCAAGGCCTGCCCTGCACCAAAATTACATTCACCCCAATAACCCTTTGAACAGATATCCTGGATGGCCACAAGAAACCAAAGTTCCCATTATTTTTCATTTGGTACCGCCATACTGTTAGCCTATGCATTGAGTGAAAGGCCAGCCCTGCACCAAAGTTAAACACACCCCAATAACACTTGTAACAGACTTCCTGGATGGCCACATGAAACCAATGTTCCCATTATGCTTATTTTTGCATGAAGTTTGCCCATGAAGTGAATACAAGATCTGCCCCAAATTTGCACGCACTCCAATCACCCAAGGAAGAAATGTGGAGGATGGACTCCGAAAAATGTTTTCCTAGTTTAAAGGAGGGGTGTCCTATACTTGTAATGTCCACACACTAAGTGTATGGGGTGACAAACATTTCACCCTGAGGGGTACGCATCAACCTACTGTGTCAACATTTTTTATAATGGCATCATAAGTACCCTTGCCAACAGTAACGTGGCTGTTGCATTACGGATCACGTTCACCCTGGTGATCTAGTGGTGGATGATGAGAAGAAGGAGGATAACAGCAAATAGCCAAAATCAGGAAGCGTATACCCATGTGTGGATGTGAAGAGGTGCATGGGAATATACCTCCCCCAAAAAATTCTGGAGTCAGCCTGACAGCATTTTCAATTGTCAGGCGGATGAGCTTATCAGTTATAATTCCACCAGCGGCACTAAAAACTCGCTCTGACAAAATACTATCAGCAGAGTAGGCCAGGACCTTGAAGGCGTAGAGTGCTAGTTCATGCCACGTGTCGAGCTTTGAGACTCAATAATTATAAGGCACAGAGGAATCACGGAGGACAGTCGTACAGTCATCAAGGTACTCCCTCAGCATCTTCCAAAACTTTGCACTCCTTGTGAGAATACCCTATGCCTCATGGCCACTGGAATAGGAGGGTGTGAGGAAACACTCCCAGAACTTTCCCAGTGTTCCCCTGCCTCTGCCTCTCTCGTTCTTTGGTTGGTTAGTTGTCCAACGAACTGTGACCTCTGCTGCCAGTGTTTACAGATGGGAATTTTTTTAATAATTCCGCAACAAGGGCTTTCTGGTACTGCACCATTTTAGTACAGCTGTCTGCCTCTGAAAGAAGAGATTGAAAGTTCTCCTTGTAGCGTGGGTCTAGACGTGTCACCAACCAGTAATGACTGTTACTCAAAATTTTGAGAATACGAAGGTCACGGGAAAGGCAGCACAACATAAAGTCAGCCATGCGTGCCAGACTGGAAACAGGCAAGACTTCTGTCTTCTCACCAAGAGGACGACTGACCATGTTCTCCTCCTTCTCCTCCCTGTCCTCAGGCCATAAACATGTAACACCCCAGGTAGCCGGTTGTTACAGTGATGTTGCCTTCCTTTCAGAGAGGGTGATGTCATGCATGGAGGCAAGGAGGATTCCCTTTAACAGGTAATCTACATGCAAAACATTCTGAATCCAGGCCAGAAGGGGGAGCTCTGAACTCAGATTCAGAAAGCTTCTCCCAGATATACATATTCTGGTCTGGAGGAAGAGTTAGCTAGTTGGAGAGAGACAGTGGAGGAGAGAGGAGTGTGAGCAGAGTGGGGCTGTGCAGCCACGTTTGGTGCTGCAGCTCCAGAACTGAAATGAACCAGAAGGGTTGCAATGATAGCAAATGTGGAGGCGAGAAGCAAAGGAGAATCAAGAAGTTCAGAGGGGAACTGTGACTGGGCACCCTCCGAGCTGAAGCGCAGGAAACGGGCATCGGGGGCCAGAGGCTGTGTCGCACTCCACGTCCCACAGCAGAACCGGAGGGCAGAAGACTTTATGTAGTCTGTCCGCACCCACACCCAGAGGTGCAGTAGTACACAGAGAGCCTGGGTCATGATAGAGACCCAGTAAAAAGGCTCACATTGCCCACCATACGGGGTACTTTCTCAGGACAGGAGAGAGAGGACCTTGTAAGGGAGCCACAGGCAGCAAAGACCTCACAAAAGAGCGATAGAAGGAAGGCTTACAAACCTCACCTGGGAGAGGTATCCGTCATTGCCTCCAGGCTGGCTGGACCACACTATCACCTGTTGCTGGTACCCTGGACTGAAATTGTCTACATCAGTAAACCAGGTAAAGAGACTGCAACCCTGTGTCCTCTGTTTATTTCCGGCACGAAATCATCCTTGCCAAACACACTGGGAGCCCTGGGGACCCAGCTTCACATGTGGGAAGCGATACCATTTTTGCTGCAGTACCATCACCCCCAGAGGACCCCTTTAAGCAGCGTCAGTCACCCCTGACCGAGTACCACAGGTGGCATCACAAACATTTCTTACTTTATAAATCTCTTTAAAGACTATCCTTTTACTTGAGCGCCCAGGGCCATGGACCGGGTCGCCGCCACCGTGACGTGCCCTTTAATAACGAACGGACCTGGTACCGAGTACCCCACAGCCCTGGCAGGCGTTCCACATGCTGAACAGACGGTATGACAGTAGTGCTTGTAGTACCGTCTATAGTGCATGAAAGTAGCTCCTGTTCTTCCTCCTCCTCCTCTTCCTCATTATCACACAAGCAACGTTGGGATGAGATGAGGCTCGGCTGTGTGTAATCACCCTGTATGGTTCCGTGATCCATCTCATTGTGCTCCACCTGCAATGTATCTTCTTTTATTGTGAGCAGAGAGCGTTTGAGAACAGCGGGATGGTGAAGCTAATTATGGCATCATCGCCGCTTACCATCTACCTCAATGCATATCGCAGCCCCTAACGGGATTCTTGTACCATTTGTGCACAATTTCTCTTCATGACCTTCCATAAGAGCGAGACCTAAGATAAGGGTCAAAACGTTACCTTTGCACCTTTGCCTTCCTCATTTGACCTGACTGCGGTGAATTTATTGCACTTTTTTGCGATTGAAATAAATCTTTTTCTTTACTAAAGATATGACTTTTGGAGTGTGGCTGTTTATGTTTATGGAACCACAAGGTTCAGGCATGGCATGTGTGTGAGCTCAGCTGGCTTCAGAGCCGCCATCAGGTTCCGGCCATTGTCACACACGACCATCCCTGGCTGTAGGTTCAGCGGTGTCAGCCACAGATCTGACTGCTCTTTCAAAGCTGTATACAACTCTTCAGCATTGTGCGGTTTGTCACCTAAGCATATTAGCTTCAGCACAGCTTGTTGCCACTTGGCTGAGGCAGTGCAGCAGTGCTTTCAGCTTGTGACTGATGCGGTCATTTCGGAGATGAAGGCTGAGGAGGAGGAAGTGCAGGAGCTGTAGACTGTGGGGGCAACGCTGATTGATGTAGTGCCCGCAGTCCTCGGCGTCGGGAGTATGTGTCCAACACAAGGTCCGACTGGGTCCCGGCTTCCACTATGTTAACCCAGTGTGCCATCAGTGAGATGTACCGTCAAAGCCCACAAGCACTTGTCCTTGTGTCAGTGGTTAGGAGGACTTTCCCAGTAACAGCATTGTTGAGGGCATGGGTAATGATATGGGACATGTGCTTGTGTAATGCCGGGATGGCACACCAGGAGAAATAGTGGCAGCTGGGGACCGAATACCTTGGGATGGCCGCCACCATCAGGTTCCAGAAAGCTTCCGTCTCTACGAGCCTAAAAGGTAACATTTTGAGCTCAAACAGATGAGAAATGTGTGAATTTAGGACTGTAGTCGGTGCGGCATTTGCTGCGTATTTCTGCTTGCGTTCCAATGACTCCCCAGTATGTACAACTTAAGGCTTCACTGGCACAAGGACGTGGACATGCTTGATGATGGTGCAAGTTGAGTGTGGGCTATGACAGATGCAGGGCAGGAGGCATCTTTGCATGCACCGTGGACAGATTGGCTTGCACGCACAACAGTGGAAGAAGCAGTGGTGTCACCTGCAGACACTGTTTCTGGGGCTTGGGGTTCAGCCCACAATGTTGGGTGCTTTGCTGCCAAGTGTCTGGTCAGACTGGTAGTTTTGCTACCTCTGCTGATGTGGGCATGGCAGGTGGTGCAAATGGCCTGTTTGGGGTTATTGGCAGAGCCTTTAAAAAACAACCAGACTCAGGAAGACCTAACAGTTGGACTGGCAACTTCTGTCATGTTGGTGTTACAGGGAACAGTTGCCCGCCTTCTGTCTGCAGCTACCACTCTGCTTCTTCCTGCCTGTTGGGGTGCTACGCCTCCCTCCCTGTTATGATCTGGTAATTCAGTACCACAATGGACATAGAAGTCAGAGCACATACAGTGACCTGACAATAACCCAAAAATATAGAACGAACTCTGAGACGTGGAAACTCTGCTGACCGCAATCCCTAATCCTCTCCAACCATACACTAGAGGCAGCCGTGGATTGCGCCTAACGCTCCCTATGCAACTCGACACAGCCTGAGAAACTAGCTAGCCTGAAGATAGAAAATAAGCCTACCTTGCCTCAGAGAAATACCCCAAAGGAAAAGGCAGCCCCCACATATAATGACTGTGAGTTAAGATGAAAAGACAAACGTAGAGATGAAATAGATTTAGCAAAGTGAGGCCCGACTTTCTGAACAGAGCGAGGATAGGAAAGGTAACTTTGCGGTCAACACAAAACCCTACAAACAACCACGCAAAGGGGGCAAAAAGACCCTCCGTACCAAACTAACGGCACGGAGGTACACCCTCTGCGTCCCAGAGCTTCCAGCAAGCAAGAAAAAACAAATAAGCAATGCTGGACAGAAAAAACAGCAAACAAAATAGCAAAAGCAGAACTTAGCTATGCAGAGCAGCAGGCCACAGGAACGATCCAGGAGGAGACAGGTCCAATACTAGAACATTGACTGGAAGCCAGGATCAAAGCACTAGGTGGAGTTAAATAGAGCAGCACCTAACGACTTCACCACATCACCTGAGGAAGGAAACTCAGAAGCCGCAGTACCACTCTCCTCCACCAACGGAAGCTCACAGAGAGAACCAGCCGAAGTACCACTTGTGACCACAGGAGGGAGCTCTGCCACAGAATTCACAACACCTCCCCCTGTGTGCTGCTGTCCTAGCTCTGCATGTTCTCCTGCCAGGTTGGGTCAGTTACTATATCATCCATCACCTCGTCCGCACCCTGGTCCTCCTTCTGACTTTCTGGTAATTGTGTCTAATCATCATCCATCTCTTGTGACACGTTCCCACTATCGCTTTTGTGTGACCATGGCTGCTCAAATATTTGGGCATCGCTACACAGAATCTCATCTTGCCCCGCTTCAAGTGGACCAGGTGAAAGGCCTGAATCTATAAATGGAAAAGTGACCAGCTCTTCGGAGTGTCCAAGTGTAGGATCAGTTGTCTCTGGGCACTCAGCATGGTGGGAGGAAGGAGGTGTCACGGCGCCCGGGTATCAATGCTGCAGGGGAAGCCGCACACAGCAGCTGAGAAAGATGCCAAGTTACTAACCTGAACCCACGGGACCTTTGACATGAAACAGAGTGTACAGTGTTATGTTTGCTAATGACAGGTGTTATGAAGGCAATCCAGAAACACAGTGTGCTTAGCGATCAGAGCGCACACAGTGATCTGACAAATACCCAAAAATACAAGAACGAGCTCTGAGACGTGGAAACTCTGTAGACTGCACACCTGATCCTATCCTAAACACAACTAAAAGCGGCTGTGGATTGCGCCTAACAACTACCTAGGCAACTCGGCACAGCCTAAGAAACTAGCTAGCCTGAAGATAGAAAAATAGGCCTGACTTGCCCCAGAGAAATTCCCCAAAGGAAAAGGCAGCCCCCCACATATAATGACTGTGAGTAAGATGAAAAGACAAAACGTAGGGATGAAATAGATTCAGCAAAGTGGGGCCCGATATTCTAGGACAGAGCGAGGACAGTAAAGCGAACTTTGCAGTCTACAAAAAACCCTAAAGCAAAACCACGCAAAGGGGGCAAAAAAAAACCACCGTGCCGAACTAACGGCACGGCGGTACACCCTTTGCGTCTCAGAGCTTCCAGCAAAACAAAAGACAAGCTGGACAGAAAAAAAGCAACAAAAAAAAACAAAAGGCACTTAGCTATACAGAGCAGCAGGTCACAGGAACAATCAGGAGAAGCTCAGATCCAACACTGAAACATTGACAAGGAGCAAGGATAGCAGCATCAGGCGGAGTTAAGTAATGAAGCAGCCAACGAGCTCACCAGAACACCTGAGGGAGGAAGCTCAGAAGCCGCAGTACCACCCGTGACCACAGGAGTGAATTCAGCCACAGAATTCACAACAGTACAGGTAATGAACAGGACCTTAGACCATGTGACACAGTGGGAGGAGGTAAGGGGGCGGAGCCAGACACCGGGGAAACAGAGAAGGGACAAGCACTAAAGAATAATCAAACAAGCAGATGTCTTAGCCAGGAGATTACGAGGTACCAAAACAGAGAGGCAGGGGATAGTCAGAAGCAAAGCCAAAGTTCAGTAAGCCAGGAACACAAACAGAGTAAAGCACGGAAAGCAAGATAACACTATGCAAGCCGGACACACACTCCAGAAGTCACGCATACAGACAGAAACAGAATCTATAGCTGACAGAGAAACCATGTTAGGAGCGAGTATAAATACCCCTCCTATTTTGGAAAAGAGGCTAGCAACATTAACCCTGAGAGCATAGGACATTAACCATGTCCTGACCATGACAGTACCCCCCCTTAATGGGGGGCCACTGGACCCCCAGGCTTCTCAGGGTATTCTGCATGAAAAGCCCGCACCAGTCGATCAGCATGCACAGAACTGGCCGGAACCTATGACCTATCCTCAATAAAATACCCTTTCCAATGTATTAGGTACTGAAGCCTTCGACGCACCCACAGTGAATCAATGATGCGCCCTACCTCATACTTCAGCTGACCCTCTACCAATACTGGCGGAACATTAGATGAAGAATCTTCTCTAACCATCCCCACAGGTTTTAATAGGGACCTGTGAAAGACATTAGAAATTTTGAAAGAGGTGGGCAACTGTAACCTATAGGCCATCGGGTTGATCACCTCAATAATCTTGTATGGACCTATAAACCTGGGGCCCAACTTCATAGAGGGAATCTTAAGTTTAATGTTACGGGTAGACAGCCACACCTTCTGCCCCACAGATAGTGTGGGAACTGACCCCCTCCTCCTGTCCGCAAAATGTTTGTACCTCTTTTGGACTTTGGAGATGTTCGCCTGAACCTCCCTCCAAAGGGTTCTTAACTGTTGCACCAAACCCTTGGCACCACAGCAACCAGAATCCATGCGGGAAAATTCTCCAAACTGCGGAACAAACCCATAATTGACCTGAAAGGGAGATTTGCCAGTAGACTGATTAATACGACAATTGAACGCAAATTCAGCCATGGGTAAAACCTCACACCAGTCCTCCTGTCTGGAAGAGGTAAGGGGTCTCAAAATTTGTTCCAACGACTGGTTGGTGCGTTCAGTCTGCCCGTTAGATTCCGGGTGATAAGCAGAGGAGAATGACAACGTAACCCCCAACTTCTTACAAAAAGCCCTCCAAAACCTGGCCACAAATTGCACACCCCTGTCAGATACCACTTTCACAGGGACCCCATGCAACTGAACTATATGTTGAATAAACAAGCCAGCAAAGGTTTCAGCAGAAGGTAACGCAAGTAACGGCACAAAATGGGTTTGCTTCGAAAACCTATCAACCACAACCCAAACTACAGAGTTGCCCTTGGAAGACAGAAGATCAGTGATAAAATCCATGGACAGATGTGTCCAGGGTTTATCCGGAATTGGCAAAGGTACCAATGGAACTAGAGAGAGTACAAAGGAGGGCAACAAAATTAATAAAGGGGATGGGAGAACTACAATACCCAGATAGATTAGCGAAATTAGGATTATTTAGTCTAGAAAAAAGACGACTGAGGGGCGATCTAATAACCATGTATAAGTATATAAGGGGACAATACAAATATCTCGCTGAGGATCTGTTTATACCAAGGAAGGTGACGGGCACAAGGGGGCATTCTTTGCGTCTGGAGGAGAGAAGGTTTTTCCACCAACATAGAAGAGGATTCTTTACTGTTAGGGCAGTGAGAATCTGGAATTGCTTGCCTGAGGAGGTGGTGATGGCGAACTCAGTCGAGGGGTTCAAGAGAGGCCTGGATGTCTTCCTGGAGCAGAACAATATTGTATCATACAATTATTAGGTTCTGTAGAAGGACGTAGATCTGGGTATTTATTATGATGGAATATAGGCTGAACTGGATGGACAAATGTCTTTTTTCGGCCTTACTAACTATGTTACTATGTTACTATGTTACCAATTCCCTAGCTGCCCGGACCAGAGAGCTCTTAGAACGAGCACACACCCCTCAGGAATTCACAAACTTTTTGATATCAGTACCCATAGAAGGCCACCAAAAGTTCCTAGCTACTGCCCCCCGGGTAGCTGCAATCCCAGGGTGTGCACTCAACACAGGGTCATGAAATATTTGCAGAAGTGTGAGATGGAAATGATCGGGTACAGTTTACCTTGGGGTGTATTCCTGGGAGCTTGTCCTTGTGCATCCAAAATCTCCCTCTGTAACTCAGATGAGACTTCAGCCACAACCACTCCAGGTTGAAGAATGGAGGAAGGATGTTCTGGAGGGGACACTGAATCAAAACTTCGGGATAAGGCATCCACATTTACATATTTAGACCCTGGTCGGAACGTAATGGTAAAATGAAACCGAGAAAAAAAAAGTGCCCACTGAGCCTGTCTGGGGGTCAATCTCTTAGCGGACTCTATATAGGCCAAATTTTTATGATCAGTGATGACCGTAATGGGATGAACAGCCCCCTCCAAAAATTGCCTCCATTCTTCGAAGGCCAATTTAATTGCTAACAATTCTCTGCTGCCGACATCATAATTTCTCTCAGCTGAAGAGAATTTTTTAGAGAAAAAGGCACAGGGTTTAAGGTTAGTAAGGGTGGATGGGCACTGAGATCACACTGCTCCCACCCCCACCTCCAAAGCGTCAACCTCCACGATAAAAGGTCTCGAAGGATCAGCTTGTATCAACACAGGTGCTGTAGTGAAACATTTCTTCAGCGTCAGAAAGGAATTTTTTGCGGCCACGGACCAATTTTTTACATTCGCCCCTTTGAGTGTGAGGTCCGTCAAGGATTTCACTACCTGCGAAAACCCTTTAATGAACTTCCTATAATAATTAGCGAAGCCCAGAAATCGTTGCAACCCCTTCAGGTCATGAGGTTGCACCCAATCAGAAATTGCCTGAACCTTCCCCAGGTCCATGCGGAACCCATTCCCAGGTACAATTAATCCCAGAAAAGACAGTTCTTGCATAAAGAATGAGCATTTCTCCAGCTTAGCGTATAAATGGTTCTCCCTGAGTCTCACAAGATCCGAATGAAGATGGTGTGACTGACTGTCAATAAATACAAAGAACCTACACGTTGGTTCACACCACAAAAAAGGACAAGAATCACAAAAACAAAACAATGTGCTCAAAACTCAACACTAAGTTTAAAAATGGCGTATGCTATGTATCCCTAGTGAGTACTACACTTACAGCCTACCTATCTGTGGAGGTTGGCACCCTACGGGGAAACGTGCTGGCGCCTCCACTCCGCGGCAGCTGTCCCTGGGTTACTGATGCACCCTACAATATCCACGGGACACCCACTACCCACAGCCTAGGGCCCACTGCAGGCTAGACAGAGATACTCCTTCACTAAGGTAACACTAGACCCCCACAGAATAAAAACAAATATGAAGAACACATAAGGCAAATCGATACTGACGTATTTGTTGGGGAGTACTTATTGGGGCACAGTCTTATATAGGTACATATTGCCAGTCGTGGCAGATCCCATTGACTCTGGCTGAACCCGTAGAACAGTGTCACCCACAAATGCGTACGTGTGCAATCACATATCCCGGTATTATGTTATAAGCACTTATCTCCCTCTGTACGTCGTTTGCCCCAGACCACAGCGCCTCTACGCGTTTCGCCCTCCACGGGCTCCTCAGGAGGCAAGATTCATTGACATAGTGTGTCCTGATGCGGTGTCATGGCCAAGCAGCCCTCAGTTTCCCCGCTTTTTAAACCCTCCGCCACAGTCGCCACAGACTAGATCACCCCACCCCCTACCTGCGCATTTCCGGTGAGTGTGATACCACCGCGCATGCTCCCACTGGCCCGTAGAAGACTCCCCCAGCGCCGGTATGGCGTCCGAGTCCCCGTTGCCCTTTCACTTCCGGGGATGCGCTTGACAACCCGCGCTGCTTCCGGGTCGCCCCTCACGTGCCCAGACTGCGCATGCTCCAGTTTCACATACTGCAGCTGCGCACATCTCCTGATGTAGACTGCGCTTGCGCACCTCCTGTCTAAATACCATAGTGGTGGATCAGTGCGTGGTGATCTTTTTGATGAGGCACTCGGGCTAGACCTCATTTTCAGCAAAATACACACCTCCCCCTTATTTATTAGATGCTTTGATGTCCGAAGATTAAACCATACCACACCGCTGCAGATTGTTAGCGCATGCGTATGGTTACAGCCAACCAGACATCTCTTTCTCTCACAAAACAGGGGAGGGGGGAGAGAGGGTGGGGGGGGGGGGTGCCTCGCCGGCTCTTTTCCATTATGCCGCGCCTCCTCCAAAATCCCAGCCGAAGCGTATGAACAAGTAGTGATGCCCGCACCTACGTTCATCCCCTGGTGTATATTACGCCTGCGCACTGTTTGTATATATACCATGGCAGGGAGTTGGTATAATCTAGTCTTATTGTGGTTCTCTCCCCATTGGATATCGGGGCCGGACCTTTTGAGGAAAGAGTATTCCTCTCCCCCTTATCTTAACGATAAAGATTCATAATTTTGGGATAGTTTATGATATTTAATTGAGATCCTATTTGGCATTATATTGTTTTCTTAATTTTGTGACTGACTGTCCTCAGAGTATATCAAGATGTCATCCAGGTAAATGACAACATAACGCCCAATCAGGTCAGAAAAAACAACATTAATGAAACTCTGGAAAACAGCAGGAGTGTTTGTGAGACTGAAGGGCATGACCAAATTTTCAAACAAGCCCTCGGTCATCAGAAATGCTCTCTGTGATGTACTCTTTCATAGATTGGCACTCAGGCCCAGACAAATTGTACAGACGAGCCTTGGGTAATTTGGCTCCTGGGATTAAATCAATTGCACAATCACCGGGTCGATGTGGTGGAAGCGCCTCAGCCTCACTTACGGAACACACATCTTTGAAGTCTTTCAGGTACTCCGGAATACCCTCCAGATCGACAGACGACACAGATACAGACTTAATTGGGTTTACAAGAGGTCCCAGGTTACAACACGGACCATTACCCTTACATCTCCATTGAGTGATCTCTCCCGCCACGCAATCAATGACAGGATTGTGGCGTTGCAGCCAGGGAATTCCCAGTAGCAGTCCTGCAGGTAGATTATTCATCACAAAGCAACTTAATTTTTCTACATGAGTGGAACCCACTTTCAGAGAAAAAACATCAGTCCTGAAACAAATTCCATCCCGGGTAAGAGGGGATGAATCAACAGCCACAACTTTAACAGGGTCTTTCAGCCTGACTGTCCCTATCTTAATACGAGTCACAACTTGAGCATCAATCAAATTAATAGAAGAACCACAGTCAACAAAGGCGGTGGTAACCACAGGACCGCCAGCAAGTTCCAATTCCACTTGAAGCACAATTTTGGCAAGTGAGAAAACATGTACCTGGGAGTCTGGACAAGCTCCTCGATTGTTGCCCAGACTCAGTCATTTCTCAGACAGTTTCACAGAAGAAGGTCATGATGGACAGTTCCTTTTCCAATGTCCAGCGGCTCCACAGTAAAAGCACAATTGATTGTCTCTACGGCGCCTCCTCTCTTTCTCCATAACCGAAACTGACCCAATCTCCATGGGCTCAGATACAGGTGCAGCATCACACAATTTGGAAAACAAGGAAGTCTCTTGCTGCATCATTCCTCTAGTACAGAGTCTCCGGTCCATTTGAACTGCCTGAGTCATGGTATCCTCCAGGGTATCAGGAGGAGCATGAAGTGCCAGAGCGTCTTTCAGACGGTCAGACAGATCCATGCGGAACAACCCCCTCAGGGCTGAATCATTCCAAGAAATTTCAGCTGCCCAGCGCCTAAACTCTGAGCAGAACCATTCAGTGGAGTGCTTCCCTTGTGTCAAACTCTTTACCATATCCTCTGCCAAACGCACTCTATCATCATAAATGAGCCCCAGGAAATCAAAAAACAGGTTCACAGACATGCGTTCAGGAGCAGAGGGAGAGAGAGAGAAAGCCCATGCCTGTGGGGACCCCCTTAATAAAGACATAACTACCCCCACCCTCCATCTTTCATTTCCTGAGGCCCGGGGATGCAACCCAAAAAACAACCTGCATCCCTCCCTAAAGACCCTGAACAACTTTTCATCCCCAGAAAAAGTACCGGGTAACTTTTCAGGTGGTTCGGGGTCCGCCAGGGATACATCAGTGGGGCCCCCCTCCTGGGACCGAAATGGAGCAGACATCTGTAAAGCACCTGCCACATCTCCCTGCACCTGCTGGTGCAAGTGGACCAGGGCTTGCTGTTCCACAGACAGCTTCTGCAACAACTGGGAGAGCTCATTAATCTGCCCCGTGAGAACCTGTACAGGATCAATGGCATACCAACACCCCCCCCCCCCACCAGGGAAAAAGACTGTGTGGTCAGCTGTAACGTCACGGCGCCCGGGTATCAATGCTGCAGGGGAAGCTGCACACGGCAGCTGAGCAAGACGCCAAATTACTAACCTGAACCCACAGGACCTTTGACATGAAACAGAGTGTACAGGTAATGAACAGGACCTTAGACCATGTGACAGAGTGGGAGGAGGTAAGGGGGTGGAGCCAGATGCAGGGGAAACAGAGAAGGGACAAGCACTACAGAATAATCAAACAAGCAGGGGTCGTAGCCAGGAGATTATGAGGTACCAAAACGGAGAGACAGGGGATTGTCAGAAGCAAAGCCAGAGTTCAGTAAGCCAGGAACACAAACAGAGTAAAGCACGGAAAGCAAGATAACACTATGCAAGCCGGACACACACTCCAGAAGTCACGCATACAGACAGAAACAGAATCTATAGCTGACAGAGAAACCATGTTAGGAGCGAGTATAAATACCCCTCCTATTTTGGAAAAGAGGCTAGCAACATTAACTCTGAGAGCACAGGACATTAACCATGTCCTGACCATGACAGGAGGAACAGGGTAAGGAATATGCCATCCAGACTCACGGCTACTCAGACTTGACCGTGTGGAAGACAGGGTGGACCGGGTGCTGGTGGTGGTGGCAAAACTGACTGGAAGTATTATCCACTATCCAACCAACAATCTTTTCACACTGCTCTGGCTTCAATACTGCTGTCTGCTGCAGTCCCCTAGTAATTGGGACAGGAAGGTCGAACCAGCAAGTGTGGCTGTTTGTTGTGGCCCACTTTCAGCTTGCGCACGGCATTGACCTCTGCATGCACCATCACCATCATGTCCACTTCCCCATCCTTCGCCATGTGCTTTGCCCATTTTAAATGGACTACAATATTTTTCACGTTCACTACAAATGGCTGAATTTGGAGCGAACTTATATGTGATCCGTGTGTGGGAAAACCATAGTTTACAATATCTGCCCTGTAGGTAACAATTTTTTTTAGCAAACTGGTGTCAATAACTAGGGTAAAACACAGCAAAAAAAAGTTCAATGGAGGCCTCAAATGCCACAATTTGCAGCCCACAGATAGATGAGGCGTGTCACGGAGATACCACACTGTAAAATATGTGGCCTGTATTTTTATTTTTTACAGCAAAATTGTGTATAGAAATAGGGTAAGACACAGCAAAAAAAAGTTAAATGGAAGCCTCAAATGCCACAATTTGTAGCCCGCAGATAGATGAGGCGTGTGACAGAGATAGCCCACTTTCAAATATCAGGCCTGTATTTTTTTTTTCGTCCAGAAAAATTGCATCAATAAGTAGCCAATGGCACAAAAAAAATTCTATGTAGCCCTGAAATGGCACAATTTTAAGTGCAATGATATGCGATCCATGTGGCGTACAAAACACAGTTTAACCCCTTTACCCCCAAGGGTAGTTTGCATGTTAATGACCGGGCCAATTTTTACAATTCTGACCACTCTCACTTTATGAGGTTATAACTACTCTGGAACGGTTCAATGGATGCAGGTGATTCTGACATTGATTTGTCATGACATATTGTACTTCATGATAGTGGTAAAATTTATTTGATATTACTTGACTTTATTTGGGAAAAAATGGAAATTTGGTGAACATTTAGAAAATTTCGCTATTTTCCAACTTTGAATTTTCATGCCCTTAAACCACAGAGATATGATACAAAAAATACTTAATAAGTAACATTTCCCACATGTCTACTTTACTATAGCACAATTTTGGAACCAAGATTTTTTTTGTTAGGGAGTTATAAGGGTTAAAATTTGACCAGCGATTTCTCATTTTTACAACACCATTTTTATTTAGGGACCACATCACATTTGAAGTCACTTTGAGGGGTCTATATGATAGAAAAACCAAAAAGTTACACCATTCTAAAAACTGCACCCTTTACGGTGCTCAAAACCTCATTTAAGAAGTTTATTAACCCTTCAGGTGTTTTACAGGAATTTTTGAAATGTTTTAAAAAAAATGAACATTTAACTTTTTTTCGCAAAAAAATTACTTCAGATCCAATTTGTTTCATTTTACCAATGGTATTAGGAGAAATTGGACCCCAAAAGTTATTTTCTAACTTGTCCTGAGTACGCCGATACCCCACATGTGTGTGTAAACCACTGTTTGGGAGCATGGCAGAGCTTAGAAGGGAAGGAGCGCCGTTTGACTTTTTAATGCAAAATTGTCTGGAATTGAGATCGGATGCCATGTCGCGTTTGGAGAGCCCCTAATGTGCCTAAACATTGAAACCTCCCACAAGTGACACCATTTTGCAAAGTAGACCACCTAAGAAACTTACCTCGATGTGTGGTGAGCACTTTGAACCCCAAATGCTTCACAGAAGTTTTTTTATTTTCCCAAGGGTAACAGGAGAAATTGGACCCCAAACTTTTTTGGGCAATTTGTCTTGAGTAGGCTGATACCCTATATGTTGGGGTAGACCACTGTTTGGGCGCACGGCAGAGCTCGGAAGGGAAGGAGCACCGTTTGACTTTTTCATTGCAGATTTGGCTGGAATTGAGATCAGACACCATGTTGCGTTTGGAGAGCCCCTGATGTGCATAAACAGTGGAAACCCCCCACAAGTGTCCCTATTTTGGAAACTAGACCACCTAAGAAACTTATCTAGATGTGTGGTGAGCACTTTGAACCCCAAAGTACTTCACAGAAGTATGTAATGTAGAGACATAAAAATAAAAAATCCTATTTTTTTTCACAAAAATGATTTTTTCGCCCCCAATTTTTTATTTTCCCAAGGGTAACAAGAGAAATTGGACCCCAAACGTTGTTGTGAAATTTGTCCTGAATGTGCTTATACCCTATATGTGGGGGTGGACCACTGCTTGGGCGCATGGCAGAGCTAGGAAGGGAAGGAGCACCATTTGACTTTTTCAACGCAGAATTGGCTGGAATTGAGATCAGACGCCAAGTCGCGTTTGGAGAGCCCCTGATGTGCCTAAACAGTGGAAACACCCCACAAGTGACCCCATTTTGGAAACTAGACCACATAAGGAACTTATCTAGATGTATGGTAAGCACTTTGAACCCCCAATTGTTTCACTAAAGTTTATAATATAGAACCGTGAAAATTAAAAATCTTTTTTTTCCACAAAAATGGTCTTTTCGCCCCCAGTTTTGTATTTTCCCAAGGGTAACAGAAGAAATTGGACTCCAAAAGTTGTTGTCCAATTTGTCCTGAGTACGATGATACCCCATATGTGGGAGAAAACTACTGTTTGGGCACACGTCGGGTCTTGGAATGGAAGAAGTGGCTTTTTGGAATGCAGACTTTGATGGAATGGTCTGCGGGCGCCACGCTGCGTTTGCAGAGCCCCTGATGTGCCTAAACAGTGGGAACCCCCCAATTCTAACTCCAATCCTAACCCCAACACACCCCTAACCCTAATCCCAACCCTAACCACAACCCTAACCCCAACACACCCCTAACTCCAACACACCCTAACCCTAATCCCAACCCTAACCTGAACACACCCATAACCCTAATCCCAACCCTAACACACCCCTAACCCTAATCACAACCCTAACCATAACCCTATCCACACCCCTAACCCTAACACATCCCTAATCCAACTGTAAACATAATCCAAACCCTAACCCCAACTCTAGCCCCAACTCTAACCCTAACTTTAGCCTCAACCCTAACCCTAACTTTAGCCCCAACCCTAAGTTTAGCCCCACCCCTAACCCTAACTTTAGCCCCAACCCTAACCCTAATGGGAAAATCGAAATAAATACATTTTTTAAATTTTATTATTTTTCCCTAACTAAAGCGGGGGGTTTGATTTACTATTTATAGATGGTTTTTATAGCGGGTTTTTATGTTTGGCAGCTGTTACACACTAAAACATGCTCTTTATTGCAAAAAATAGTTTCTACGTCACATTTTGAGAGCTAAAATTTTCCATATTTTGGTCCACAGAGTCATGTGAGGTCTTGATTTTTGCGGGACGAGTTGACGTTTTTATTGGTACCATTTTCGGGCACATGACATTTTTTGATTGGTTTTTATTATGATTTTTGTTAGGCAAAATGAACAAAAACTAGCAATTCATGAATTTCTTTTGGGGGGGTTATTTTTTATGTTTTGGCGCTTTTATACAATAAAAACTATTTTATATAAAAAATAATTATTTTTGCATCGCTTTATTCTGAGGACTATAACATTTTTAATTTTTTAGCTGATGATGCTGTATGGTGGCTCGTTTTTTGCGGGACAAGATGACGTTTTCAGCGGTACCATGGTTATTTATATCAGTCTTTTTGATTGCGTGTTATTCCACTTTTTGTTCGGCGGTATGATAATAAAGCGTGTTCAGTGAAGGGGTTAACTAGTGTGATAGTTTTATAGGTCGGGTCATTATGGACGCAGAGATACTAAATATGTGTACTTTTATTTTTTTTTTACTTAAAGAAATGTATTTATTGGAACTATATTTATTTATTTTTACTTTATTTAGGAATTTAAAAAAAAATATTTTTACATAGTGTAATTTTTTTTTTTTACATTGTCGTAGAGTGGGACATCACTGTATATTGTCAGGTCGCTGAGAGTCTCAGGGAAGCATGCAGGGAGCCCCCTCCCTGAGCGATGCTTCTCTATGCCACCGGAATGCTGTGATCATGTTTGATCGCAGTATTCCCGGGGTTAATGTGTCAGGAGCGGTCTGTGACCGCTCCAGGCACATAGTGCCTGATGTCAGCTGTGATAATCAGCTGATACATGGCCGCGATCAGCCACCTGTCCCCCTGTGAGCGTGGCTGATTGAGTTGGACGTACTATTCCGTCCATGGGAATTAGGGCCCACCCCACATGGATGGAATAGAATGTCCAATGGTAGAAAGGGGTTAAAATATCTGCCCTGTTGCTAATTATTTTTTGGGCACCAAAACGGTGTCAAGAAATTGGATAAGACAGTCCGCAAAGATTTTACAGTATCACAAAAAATGGCAGAATTTTCTGCGCACTCAGATGTGATCGCTGGGACGGGCAAACCCATGTAAAATAGCCGGATTTTTACGCTGAACTCTGAAAAGGATCTGGCTGTAGTCTGCAGTGTCAACAAGCAAATGGGGAAAAAAGGGCTCTGGAATAAAATAATCAGGATTAAGATGCAAAAAAATTATTCCTGGCCACTGATACCTGGATCAAGGAAAAAACGGAGGAAAATCATGCGAGTGTCATGCGATTTTTTTTATCGCAACATCCGTATGACATCCATATTGCTGTCCGATTTTTACGCACCAGTGTCCTTTGAAAAGCCGGTAATTCAGCGCAGTGTACAGTAAAATCACACTGACAGGTTAGATTAGAGTAGATATATACACATAGAATAGGTATATATACATATATATATGTCAGGGAGACACCTATATATATATATTTATATTTAATGCAGCGCGATATAGCAGAAAAGCCGGTAATTCAATTGCCGGCTTTTGCGATCTCCTTCCTAAACCCGACATGATATGAGACATGATTACATACAGTAAACCATGTCATATCCTTTATTTTATTACATATTCACTCCAGAGAAATCACACGTTACATTCCACACATAACATTGTGTAGAAAAGGCGGCGCGAGGTAATTGTGCCAGTAGTGAGGGCGAATAATGGCGGAAATGTCACTGACTGAGGAGAAGTCTCCATGTAGCGTCTTCACTGCGGATCACGTGACCCCTGACTCCTCCCCCTGTGACCTCATCACAGGTCCTGTGCGCACAGAGCAGCCATATATGTGAAGTGCGGCTCTGCAGGTGGAGGTATGTGGAGATTCCCCATTACTGAGCGCGGGGACATTAACCCCTTCTGCACGGAGACTCTTTATAAGAATCATAACGTTGTTGTTCTGTTTCCTGTAATAGATACATACGAGCCAACTATGGAGGACAGGAAGTGAGGGAGCGGATTGTTCTCCTAGTACAGGGCCCCTTTCTTGGCCCCACACAGTGTAATGCCCCCATTATGCCCTGTAAGCAGGTTCTGCCCCACACCCAGCTGCCTCGGGCACTTTACCATCAGCTGGTACATCAGATTCTTCCCCGCACCCCTTTCCTTTGTTGGCGCCAAATCTGTTCTGCCTTTGGGGCTCCGGCCTTTATAATATCAGTAACTGCGTCATCAAGGTCTCCTGACCAGGTGCACCCTCTAGACTCTTCCCTCCGGAAACCCTCCCTCTTCCCATTGATGTCACATGGTCCCGTCTGGACGGCAGATAGCAGTCTGTACAAATGCAGCACAGCCCTGAGGAGTCTTTTTTATGACTCTCCTTTTTACACCCCTTATGTAATATATATGATGGCGCTCACACAGTATAATGTTTCCACAGTACTGGCATCTCTCGTAAAAAGGGTATTTTCACACTACCGCCATACCCCCCCACACAGTATAATGTTCCTACAGTACCGCCATACCCCCACACACAGTATAATGTTCTCATAGTACCGCCATATCCCCACACAGTATAATGTTCTCATAGTACCCCCATACCCCCCACACACAGTATAATGTTCCTACAGTACCACCATACCCCCACACACAGCATAATGTTCTCATAGTACCGCCATACCCCCACACACAGTATAATGTTCTCATAGTACCGCCATACCCCCCACACACAGTATAATGTTCTCATAGTACCGCCATACCCCCACACACAGCATAATGTTCTCATAGTACCACCATACCCCCACACACAGTATAATGTTCTCATAGTACCGCCATACCCCCACACACAGTATAATGTTCTCATAGTACCGCCATACCCCCACACACAGTATAATGTTCCTACAGTACCGCCATACCCTCACACACAGTTTAATGTTCTCATAGTACCGCCATACCCCCAGACAGTATAATGTTCCTACAGTACCTCCATACCCCCACACACAGTATAATGTTCCTACAGTACCTCCATACCCCCACACAGTATAATATTCTCATAGTACCGCCATACCCCCACACACAGTATAATGTTCTCATAGTACCGCCATCCCACCACACAGTATAATGTTCTCATAGTACAGTCATACCCCCACACACAGTATAATGTTCTCATAGTACCGCTATACCCCCACACACAGTATAATGTTCTCATAGTACCGCCATACCCCCACACACAGTATAATGTTCTCATAGTACCGCCATCCCACCACACACAGTATAATGTTCCTACAGTACCGCCATACCCCCACACACAGTATAATGTTCCTACAGTACCGCCATACGCCCACACACAGTATAATTTTCCTACAGTACCGCCATACCCCCACACACAGTATAATATTCCTACAATACCTCCATCCCACCACACAGTATAATCTTCTCATGGTACCGCCATACCCCCACACACAGTATAATGTTCCCACAGTACCTCCATCTCACCACACACAGTATAATCTTCTCATAGTACCGCCATACCCTCCACTTTCTATTGCTCCCATAGTACTGCCCCCTACATGCACAATATGGTACCATCCACCTCACTGACTACCTCCGACCACCCACAATTAATAAATTCTCACTTAGCCTCATTCTTGGTGCAGATACTAATGAACCCAGGATCTATGAGATATTTACCATACGATAGTTGTATAGGCAGGAGTGTATCATCCATAAAGGTCGCCCACTCGGTTGCTATGATGGCTATGAATTGACAGGGCTCGGTGGGGTGTGGTATTGGTCACCCTCTTTTTCCCTTCATCACAATTTCAGCGATATCCACATTGCCATGATGGTGATACCACTGAATAGATTAGTGAATCAGGGAGTGGAAAGCTCTTGATCCACCATTCAGCCTTCACTTCTGAGTCTGAGACTCCGTGCACTGCAGACACAATGACGTCACTACATCACACCTGTAGTACGGAGCCTCAGTACTCACACCGCACAGACCAGAGCAGCGCTCCTCAGGAACCGGGTTGGCTGAGTAGTGTGAATGTTTTTTTTTTCAAATATCAGGAATTGTGGGTGCATCATATTAAGAGAAGAGCTTTTGGGACTCTCATACTGAATGTGTGGCTGTTAGGGGCCATTATACTGGGGTTGTGGTGGACTGTAAATGCCTCCATACTGAGTGGAGTTTTTTATTTTGTGTAGCAGGTTGTGGTGGCCATAATTAGAGATGAGCGAATATGTTCAGAAAATGATCGCCAAACATAAATTCGACACGAATATGGTACATTCGGATTCATGATCGGTAACACGAACATTTTTCTTAAGATCAGAAAAAGTCGGTAACACTAGGTAAAAGATATAATAGAAGCCGGCAATACTTGTGCTGCGTTTAGTAAAATCACAGCCACCAATGTGGGAGACTGGGGTTCAAATCCTGGCTCTGCCCTGTTGGACATAATGTACCAGTAGTGGTCCATAACACTATGGTGCCTACCTCAATAAACATGAGAGTGTCACAAGCAAAGAGAGTCATGTTGTCTCGGACGTCACCTGGATTAACAAGGTCCAAATGGGATGTCGAGGAACCAGGACAATCCGATGATAAATGGGCTACTGGACCAAACCATACATAGACAAGGCAAGAGAGCCTGGATCTGATGGAATGCTATTATAACAGCAGAACAAATGAGGGAGTATATATGAAGCTTATGAGGAAACTCTGGATGGATACAAGACCTGCATGTCCACTAACTGAGAAACAACTAGTCACCCAACGTTTCAATATCATAAAGAGAAAGCTATTGTCACAACTTGAGATGGATCAACTGCACTGCAGATCCACCCCACATGAAGACCTGGAAGAACAACATGTGCAACCCCCTGAAGATTCTGATCCAACCCTGAAACTAGAGAGCACTGCAGCTGGTCAGAGCAGGCCGGAGCGAGCCGTCCCCTCCCCGACAGACGGCGTACGTGCAGGCCATCATGACAGGTGATGGCGAACTCAGTCGAGGGGTTCAAGAGAGGCCTGGATGTCTTCCTGGAGCAGAACAATATTGTATCATACAATTATTAGGTTCTGTAGAAGGACGTAGATCTGGGGATGTATTATGATGGAATATAGGCTGAACTGGATGGACAAATGTCTTTTTTCGGCCTTACTAACTATGTTACTATGTTACTATGACAGGGGTTTGGGAGCAGAAGGTCAGGAGAGGTAGGAGTTAATTATGGGAGGAGGGTCGTATGCATGAGGAGGGGGTTTATAGGGTAGAGGGGGGTGGTGCTTACCAGTTCCCGCTCTGGAAGCATCAGGAAGAGATCGGCACCATGTCGGGCATTGACGGCGTGCTGCAGCAGCTGTGGGCGGCAAAGGAGCATCAGCCTCCTGGCTGGCTGGAAGCCCAGGTGGCTGGCATACTGGGCAGCGGCAGCGGAGATCTACAGGCGGGATCCAGCTGTGAGCGGTGCTCCCGGCGCGTACGGCCTCCATAGCGGCTGTCCCCTGATGCCCTCCAACCCCAGCGCAGGAGCCCCCCCAGAGACCCTCCGGACCGAGCACCCGCCCGCAAGTGCCCTAGCAGGGCCCAGTCTGGGAGGAATCCGCCTGCCGCGGCAGTGGAGAGGCCTGCTTCCCCTGCACTTTGGGGGGCGGGGCCTCCACGCGCCGGATCTTCATCTGCCGGTGACGTCACGGCGGGTCGCCGCGGTGCAGCTCCTGCCGGGCGACCTGCTCCTGCCACAGCACAGCGACAGTGAGGGAGAGCCACTACTGCAGCAGCCGGCAGCGCTGCCGGTTCCCCGGGGCTGCCGGGCCCGTCCAGCGAGCCGTGATCATCGCCAGGGTCGTCGGCCGAGTCCAGAAGGAGCCGTGGTCAGGGGTCCGAGGAGCCTGCATCCTACGGTGGGCCTGAGCCGGGTGTCCCTTCCCACCGGGCCGCATCAGTATCGTTGGTAGCGGGCCTGGACGGGGCCAGATCTTCTCGTCCCAAATCACGCGGTGAGACGCAGCCTCGCGGGGTTCCACAGAGCGGATCGGGAGGAGATGACTGCTGGACGAGCGGGATGTGTGCGGCTGGGGGGACCCCGGCTCCCCTGCAGCCTGGTGAGCAAGACTCTGTCTGTTTTGTTACCGGCACTATCTTTTTCTCCGGTGGGTGGGGTTAGTCAGGCGAGTGGGGCGGCGGTTTTGGGGGAGCAAGGGGGGATTCCGTCGGCTTCGGGGAACGAAGGGGTGGGCGAGTTGTTGTCTAGTGTACGTGAGTTGCTTGCACGATTGGGAGGCATTAGGTCGGTGCCGTCCCCCTTGGCTGCGTGGGTTGGTTCTACGGATTTGGGTTTGGGGGTGTCTGGAGGGGGTGCATTGGCGCCCAGTAGCTCATCTGAGCCTGTGTCGGTGTCTGTGCAAACCGAAAAGGAGAAGGAAGGCAGGATTCGCTTGGACGATATTGCACGGGGTGAGGTTTACGTCTGTTTTGAGGGGCCGCTGGGGGCTCATTTGAAAAAGGAAGTGAGGGAGAAGATCTGGAAAGACAAATACATGGAAATTTTTTCGCTTCTTCCTTTAGAAAAATTTAATTTGGACAAGAGCAAAAAGGAGGACAGTAAGAAAGAGGATGAGGAAAAGCAGAGGTGGCATCTTGTCCCGCAGACTTTTGTGAACTGGTTGCAAGCATTTGCGATTCTGGCGAGCGTAGTTGGCGAAAAAGGCGCCTGAGAATTGTTCGGCACTATTCTGTTACATGGATTCGATAGGCGAGGCGCACAGGGCGTATGGGGCTTAGGCTTGGCTCCGGTACGACGAACAGTTTACATGAACAAGGATAATGGTGTGCACTCTGGTCAAGGACACGGAGGTGCTGGTAAAACAGACCGTGTGGTCAAGTCAATAGTAGAAGAAAAAATTCCGCACACTCGAAACTGGTATGATGCAAAAAGGTATATGCCAGATTTATTCACGAAAACAAGTCAACAATTGCCACTGTGATAATTCGTAGATAGAAACCCGACGTTTCGACCCTCCCGGGTCTTATTCATGGGGTTACTAGGAAAGCAAATAAACAGTATAAGTAACTGTATGTGACATAACATTATATGTAAAAGAAAACAAATAAGAACAAAAAAGACAAAATAATAAACATACACCAAAATATAATATATAATATGTACAATATATACAAGGCAACCAGAGGCGATGAAGGGAATACTGTCCGGAGCAGCGAAAAGTAAAGGTACCTTCACACTAAACGACGCTGCAGCGATCCAGACAGCGATCCGGATCGCTGCAGCGTCGCTGTTTGGTCGCTGGAGAGCTGTCACACAGACCGCTCTCCAGCGACCAACGATGCCGGTAACCAGGGTAAACATCGGGTTACTAAGCGCAGGGCTGCGCTTAGTAACCCGATGTTTACCCTGGTTACCATCCTAAAAGTAAAAAAAACAACCACTACATACTTACCTACCGCTGTCTGTCCCCGGTGCTCTGCTTCTCTGCTCTGGCTGTGAGCGCCGGGCAGCCGGAAAGCAGAACGGTGACGTCACCGCTCTGCTTTCCGGCCGCTATGCTCACAGCCAGAGCAGAGAAGCAAAGCGCCGGGGACAGACAGCGGTAGGTAAGTATGTAGCGTTTGTTTTTTTTACTTTTAGGATGGTAACCAGGGTAAACATCGGGTTACTAAGCGCGGCCCTGCGCTTAGTAACCCAATGTTTACCCTGGTTACCAGCGAAGACATCGCTGAATTGGTGTCACACACGCCGATTCAGCGATGTCAGCGGGAGAGCCAGCGACCAAAGAAAGTTCTGGCCCTCTAGCCCCGACCAGCGACATCACAGCAGGATTCTGATCGCTGCTGCGTGTCACACTGAACGATATCGCTAGCGAGGACGCTGCAACGTCACGGATTGCTAGCGATATCGTTTAGTGTGAAGGTACCTTAAGCCTGTAGCTAAGAGGTAATTCTAGTACATCAGTTAACCACTGTTTAGGGGAAATATAATGTTTACCTTAACTCTTTTGATACACAGACATAGGAGTGGCAGTGATAGAAGGCAAGACAATGGTCCTTTTAAGGCATAACCTGTCATTATAACAAAATATCAACATTACATATACACTTTGTAATGTTGATATTTTGTTATAATGACAGGTTATGCCTTACTTTTCGCTGCTCCGGACAGTATTCCCTTCATCGCCTCTGGTTACCTTGTATATATTGTACATATTATATTTTGGTGTATGTTTATTATTTTGTCTTTTTTGTTCTTATTTGTTTTCTTTAACGTAAAATGTTATGTCACATACAGTTACTTATACTGTTTATTTGCTTTCCGATGAAGAGTTTAGGCAGCGGAAGGCGGTTCGTCCGGCGATCCGGTGGGATCAAAAGGACATTGGTTTGTGGTTGCGGGTAATGGCGCCGACGAAATTTGGGCATTCCTTTCAGGGCAGGGCCAGAAATGCCGGCCAAACCACGGCGCAAGGAAGTTCTTCTGGATCAGGAAGTCAGTCTGGGCAATCGGGGGGCCAGAAGCACGGTTTGTGTTGGCAGTTTAACGACGGCCAGTGCAAATTCGGGGCCACTTGTAAGTTCAAGCACGCGTGCTCGCATTGCAGTGGATCCTCCCATGGGGCCGCTAAGTGCTTCAAGAAGAAGGGAAAGCCCGATGGTAATTCAAAAGGGGGTGACGCCGGTGAGGCTGGACGCGATGGTCCCCAATCTAAATAGGTTCCTGGATAGGCCAAAAGTGGAGTTGTTGTTTTTAGGTTTTCGTGATGGTTTTCGGATTCCCGCTCCAACTTTTGGCATCCCTCAAGTTTTGAGGAATTTGAGATCCGCAGTTTTGCACGCGGTGGTCGAGTCCGAAAAACTGAACAAGGAAGTAGCATTGGGTAGGATGTCCGGCCCTTTCCCCGTTCCTCCCCTTGCAGATTTGGTTGTTTCACCGTTGGGTGTGGTTCCGAAGAAGGAGCCTAACAAGTTTAGGCTAATTCAGCATTTGTCATACCCTAGGGGGCAGTCAGTGAATGACGGGATAGACCCGGAGCTTTGCTCCGTGGTTTATACGTCTTTTGACGAGGCGACGCGCTTGGTGCGTATCTGCGGCAGGGGCGCGTTGTTGGTTAAAGCCGATATCGAGTCGGCTTTTCGGTTACTTCCCGTTCATCCGGATAGCGTGAGACTGTTGGGTTGTTTTTGGGACGGGGGTTTCTATGTTGATAGATGTTTGCCGATGGGTTGTTCATTGTCCTGTGCATACTTTGAGGCTTTTAGTTCCTTTCTTGAGTGGGTTGTTCGGGATGTGTCTGGTTTGGACTCGGTGATACATTATTTGGATGACTTTTTGTGCATCAGGCCTGGTTAGTCCGGCTGTTGTGACGTGGCATTACAGACAGTGTTTTGGGTGGCAGAACAGTTCGGCATTCCTTTGGCGCCTGGAAAAACCGAGGGGCCCAGTACGTGTATTTCATTTTTGGGCATTGTCATTGATTCCGTTGAATGGGAGTTTCGGTTACCTGAGGAAAAAGTGGTTGGTTTAAGAAGCGAGGTGGCGCGTGCGCGTCGCTTAAAAAAGTTGCCTTTGCAGGAGGTTCAGTCCCTTCTCGGCAAATTGAACTTTGCGTGTAGAATCATCCCTATGGGGAGGGTGTTTTCTCGCAGGCTGGCGGGTGCTACGGCGGGGGTTAAGGCCCCCCATCATTTTGTCCACTTGTCTAGCGAGCACAAAGCCGATTTGGAGGTGTGGAACAGTTTTTTGGCACGGTACAATGGCCGATTGCTGCTAATGGAGGAATTGGTGAGCAACTCTGATTTGGATTTGTTCATGGACGCCTCGGTTGGTGTTGGTTTTGACGCCTTTTTTGGTGGTTCGTGGTGTGCCTCCAGGTGGCCAGATGACTGGTTCGGTTGCGGTAAAAAACGTGACTTTGTTAGAAATTTTTCCTATCTTGGTTGCCGTTTATTTGTGGAAAGAGGATTTGCGCAATCACAGGGTTCAGTTCAATTGTGATAACATGGCAGTTGTTTGTGTTATCAACAGTCTAACGGCATCTTCTCTGCCAGTCATCAGGGTTTTGCGTCAGTTGGTGTTGTTTTGCATGTCGATTAATGCGTATGTTACGGCGTCTCATGTTCCTGGGGTTGAGAATTCTATTGCTGACTCTTTGTCTTGATTCCAGTGGGAACGTTTTCGTGCTTTGGCCCCAGATGCGGAAGAGGCGGGGCTGGAATGCCCTCAGGAACTCTGGAGTGTGGTATCCGGGCTGCAGGACCTTTGATTCATGCGTCTTTGGCACCCAGCACATGGGTGGCGTACCGGTCGGTATGGGGTGATTGGGAGTCCTGGTTGGTGTCTTGCGGGGCAGCTAACGTGGGTGACGATCATGTGGGGGCTTTGTTGTTGTGGTTGAGACGTGGTGCCGATGAAGGGTGGTCAGCGTCGAAGGTGGAGAGAGTTAGGTCAGCAGTGGCTTTTGGTTTCCAGCTTAGGGAATTACGGGATTTGACAAAGTTGTTTCTGGTAAAGCAGGCGGTGAAAGGTTTTAGAAGGAATGCGGGACGGGGGATCAGAGGCGTCCGATTCCTTTTAGCCTGCTGGAAAGAGTTGGTGCGAAGCTAGACGAGATTTGTATATCCGACTTTGAGGTGGCTCTTTTCCATTTAATTTTGGGTGCTGTTGCGAGTTCACTCATGTATCCCATCAGTTGTTGGCAAGTTTTTAATAGTTTTCAGCCTTCTTGGTCTGGACCTTTGTTGTGTCATGAGAATGGGTCTTTTTTGTCCAAATTTCAATTTGTGGCGGTTCTTAGGCGGGCATTGTCGGGGATGGAGCTGGATGCTTCCCGTTTTGCGGCTCACTCTTTCTGTATTGGGGCCGCAACAGAGGCGGCTCTGGGATGTTTGGCACCCGAGGTTGTGCAGAGGATCAGGAGATGGGAGTCGGGGCGTTACAGGAGCTATGTTAGACCCTGAAAGTTTGGGGGGGTTCCACGTTTTTGTATTTGTGGTAAATTTTGTGGAATCTAAGTTGTTTGAATTTTCCAGGTCCCCATCCCCTGTTGGTTTGGATCGTCGGCCACTCATACGTGTATTGGGGCGCGAGGCGGGACGGACGTCAACTCAGTTTTTTCCAAGGAGGTGGCCGTGGTCAGGTGGTTGGGTTTTCGGGGATTGTGTTGGAACCGGGTTATGCAGGAAGTGCATATTGGTGCTCGTCTGGACACACCTCCTGACATTTTGGTTTTACATGTTGGAGGAAATGATTTGGGGATCCGCCCCTGTCGGGAGCTGATCCGGGATATTAAACACGACCTTCTCAGGCTATGGGTGTCCTTTCGGGATTTACTCGTGGTGTGGTCGGATATCGTCCCGAGGAGATGTTGGCGGCACGCCAGATCCGCGGATAAGGTTAATAAGGCCCGAATTAAAGTTAATCGGGCGGTTTCTAAGTTTCTTGTCAGGAACGGAGGTTTGTTTGTCCGCCACTTTGAACTTGAAAAGGGCGGTGATGATTTTCTCCTTGGTGAGGATGTTGACCTGAATGCGGTGGGCATCGATTTGTGGGCCCTGGGTTTGCAAAACGGTATCGAAAGGGCCATAGCGGTCAAGTGTGGGGGGGGTCTCGGGTATTTGAGGTGTGCAAATACCCTCGCTGTGGCGGTGGGAGGGGTCCTTGGAGTTGGTGCTAAATTGGCCTGGGGGATCCGTCGGGGTACGGATTCTTCAGTTGGTGTAGACTTAAGCTCCCCTTCAGTGATGTTGGGTATGGAGGTTATGGGGTTTGGGTATTGGTCTGGTATACAAAGGGGTTGTGGTGGTTGAACAATGAAGACTTGTCTTGTTTGGTCGATCTTATTTTTAAAGTGTGTGGCAAACTCCTCAGCAGAGATGAGGGAGATTGGAGGAGGCAGTGGGGGGCAGAGGAGGGAGTTAAAGGTTTTGAATAACTGTTTGGGGTTGTAGGATAGGTAAGATAGGAGGGTTGTGAAGTAGACCTGTTTAGCAGAGGTGAGAGCAGATTTGAAAGCGAGTGTTGTCTGTTTGAATGCATGTGTTTTCTTCCAATGCTGCTCTTAAACCCTGGACACTTGCCGAAGCTTTTTAGTGGTGTAATTGTGCCAGGGTTGTCTATTGATACGTTGCACTTTGCCATGAACGAGAGGGGCAACCGTGTCAATAGCAGATGCCAGAGTGGCATTGTAGAAAGCAGTGGAACTGTCTGTGTCGTGGAGTGAGGATATGGATGCCAGTGGTAGGGTAGAATCAGAGAGTGTGTGGGTGTATGGAATGATAGAGGATACTGGAGCGCCCCCAGACACAGGGTCACGAGTTCTCGGTACCGGGCCTCTCTGGTTCGGTTCTGAGGCTGTCACGATGGCTAGACCCGGTCCGTGACCCTGCTAAGGGGCGTCCAGTAAAGGGATTTGTACAGTCTGTCAATGGTTCGTGACGCCACCTGTCGTGTTCGGTCAGGGTGACCGACGCTGCTGTGGGGTCCACTGGGGGTGATGGAATGGCAGCTGGATGGTACAACTTCCCACAGGTGAAGTGTGTCCCCAGGGCTTCCCAGTAAGGTGGATGGTGATGGTGTAAGGTGCAGTCAATAACGAGGACACAAGGTTGCAGTCTCTTTACCTCTTTACTGAAGGCTTCAGGATCCTCAATCCAGAGTACGTTCAACAGGGCTCTCAGAGACCGGCCGGTCCGATGGGCACATCCAGAGTTTCCCTCGCAGATGGAAATCGTTGCCTACCAATAGCGCCTGTATGTTGTAGTCCTACCCTGCTGAGCATTCGGAATAGTCCTCACAACTGCTGTTCTCGTTCGTTCGTTCTCTACAGCTCTCTCTCTCTCTCGTTCTTTGGTTCCAGATGTTGCTAGTTTCTAACATCCCCCAGATATGTTATGGCTAGGACGCCACCCGTTTGACGGGAAGGCTTGGAGGTCTTCCGGGACCCTAGAGACGCCCCTCTCCCAATGTTGCCCCCTATGTCTTCGTAGGTGTAAAAGGTAGACAGCCAACCTATAATCAACTGTCCAGCGGAATTTGAAGTAAGGCCTGAAGTCAGTTACTCCTACGGTGATCCGGCCACCGACTACGTGCCTCAGTAAGATGTTGCCTTCCTCTCTCGGCACGACTTACTGGCTCTCCTTTGTGCTGATCTCGTTTACACTGTTCCACAATATTCTTCCCCTCTTGTCTCTCTCTCTTAGGATACCGCCGCAAGGTGTGCAGGCGCGGTTCCATTACGTTCTGTTCTGTTCGCTAGGCACCTGCCAGGTTCCCACGCCTGACAGGGACCCCCCTGTGTCTTCTCCCTGCAACACCCCCTGCCACGGGATGTTGCCTGGTTTCAACCCAGTCAGCTTCTGACTAACTTCCTCCCCAGCCCCTAGTTTTACCAGTGTGAGGAGTGGCCCAATAAATAAAGCCTTTTTCTCCCCCTAGTGGCCGGAGTGTGAAGTGTAATGTGTTCTGGTGACACCTGGTCAGGATAACTCTTTAGTGCCATCAGACGTACCGATGCTCCCCTTAGTGGCAGAGCGCTATACTGCAACGACCAGGTCTCTGGGGTGCTGCACTCCCCCCCCGGTTAAATCCAGTACTCCTGGACTGGGAAGAAGAACAACAATATAATGCAGTGAAAGACATACAAAATTTTGAATGCTAAGAACAAGTAAATAGAAAAGGTGCTTCCCTTTATGGGAGGTAAGGACACTTGAACGTTACAAACTAAAATAACAGTTAAATATTTTTAAATAACATTATGACTATGAATAACTCTCAGTACCCAGCCTGTTGTGAATTCTGTGGTCAAGCTCCCTCCTGTGGTCATGAGTGGTACTTCGGCTGGTTCTGTCTATGAGCTTCCTCTGGTGGATGTGAGTGGGGCTGCGGCTTCTGAGTTTCCTTCCTCAGGTGACGAGGTTAAGTCGTTAGGTGCTGCTCTATTTAACTCCACCTAGTTCTTTGTTCCTGGCCTCCAGTCAATGTTCCAGTATTGGTCTTGCTATCTCCTGTATCGTTGTTGTGGCCTGTCTGCCCTGCATAAGCTAAGTTTTGCTTATATTACTTTTGTTGCTATATTTTCTGTTCAGCTTCCTATATTGGTTTTTCTTGCTTGCTGGAAGCTCTGAGACGCAGAGGGAGCACCTCCGTACCGTTAGTCGGTGCGGAGGGTCTTTTTGCCCCCTCTGCGTGGTTGTTTGTAGGTTTTTGTGCTGACCGCAAAGCTATCTTTCCTATCCTCGGTCTATTCAGTAAGTCGGGCCTCACTTTGCTAAAATCTATTTCATCTCTGTGTTTGTATTTTCATCTTACTCACAGTCATTATATGTGGGGGGCTGCCTTTTCCTTTGGGGAATTTCTCTGAGGCAAGATAGGCTTATTTTTCTGTCTTCAGGGCTAGCTAGTTTCTCAGGCTGTGCCGAGGCACCTAGGTCTGGTCAGGAGCGCTCCACGGCTGCCTTTAGTGTGGTATGATAGGATTAGGGATTGCGGTCAGCAGAGTTCCCACGTCTCCGAGCTCGTCCTATGTTAGTAACTAACAGGTCACTTGTGTGCTCTTAACCACTAGGTCCATTGTGGTTCTGAATCACCTGTTCATAACACCAGCCGGGTATGCTACTAAGTGCAAATTTTTGAACCATAAACTAACTCTTCCTTTAAGGGCGTATACGCTGAACCCACTAAAGGCCTACTATCAAGTACTACAACAACTCAACTTTCTTTTCCGTTCTCACTTCACCAATGCAGGACCGCCTAACTCCTTGGCTGGGCCTACTGTCATTGTGCCGACCATCTTCCTACAGTTCTCAGGACTCTCTCTCTAACCCCTACGGGTTAAAGGTAGCAGCAGGAAACAGTAAACTATATACAATTCTCAGGTCTTCGAGGTTTAGTTCTGGGAAGGTTGTGGTCTCACCTCACAGACCACTCCTCTCCGTTGAGCACGGGTGGGATCCACAGTCACACGCGGGGCCTGGCTCTCTTGGTGGTCCGCAACAGGGACCCCTTCGTCAGGAGCTCCAGCTTCAACCTGTAGGGCTGCGCATCGCTGGACACTTCTGGCCACCCAGCCGGCCTCTCTCCGCCACCAGGTATATGTCACCACGTCACCTGGCCTCAGTTCACGGGTCTCCTCCCTCGTCCCATAGCGGGGCTCCACTTCACTCCGGTCGACAAAGACCTGCAGGGGTTCTCCGATCTCCTGGATAACCCCCCTCTCCTGCCTGGGGTTGTAGAAGACTACCACTCCCCAGTGCGATGGCGGGTCCTTCTCCTCTCCGGTGAGGTCTATCACTTCTACAGGTCGTGGCTGTTTCCTCCAAGCCGCCACTAGACGTCGCTGGTGCTCCGTCACCGGCAGGATTCGTAAGTCCCGCTCCTGCGGAGCACAACTCCCTGGCCGGGTGCAAAGTCCTGACGCAGCCGGAGTGGGCAGAGGAGGGGACACAGGGGACAGACGGATCTCCGTCGGGTGGCCCAACCGGGAATTCACTCGGGCATGGGCTTCCAGGTAACGCGGCGGCCACCCAGCCATCAGGCATACGCCCTCCAGGTTTTCCCTCAGGCTGCTTTACAGCAGTCAAATCCTGCAGCGGCGGTGACTCTGGGATCGCCGCGGGCGATACAGGCCTGTGCCTGGCCGGGTTGTCTCCATGTGGTGGCCTGGGAGTCGCCATCTTTGTCCCCTTCTCCAGATCTTCTTCTCGGGCTCTCTTTCGGGGGCGGCTCCGTCCCCACTGTCCCCACCCTCCATAGAGGATGAGAAGGCGGACCTCGGCGGCTGACGGGCCCGCCCTCAGGATACAACAGTACTTAGACTGGGCGGCCATTATCCTTCGCGCTCTTCAGTTCTTTCACACCCACTTCCACGCCCTTCTTTTTCTCTTGCGCTCCTCGTGGCGCTATAATGGCGGAAGTTTTGGCGGGAATCTTGCGTCAATAGCAATGCACAGTCCTTGCAGTAAATCACAATTCCAACACGTCTCAATCACAGTTCCAAGGCACACATGACCTGCTTCTCAGGCTTAAGTACGATCCTGTTCGTGACGCCAAGTTGGAGCGCCCCCAGACACAGGGCCAAGAGTTCTCGGTACCGGGCCTCTCTGGTTCGGTTCTGAAGCTGTCACGGTGGCTAGACCCGGTCCATGACCCTGCTAAGGGGCGTCCAGTAAAGGGATTTGTACAGTCTGTCAATGGTTCGTGACGCCACCTGTGGTGTTCGGTCAGGATGACCGACGCTGCTGTGGGGTCCACTGGGGGTGATGGAATGGCAGCTGGATGGTACAACTTCCCACAGGTGAAGTGTGTCCCCAGGGCTTCCCAGTAAGGTAGATGGTGATGGTGTAAGGCGCAGTCAATAACGAGGACACAAGGTTGCAGTCTCTTTACTGAAGGCTTCAGGATCCTCAATCCAGAGTACGTTCAACAGGGCTCTCAGAGACCGGCCGGTCCGACGGGCACATCCAGAGTTTCCCTCGCAGATGGAAATCGTTGCCTACCAATAGCGCCTGTATGTTGTAGTCCTACCCGGCTGAGCATTCGGAATAGTCATCACAACTGCTGTTCTCCTTTGTTCGTTCTCTACAGCTTTCTCTCTCTCTCACGTTCTTTGGTTCCAGATGTTGCTAGTTTCTAACGTCCCCCAGATATAGTACGGCTAGGACGCCACCCGTTTGACGGGAAGGCTTGGAGGTCTTCCAGGACCCTAGAGACGCCCTTCTCCCAATGTTGCCCCCTATGTCTTCGTAGGTGTAAAAGGTAGACAGCCAACCTATGATCAACTGTCCAGCGGAATTTGAAGTAAGGCCTGAAGTCAGTTACTCCTACGGTGATCCGGCCACCGACTACGCGCCTCAGTAAGATGTTGCCTTCCTCTCTCGGCACGACTCTTACTGGCTCTCCTTTGTGCTGATCTCGTTTACACTGTTCCACAATATTCTTCCCCTCTTGTCTCTCTCTCTTAGGATACCGCCGCAAGGTGTGCAGGCGCGGTTCCGTTACGTTCTGTTCTGTTCGCTAGGCACCTGCCAGGTTCCCACGCCTGACAGGGACCCCCCTGTGTCACGGGATGTTGCCTGGTTCCAACCCAGTCAGCTTCTGACTAACTTCCTCCCCAGCCCCTAGTTTTACCAGTGTGAGGAGTGGCCCAATAAATAAAGCCTTTTTCTCCCCCTAGTGGCCGGAGTGTGAAGTGTAATGTGTTCTGGTGATACCTGGTCAGGATAACTCTTTAGTGCCATCAGATGTACCGCTGCTCCCCTTAGTGGCAGAGCGCTATACTGCAATGACCAGGTCTCTGGGGCGCTGCACTACCAATAGAGCAGCTCTTGCATCAATACCTACCACCACCATAACTCAAACTAATAATCTGATCTATGCTACTGCCTCAGCAATCATGGAAATGTGTGGCTATACAACTTCCTGGGGGGGCAGACAATGGCTGGGAGCTTATGTTCCCAGGAATGCTAGATTTCTCCCACCTGGTCAGTGTCTGCTGAGGTTAAAAAATGATAAAGGTTGCACCATTATTTGCCAAGAATGATTACTCTAGAACAGAGGTCCCCAACGTTTCTGACCTTGAGAGCCACATCCAGCCTTGAGAGAGGGTCTTAAGCCACATTCAGCTCCCGCCCCCCTCACAATAGTGGCAACCAAATCCCCCATTACAGGCATAAAGGTAACCAAAGCTTTTCCACAAAAATCAATTGCCCCAAAGCAGTATACAAATATCCAGGGGTTCCTACAATACCCCCATTCAGTATTCTCCTTTAAAGCACTCCCAAGACACTGTCACATCCAGCTTCAAACATCTCCTCTGACAGGTGGTGTCATCTTGTCTCCAGCGTACCACACTTACATCATCTCAAAGCCCATAAGACAAGTAAATGTGCGTCCAAATCTGCTCTTCTGTGCAGGGCTGCTCATAAAATTCACCATTTTGAGATGTGCTCTTCATACCTGTTTGTTAGAACTGGAGCTAATACACCAAGCTGGCAGACAGCCACGAGCCACAATTCATAGGACCGCGAGCCACATGTGGTTCCTGAGCTACAGGTTGGGGACCCCTGCTCTAGAACATTGAAAATGCATTACTGCCATAGAAAAAGCCACCATGACAGGGGGTTTGGAGCAGGAATAAGGGGGGCGTGGGGTTTGCACTAAGGGGAGGGCAATTTGTGGCCAGAGAGGGTTATGGGGTGAGTGGGGGGGGGAAGCTGGTCACTTCTCGCTCAGAGGACTTGTGAGCAGGACACCAGCGCTTACCTGATGGCCGCCATAGACCATGTGCTGGCGCAGCTGTTGGCGGCAGCGGCGTCACAACCTCCTGGCTGGTTGGAGGCTCAGGTGTCCAGCATCCTCGGCGGCAGTGGTGTGGATCCCCCGGCGGCCGGGCCCGGTGAGCGGCGGTCCAGGCGAGTGCAGCCCCTGGAGCGCCTATCCCCCGATTTCACCCTGGCGTCCCAGCGGTGGCGCCGGAGCCCCTCCGGGGACCCTTCAGGCCACGCGCCTGCTCACAAGCGCCCCAGCAGGCCGCGGTCTGGGAGGAATCCATCAGCCGCGCTGGGGCCTGCGGCGGCAGACGGGCCTTTTCCCCATCACTTCGGGGGGCGGGGCCTACGCGCGCCAAAGCCACGAACGGCCGGAGCGACGTCGCGGCCGGCCGCCGCGGTGATGACCGGGCCGGGCGGCCTGCTTCCTGCGGCAGCACGAGACGGCAGGGGAGCATCCCAGCAGCAGCGGCGGGCAGCGCCCCAGATTCAGCGGGGCTGCAAGACATGGCCTGGGAGCACCATTCCCCTCCCACACCTGCGACCGGGCCTGCATCCTTTCGTGTGGTGGGGACAGATGGCAGCTTTTCGGATGGCGGGTCCGGGGCTACAGGACACCAGGCTGCCCCATCGGCTGATGGAGTCATCACGGTCCCCTCTGCAGGGGTCAGGTCGGCTGGAGCTGCATTGAGGAGTGAAGTTCACGTCCAAGAGGGCCCAAGGACGGCTTCGGGATTGAGAGACGGCTGGACGACAACAGCATCTGCGGCTGGGGGGATCACAGCTCCCCTGCAGCCTGGTGAGGATGTATCGTTTGTCCCCGGCGTTTTCGACGCCTACTTCGATTTCTGTAGATCGGGTTGGGGGGTATGTAGAGCGGGGTGATGGAGTCGGTATGCAGGCGGATGGGAGTTGTGAGGGGGTTGTTGTCGGGTGTACGGGAGCTGTTGTCACTAGAGTTGAGCGACCTTTAGTTTTATAGGATCGGGTCGGATTTCACGAAACCCGACTTTTTCAAAAGTCGGGTCGAGTGAAATCGGCCGATCCTATAAAAAAGTCGGGGTCGGCCGAAACCCGAAACCCAATGCAGTGCATTGGGTTTCCATGGTTCCCAGGGTCTGAAGGAGCGGAAACTCTCCTTCAGGCCCTGCGATCCATATTTTAGTGTAAAATAAAGAATTAAAATAAAAAATATTGCAATACTTACCCTTTGACGCGCCCTGGTACTAACCGGCAGCCTTCCTCCTTCGAATCTGCGCTTCCAGGACCTTGCCGTGACGTCGCGGTGACGTCGCGGCTTGTGATTGGTCGCGCGGCCGCCCATGTGACCGCTCGCGTGACCAATCAGAAGCCGTGATGTCACCGAAGGTCCTTCAAGCGCTGATTCTTAGGAAGGAAGGCTGTCGGAAAGAAGCAGGGCGCGTCCGAGGGTGAGTATATACCTAATAGGAATATACTCACCCTCGGACGTGCCCTGCTTCTTTCTGACAGCCTTCCTTCCTAAGAATCAGCACTTGAAGGACCTTCGGTGACGTCACGGCTTCTGATTGGTCGCGCGAGCGGTCACATGGGCGGCCGCGCGACCAATCACAAGCCGCGACGTCACCGCAAGGCCCTGGAAGCGCGGATTCGAAGGAGGAAGGCTGCCGGTTAGTACCAGGGCGCGTCAGAGGGTAAGTATTGCGATATTTTTTATTTTAATTCTTTATTTTACACTTAAATCTGAATTCTGATACCAATTCCCGATATCTTAAACATATCGGGAATCGGTATCGGAATTCCGATTCTAGATTCAAAAGATCGCCGACTTCATGGCCGACCCCACACAGGGGTCGGGTCGGGTTTCATGAAACCCGACTTTGCCAAAAGTCGTCGACTTTTGAACCTTTTCGACCCGTTTCGCTCAACCCTAGTTGTCACGGTTGGGCAGTGGTAGGCCAGGGCCGTCCCCGTTGTCAGCCTGGGTGGGATCGTCCGATATGGGGTTGGCGTTGTCCGGCAGCGGTTCTACGGAGCGGGGCAGGTTGGCTGAGCCGGTTTCGGTGAGGTATATGTTTGTTTTGAGGGGCCGTTGGGGGCGCATTTGAAGAAGGAGGTGCGGGAAAACATTTGGAAAGACGAGTACGTGGAGATATTTTCGCTTTTGCCGTTGGAAAAATTTAACCTAGATAAGAGTAAGAAGGAGGATAGTAAAAAGGAGGATGAGGAAAAATGGAGATGGCGCCTTATTCCTCAGACTTTTGGGAATTGGCTTCAGGCATTCACGATTTTGGCGAGTGTTATTGGCGTGAAGGCTCCCGAGAATTGCTCCACTTTGTTTTGCTACATGGATTCTATAGGTGAGGCGCATAGGGCCTATGGAGGTCAGGCATGGTTACGGTACGACAAACAGTTTCGGCAGCGGAAGGCGGTTCGTCCTGAGATCAGGTGGGATCAGAAGGACATTGGTTTGTGGTTGCGCGTGATGGCACCAACGAAGTTTAGTCACTCCTTTCAAAGCGGGGCCGGAACTTCCAGCCAAGGCGCTACGCAAGGTAGCTCTTCAGGAACCGGGGGTCAATCGGGACAATCCGGCAGTCAGAAACACGGTGTGTGCTGGCAGTTCAATGAGGACCAGTGTAAGTTCGAAGCAACTTGTAAGTTCAAGCATTTGTGCTCGCACTGCAACGGTGCTTCCCATGGAGCTTCCAAATGTTTTAAGAAAAAAGGGAAGCCAGAGAGTAATTCAAAAGGGGGTGACGCCGCTGAGGTTGGACGCGATGGCCCTCTATCTAAATAGGTACCCAGACAGGGAGAGGGCGGAGTTGCTCCGGGCCGGTTTTAGTGTTGGTTTTTGCTTACCCGCTCCGGCTTTCGTGGTACCACTGAGTTTGAAGAACCTTAGATCGGCCGAGTTGCATGCATCGGTCATGTCGGAAAAGTTAAGCAAAGAGGTTGCTTTAGGTAGGATGTCTGGACCTTTTCCCATTCCTCCTTTGGATGACTTGGTTGTGTCACCTTTGGGCGTGGTCCCCAAGAAGGAGCCTAATAAATTTCGGCTCATTCAGCATCTGTCCTACCCGAAAGGGAGGTCCGTGAATGATGGGATTGATACAGAGCTTTGTTTGGTGGTCTATACGTCGTTTGATGAGGCAGCTAGGTGGGTGCGCAGTTGTGGTAAGGGGGCATTGTTGGCTAAGACCGATATTGAGTCTACCTTCCGTTTATTGCCGGTTCACCCCGATAGTGTGAAATTGTTAGGATGTTATTGGGACGGCGGGTTTTACGTTGACCGATGTTTGCCGATGGGCTGTTCGCTGTCGTGCGCTTATTTTGAGGCCTTTAGTTCCTTTTTGGAATGGGCGGTTCTGGATGTGTCCGGTTTGGATTCGGTGATTCATTATCTGGATGACTTCTTGTGCATAGGTCCTGATCAGTCTCAATGTTGCGAGGTCCTGTTGAGGATGGTTGTTTGGGTCGCTGAGTGTTTTGGGGTCCCGCTGGCACCAGGCAAGACTGAGGGTCTGTGCACGAATCTGTCCTTCTTGGGCATTCTCATCGATTCAGTGAAGTGGGAGTTTAGGTTGCCGGTTGACAAGGTGCTGGGTTTGAGAAATGAGGTGGCCCGCGCTAGACGTTTGAAGAAATTGCCACTGCGCGAAGTGCAGTCGCTCCTGGCAAAATTGAATTTTGCATGCAGAATTATCCCAATGGGGAGGGTTTTTTCACGCAGATTGGCTAGCGCTACGGCCGGGATTACCGCCCCACATCATTTTGTTCATTTGTCGGCTGAACACAAGGCCGACTTGGAGGTTTGGGACCTTTTTTTTGTCCTGTTACAACGGGCGTTGATTGTTGATGGAGGAAGTGGGTAACGCTGACTTAGATTTATTTACAGACTAGATTGTAGCCCGACTCTAACGCATCGGGTATTCTAGAATATGCATGTCCCCGTAGTATATGGACAATGATGATTCCAGAATTCGCGGCAGACTGTGCCCGTCGCTGATTGGTTGAGGCAACCTTTATGACATCATCGTCGCCATGGCAACCATTATGACATCTACGTTGATACTGTGCCCGTCGCTGAATCAGAAACGGCCTCGACCAATCAGAGACGCGGGATTTCCAGGACAGACAGACAGAAAGACAGACAGACGGAAAAACCCTTAGACAATTCTATATATAGATGCGTCAGGCGGTATTGGCTTTGGGGCCTTTTTGGGGGCTGTTGGTGTGCTGCTAGATGGCCGGAGGAATGGTTTGAAACAGGGTTGGTACGGAACATTACTCTGTTGTAGATTTTTCCGATTTTGGTGGCGGTGCATCTATGGGGCGACGATTTCCAAAATAAAAGGGTTTGTTTTAATTGTGATAATATGGCGGTTGTGTGTGCCATTAGCAGTTTGACAACAGCTTCGCCCCCTGTGATCAGAGTTCTTCGGCAGTTGGTTTTGTCTTGTTTATCCATGAATGCTTATTTTACGGCATCACATGTGCCCGGTGTTAATAATTGCATTGCCGACTCTTTGTCTCGTTTCCAGTGGGAGCGTTTTCGGTCACTGGCTCTGGATGCCGAGGAGACGGGGCTGGAATGCCGGGCGGAGCTTTGGAGCGTGGTGTCTGGGCTGCAGAACCTTTAATTCAAGCATCCTTGACGACTAGTACATGGGGCGGTTTATCGGTCAGTATGGAGCACTTGGGAGAGTTGGTTGGCATCATGTGGAGTTGCGGATACGGGTCAGGATCGAGTGGGGGCATTGTTGTTATGGTTGAGACATGGCGCGAATCAGGGATGGTCGGCAGCGAAGGTCTACAGGACAATAGCGGATTTGGCTTTTGGTTTGAGGCTCTGGGGTCTACAGGATTTGACAAAGTCATTTTTGGTAAAACAAGCTGCGAAGGGGGTTGAGAAGAGCAGGTAGCCGAGGCAATCGCAGGCGCCCGGTGTCTTTTGAGATGTTGGAGCAGTTGGGGGTACGCCTGGGTGATATATGTGTTTCTAGTTTCGAGGCTGCGCTATTTCGCCTAGCCTTTTCGTTGGCATTTTTTGGAGCTTTGAGGATTGAGGAGCTGGTGTCTCCTACTACTGTTCGTCAAGGGGGGCTTTGGGCTGGGGACGTTTTTGTTACCGGGGGGTCGCTGCGATTTTGGATTCGGAAGTCTAAGACGGATCAGGCGGGACGGGGTAAAAAGGTAGTTTTGGGCGCCGTTCCGGGTTCCGTTATGTGTCTGGTCCGTTTTTGGCAGAATTTTAATAGGTTTCAACCGCGTGGTGACGGGCCTTTGTTGTGTCACGAGGATGGGTCGTTTCTTTCTAAATACCAGCTTGTAGCAGTTTTTCGGCAGTCTTTGGAGGCCATCGGTGTGGATTCTTCCAGGTTTGCCTCTCATTCTTTTCGGATTGGGGCTGCTACGGAGGCGGTGCTGAGTGGTTTGGCTCCTGTGGTGGTACAGAGGATAGGTCGGTGGGAGTCCGGCCGTTATCTGAGTTATGTGAGGCCTTGAGAGGCGTGGGCTGATCGGTTAATTTATTTGTTGTTTGCACTTGTCTAAGTTGTTTATATTTTCCAGGTTCATTCTCGCTGTTGGTTTGGATTGTCGGCCACTCCTACGTGTACTGGGGCGCAAAGCAGGCAGACGTCCGACAGGATGGAAGACAGCTTGGCTTTTCCAGGGACATAGCCGTCATCAGGTGGCTGGGGTTTCGGGGCTTAGGTTGGAACAGAGTCATGCAGGAAGTACACAATGGTGTTCGCTTGGACAGGCCCCCCGATATTTTGGTGTTGCACGTTGGGGGAAACGACTTGGGTGTTCGCCCTTGTCGCGAGTTGATTCGGGACATTAAACATGATTTACTCAGGTTATGGGTTTCCTTTCGGGAAATGTCTGTTGTGTGGTCAGAGATTGTTCCCCGAAAATCCTTTAGGCATGCTAGGTCGGTGGACAAGATTAATAAAGCCCGCATCAAGGTGAATCGGGCCATGTCTGGTTTTGTTGTGTGGAATGGGGGCTTCGCCGTGCGCCATTTTGAGTTGGAATGTGGGGGTGACGAATTTCTTTTAGGTGATGGCATTCATCTGAACGCAGTGGGCATTGATTTGTGGGCACTGGGGCTGTAGTCATACGAGCCATAGTGGTTAAGGTTGGTGGGGTCTCGGTTACTTGAGGGGGTCAAGTATCCTGTGGTGGGGGGAGGGGTCCTTGGAGTTGGTGCTAAATTGGCCTGGGAGACCCGTCGGGATATGGATTCTCCAGTTAATATAAGTTTTGGTTGCGGGTTTGGTGATTTCGGGGAATCTTGGTAACGGTGGGCCAGATTCCTAAGTTGGAAGTGGACAATGGTAACCCTTCGGGGTATTTTGGTGCTCTCGAGCCTGTGGGGTAACGGCTGAGAGTAATCTACGGTTGGTTTTCCTGTCCACTAGTTTATACTATGGTTAACACCAGACTTTTAGCTTCAAGGACCCCTTCCCAGCTCACGGTACGGTTTGTTTATAATAAAGGCCGCTGTGGCCAATTATATCCAACTTGGGACTCATGTCGTTATTCGGGGTTGGGAAAAAGGGGGGGTCGGAGACCCCCCCTGGGGAAGCACTTATTCACTGTGGTCGACAATACCAATGTCAAGACCAGGCTGGAGCGAGCCGCCCCATCCCCTTTCCCGGGCGGCATACGTGGAAGCCACCATGACGGGGTTTGGAGCAGGAATAAGGGGGGCGTGGAGTTCGCTCTAAGGGGAGGGCAATTTGTGGCCGGAGAGGGTTGTGGGGTGAGTGGGGGGGGGGGGAGCTGGTCACTTCCCACTCAGAGGACTTGTAAGCAGTCCCGCCCACCCGCCCTATATGTTGTTGTGATTGGTAGTACTTGGTTGGTACAATGTTTTCAGGTCATAGTGGCTGTAGGCGGGGGGAGGGGTCCTTGGAGTTGGTGCTAAATTGGCCTGGGGGATCCGTCGGGATATGGATTCTTCAGTTGGTATAAGTTTTGGTTGCGGGTCTGGTGATTTGGGGGAATCTTGGTAACGGTGGGCCAGATTCCTAAGTTGGAAGTGTACAATGGTAACCCTTCGGGGTATTTTGGTGCTCTCGAGCCTGTGGGGTAACGGCTGAGAGTAATCTACGGTTGGTTTTCCTGTCCACTAGTTTATACCATGGTTAACACCAGACTTTTAGCTTCAAGAACCCCTTCCCAGCTCATGTTATGGTTATATGTTTTGTTTGTTTATAGTAAAGGCCGCTGTGGCCAATTATATCCAACTTGGGACTCATGTTGTTATTCGGGGTTGGGAAAAAGGGCGTCGGAGACACCATGGGGAGGCACTTATTCACGGTGGTCGACAATACCAATGTCATGCATTTTCAATGTTCTAGAGTAATCATTCTTGGTAATTTATGGTGCAACCTTTATAGTTTTTTAACTTCTATGTTTTTTTGGATGGCGCCTGTTCACACTAGCTTGGATGTGCTGGTCTTGTTCTCTATTTGTAGTGTCTGCTGAGGTGTTATGGAGTGGGAAAACTGTTGCTCATAGCAACCAATCACAGCTCAGCTTCTTTTAAACAGCTCTGGTGAAATGAAAGATGCTTATTGATTGGTTGCTATGTGGAATGGGCGTGGATTGACACACACACAGACACACACACACACACACACACACACATACATACATACACACGCACACATAGCTTTATATATATAGATAGATTTTTTTTCTTTACGTTGGAGGGCCCAATTCCAGCTCTTGCTGTCGGACCTGTGATTTCTATCTCCTCCACTGTGTACAGGATAATAGAGTATAATAAAGTAGTTATGGACGAGACTTAACTAACATTGTGCAGTGACTCTGCTTTCCATATAGTGATGGATATTTCTTGTTGCTGAAACTATGATTTTTTTTCACTTTAACCCTTTGTTAAACCCCTCTGATCAGTGCGATCATCCAACATACAAGCCTCTGATGGCTCCGGTGATGCCCTGTACTACTGTAGTGCCGTGTATCATCACCGCTGTCAGTGTAATACTAACGGCCCCATACACATGAGATAAGAGTTGGCTGAACGGTCATTTGGCAGACGGCCATCTCTCCCGACTCCCCAATACACACAAATATTCCAGCTTTCCTGGGGTCTGTATGAGAGAGTCGTCTCCAGACTCCTCTAGAGGAGGATTATCTACAGGAAGAACAAACGGATTATCCTCTGAAATTCATGATGCCAGGTCCTTCTCTGCCCTGACATCATCTGTCGGGAGGCCCCCAAACATTATATAGTCGCCCAAACCCCCGAAATCAGTGATTTCATGGAACTTTAGTCTAATGTGTATGGAGGCATTAAAAGGTAACTTATTGGACGCTGCCTCTGGCCTGGCCTAATAGACCTTCATACATTGCAGCCCAGACACCATTATTAGGCATGTAAGTATCGTAATAACTAGGCCGCCCCATACTATCCAGTACTGGGGGGCTGGGGGGCATTCAGCCAAACTCTGTCACCTTCTTAGGCTACGTTCACATTTGCGTTGTGCGGTGCTACGTCGGCGACGCAACGCACAACGCAAGCAAGAACGCATGCAAAACGCATAGTTTTGTGACGCATGCGTCCTTTTTTTGCCGGATTTTGGACGCAAAAAAAATGCGTCTTGCTGCATCCTCTGCGCCCTAACGCTTGCGGCAAAAAAACGCATGCATCGCAAAACGCATGCAAACACATGTCCATGCGCCCCCATGTTAAATATAGGGGCGCATGGCGCATGCGTCGCCGCGGCTGCGCCCGACGCAGCCCGGCAGAACGCAAATGTGAACGTAGCCTTAGATGTCATGTTTGCTTTTCACAGCAGCAAGTGGTTAAACTGCCAGGGTTTTTGTTGAAGCCTCATCTGTGCCCTCCCTGCGGCACATCTATGTTCTGTGCACAAAAAGATTAATTTCTTTTTAATACATGTTTAACATGTTAAAAATTATAAAATGTGTCTTCTGCTTTTTCCATGTTTTTTTCATTTTACAAGAATTATTGGAGCCAATTTTCTTTAGAAACATTTCAATATCTGTTTTTTTCTAAGGCCAGAAATAAATCCCATAAATCACTGTACATGGAGACTTTGGGATCAGATCATTTCTGTCCGCGTTGATTGTGGAAACAAAAAACCTTTTCCTAAAAGCCTCAAACTTCTGTGTGTGAATCAGAGCTGAGAACTAACGTGATAGAAGATTACAGTGCGGGGAAGACGGGAAACCTTCATATAGAGGCCGGTGGTGATGGAGTCAGTGACCGACTCTGGCCAAATCTGTCTCTAGAGCCGTAGTAGAAGATGATGTCGTCCTCATCATGAAGTAGTTATTTCTCATGTCGCGTGTAATGAATATCTCCTGCAGTATTGCTAATGCCGATTCCAGGGTCGGTAAATGAGACGAGAATTAGCGTTATGGAAGATGAGTCTATGAGAAACGTATTCAGCTGCCGACTCCGAGGAAGAAACTGCTTGTTGTCTGTGGCCTAAATATATAGGTTTTATTAGTAGATGTCAAGAAGAAAACTAAATACTATAAAATAATAAATCTCCTCATATGTTTCCCTTATTATCTCCAGTAATTGTATTATTACACAGGATTCTTATGATGTTACATCGGCTCATCTTCTCATTCAGGTCTCTACAATATCGGATTCTCTCAGTGAAGATCTTCTACAAAAGAACATTTTCCTGATTTACCCATCAAAGATGGATATGGTCAGAGACAAGATGGCGGAGAGGATATTACACCTCACCCTAGAGATCCTCTTCCGGCTTACTGGAGAGGTGAGAGATTCTGATGACGTCACATTACATCATTCTTATCTATGGGAATAACAGATGGACAGAACTGGAGAGGTGAGGACTCTGGAAATGTCTGTAGTGAGATTTATTAATGTGTCTCTCCATTACCAGGATTACACAGTGGTGAAGAAGACCTCTAGTGATCGCTGTCAGTACCCTGTGTCTGAGGGATGGGGAAGACCCCTGAGCCCAATCACAGGGCCTCCACCTCACCCCCTGATCCATGAGGACATCAATGACCAGAAGATCCTAGAACTCACCTACAAGATGATTGAGCTGCTGACTGGAGAGGTGACACTGCTGGGAATGCTGGGACATTATACAGTAACACTATGAAGGGATCGGGGGATGACGGTATCATTGTATGTGTCAGGTTCCTATAAGGTGTCAGGATGTTGCTGTCTATTTCTCCATGGAGGAGTGGGAGTATTTAGAAGGACACAGAGATCTGTACAAGAACGTCATAATGGAGGTTCCCCAGCCCCTCACATCTCCAGGTAATAGACAGGACTAAATACACACGGCCAATAATTATCTGTTTGTAAAGAATGAATTCACACCCGGTATGTCTTTCCTCCAGATCTATCCAGTAAGAGGACAACAGCAGAGCGATGTCCACGTCCTCTTCTTCCACAGGACTGCAAGCAAGTAGATCCCAATGCTCCTCAGGAACATCAGGTAGATGGAGAGAAGGTGTCAGGAGATCTCCCCTATGATGTGTAGACGCCGGTGAAGGTCTTTTGCTCAGTCTTGTTTTATCCACCAGTATTATATGTTTTATACTTGTGTAATGAGAGCGGTGGAGATGGCAGGATTAGAGCTGATCATAGATGTGACTTCTCCATCTGTCGGTGACTTTTACAATATTTTTTTCAGGGTGAAGATCAGACCCATATTAATACTACAGAGACATATGTGAAGGGGGATGAGTGGTGTAAAGAGGAGATTCCTACATATGACTACCCAGGTGAGTAGTAACCACTAAATGTAGAGAAGTCACAGATTCTTCTCAGTCACCGTCTGTGGTGGCTTTATCGGTGGTGTAGTCTGGCCGTATTTTCATGATCATCATTTTACCTGTAGACCACAACATTCTCCTCCACCCAAAACTGTTCAGATGACTTTGGTCATTGAAAGCCCTTTCTATAGAACTTATAACCTGGAAGATCCACCTACCCCCTGGGTTTAGGAGACGCTGTTACCTGCCCAAATCTGTGAACTACAAAGCCAAATGACTGTGTACGTAGAATGTGCTGACAAGATGGAAAATCACTTGAAGAAAAATATGATGATGGGCCTGTAAGAGAAAGCGAAGGGTAATGATGCTGTTGGCTTCCTAGAACCCTGAGATCTTATCGGATGAATCTCCCTTCTCTTCCCTTCTGTGCTGCTGAATGTGATCATATGGTCCCTACAAGACCAGGTCCAGTCTTTCTGGCCAAACTTCACTTTTATGATCGACAACATTAAATGTGCAGTGAGGCCAAGTGTGAATTTCTGGACAATAACAGAGTTTCCCTTTATCCGGACTTTTCAATTTGTATTAAAACCGACTAACTTCAAGGAGGATTGTGATAATCTACATAAACCCATCACACTGGTGCCATGATATATCTCTGAGCTGTGCGTGGCTGATGGCTGTAATATACATTTATTCCCGCCTGCAGGAGATGTGTTGGCTCCAGCCCAGGTTTCATGGATTCACTCCACCTCATAAATTACATTGTATTTGATCCTAAGAAATTCAGATTACTGCACAATCTCTCCTGAAATGGGGAGCAATATTATTTTCTCTAATCTTCTGGTCAGGACTCCAATGGTCCACCATAAATGAATGCAACTCTGGTTTACTGTTTAATCTGTGTTTGTAGTTTTCAGTTAACGAGATTCTTGTGCTCTGGGATGGGGCTTTGTGTGGTGCTCTGATTACATATTTATCTGTATTGGCTTATGACAGGTCGCTGATCCATCACTGACCTGCCCCCCATTTTTTCATAATGCATATAATAGTGTTGATATTATTGTTGATAATGCCTATAATATTGTGGCTATTGGGAGGCATAGAAAAAAAAAATAAAATCCAGCAAAATGTCACCAGCGGCGCCTGTCCAGTAGCATCTGTCTCTTACTTATAGTTACTTCTTCACAGCCGTCACCATCACCGGTGACATTTTGCTGGATGTAATTTATTTTTTCTAAAAAGCTATTTAACTCCAAAACCTCCTAACAGGCCAAGTTACATGGCAATATAGGAACCCTTCTTTGATATCACCTTCACAATTCTTGCATCCATTGAACTTGTGAGTTTTTAGAGAGTTTCTGCTTGTATTTCGTTGCATGAAGTCATACGATTGTAGAGTATTCAGTAAACAGGCCACAGTCACAACAGTAAACAAATACAGAAGCCACAAGCTGAGCACAGAGGACAGAACCAAAGGAGAACAACGCTGTTTCTGGCAGATTCCGGCCATGTTCTTTGAGGATTAGTAGGGTGTGGTACTTTCCAATTGGCTGAAGTAGAGAGCAGATTACTCCAGCTGGACAGCAGGAACAGATCCCAGATGAGATTGGACACACCATATGCAGAAGCCCTAATATGAATAAATGACAGAAAACCAGAATAGTCAAAATCCCCATAAAGTCATTCTATTTTATAAATTAATTCACTGAGGGCTATAATCTACACATATGTGGTCAAAATTGTTGGTACTTCTCGTTTAATGACAGAAAAACCCACAATGGTCACAGAAATAACTTAAATCTGACAAAAGTTATCAGACATAAAAGATCTATGAAAATGAACAAATGAAAGTCAGACTTTGCTTTTCAACCATGTTTCCACAGAATTAAAAAAAAAAGGTTCTCTGTACGGTTGAGGTCAGGGGAAGATGGTGGCCACACCATGAGTTTATCTTCTTTTATGCCCATAGCAGCCAATGACTCAGAGGTATTCTTTGCAGCATGAGATGGGGCATTGTCAGCATGAAGATGATTTTGCTCCCGAAGGCACTTTTCTGCTTTTTATACCATGGAAGAAAGTTGTCAGTCAGAAACTCTATATACTTTGCAGAGGTCATTTTCACACCTTCAGGAACCTTAACAGGCCCTACCAGCTGTTTCCCCATGATTCCGGCCCAAAACATGACTCCTCCATCTCCTTGCTGACGTTGCAGCCTTGTTGGGACATCGTGGCCATCCACCCACCATCCACTACTCCATCCATCTGGACCATCCAGGGTTGCTCGAGACTCATCAGTAAACAAGACTGTTTGAAAATTAGTCTTCATGTATGTCTGGGCCCACTGCAACCGTTTCTGCTTGTGAACACTGTTTAGGGGTGGCCGAATAGTAGATTTATGAACCAAAGCAAGCCTTTGAAGGATCCTACACCTTGAGGTTTGAGGGACTCCAGAGGCATCAGCAGCTTCAAATATCTGTTTGCTGGTTTGTAATTGCTTTTAAGCAGCTGCGCTCCTAATCCGATGAACTTGCCTGGCAGAAACCTTCCTCATTCTTCCTTTATCAGCACGAACATGTCTGTGCTCAGATTCATCCACAAATCTCTTCCAGTATGATGATCACGCTTAAGTTTTCGGGAAATATCTAATGTTTTCATCCCTTGACCAAGGCATTGCACTATTTGATGCTTTTAGGGAGCAGAGATCCTTTTTCTTTCCCATGTTACTTGAAAACTGTAGCCTGCTTAATAATGTGGAACATCATTTTTAAGTAGTTTTCCTTTAATTAGAATCACCTGGAAAACTAATTATCACTTGTGTTTAAGATTAATTTCAGTGATCCATTGAGCCCTGACACATAATACCATCAATGAGTTTATTTGAAAAACAATTAAATCTTTATGACACTTAAATCCAATTTGCATAATAATTTGGAACATGGTGTATACCCTACATACGATTGTACACTACTCTCTGAGCACACGGCAGTGTTTAGAAGGGAAGGAGCGCCATTTAGCTGTTTGAATGCAGATCTAGCTGGAATAGCTTGCAAACACAATGTATTAGGAGCACTGTTCGTGGTCAACTGGAAGCTCAAAAGATCTCTACCGTGAACATGCTTGGCATTATCTTCTCTGCTTTCCATATCCCAAGGATTGCCTTGCTCATCGCTCTTTATCACCATTACATGGATCTGGACTTACACTGGAACCCCTAGGCTTGGACCATGGTGTTACCTGCTCTTCTGCGTTATTAGAATAGTCAGGTAGCTGGGCCAGAACTGGAAGGACAGAATCAGAAGACACAAGAGTATTCAGTAAACAGGCCACAGTCACAACAGTAAACAAATACAGAAGCCACAAGCTGAGCACAGAGGACAGAACCAAAGGAGAACAACGCTGTTTCTGGCAGATTCCGGCCATGTTCTTTGAGGATTAGTAGGGTGTGGTACTTTCCAATTGGCTGAAGTAGAGAGCAGATTACTCCAGCTGGACAGCAGGAACAGATCCCAGATGAGATTGGACACACCATATGCAGAAGCCCTAATATGAATAAATGACAGAAAACCAGAATAGTCAAAATCCCCATAAAGTCATCCTATTTTATAAATTAATTCACTGAGGGCTATAATCTACACATATGTGGTCAAAATTGTTGGTACTTCTCGTTTAATGCCAGAAAAACCCACAATGGTCACAGAAATAACTTAAATCTGACAAAAGTTATCAGACATAAAAGATCTATGAAAATGAACAAATGAAAGTCAGACTTTGCTTTTCAACCATGTTTCCACAGAATTAAAAAAAAATAAAACTCAAGAAATAGGCCTGGACAGAAATGATGGTACCCCTGAAACTAATGTGACAAAAGGGACATGTTAAATCGCGGTGTGTCCACTAACTATCATCACAGGTGTCTACAATCTTGGAATCAGTGAGTGGCCTGTATATAGGGCTACAGATACTCACTGTGCTGTTTGGTGACATGGTGTGTATCACACTCAACATGGACCAGAGGAAGCAAAGGAAAGAGTTGTCTCAGGAGATTAGTAAGAAAATTATAGACAAACATATTAAAGGTAAAAGTTATAAGACCTTCTCCAAGCAGCTCGATGTTCCTGTGACTACAGTTGCACATATTATTCAGAAATGTAAGATCCATGGGACTGTAGCCAACCTCCCTGGACGTGGCTGCAGGAGGAAAACTGATGTCAAATCAAAGAGATGGATAATACGAATGGTAACAAAAGAGCCCAGAAAAACTTCTAAACAGAATAAAGGTGTCCTTGATTGAGCCAAAGTGGACTTCATGGGAGACGATCAAGGAGGACAACATTGTTGATAAAAAATCGTAAAAAAGCTAGACTGGAATTTCCCCAACTACATGATGACAAGCCACAAAGCTTCTGGGAGAATGTCCTATGGACAGATGAGACAAAAATGGGACTTTTTGGCAAGGCACATCAGCTCTATGTTTACAGACAGAGGAGTGGGCCAAAATACCTGTCGAGAGGTTCAGAAGTCTCATTGACAGTTACAGGAATCGATTGATTGCAGTGATTGCCTCAAAGGGTTGTGCAGCAAAATATTAACCCTTTTGCACTAGAGCCTGTTTTTGCCTTCATGATCGGGCAAATTTTTTCAATTCTGACCAGTGTCACTTTATGAGGGCATAACTCTAGCACTTCAATGAATCCTGGTCATTCTGAGATTGTTTTCTTGTGACATATTGTACTTTATGATGGTGGTAAAATTTCTCTAATGACTTGCATTTATTTGTGAAAAAAATGGAAATTTGGCGAACATTTTTAAAATTTTGCAATTATTTAAATTTTTTATGCTCTTAAATCAGTCATATCACACAAAATGTTAAAGTTAATAAATAACATTTCCCACATGTCTACTTTACTTCAGCGCAATTTTGGAAACAATTTTTTTTTGTTAGGAAGATTTAAGGGTTGACCAGCGATTTTACAACAAAATTTACAAAACCATTTTTTTAGGGACCACGTTACATTTGAAGTGAGTTTGGGTGAGTCAATATGACAGACAATACCCCAAAGTGACACCATTCTAAAAACTGCACCCCTCAAGGTGCTCAAAAACACATTCAAGAATTTTATTAACCCTTCAGGTGCTTCACAGGAATGAATGGAATTTGGAAGGAAAAAATAAGCATTTTCTATTCTTTCACAAAAATTTAAATTTAGACCTAATTTTTTTTACTTTCACAAAGGTAACATGAAAAAATGGACTATACATTTTGGTTTGCAATTTCTCCTGATCATTCCGATAACCCATATGTGGAGAACTCTACTGTTTGGGCGCACGGCAGGGCTCGGAAGGGAAGGAGCGCCTTTTCACTTTTTGAATGTAAAATATGTTGCAATAATTAGCGGTTGCCATGTCACGTTTGGAGAGCCCCTGATGTGCCTAAACAGTGGAAACACCCCATAAGTGACCCCGTTTTGGAAACTAGACCTCTTAGGAAACTTATCTGGATGTGTATTGAGCACCTTGAACCCACAAGTGCTTCACAGAATTTTATAACGTAGAGCCATGGAAATAACATTTTTCACAAATCTTTTTAGCTCCATATTTTTCACATTATCATAAGGGTAAAAGGAGAAATTGTTCCATACAATTTGTTGTACAATTTCTCCTGAGCACGCCAATACCCCATATGTGGGGGAATACTGCTGTTTGGGCGCATGGCAGAGCTTGGAAAGGAAGGCGTGCCATATTGGAGAGCAGATTTTGCTGGAATTGTTTGTGAGTCACATGTCACATTGTCAGAGCCGCAGATGTGTCTAGTGGAAACCCCCCAAAAGTGACCCCATTTTGGAAACTAGACCTCCCAATGAACTTATCTAGATGTGTGGTGGGCTCTTTGAACCCCCAAGTGCTTCACAGAAGTTAATTACGTAGAGCCGTGAAAGTAAAAATTCATACTTTTTCCACAAAAATGATCTTTTCGCCCTCAATTTTTTTTTTCCAAAAGGTAACAGGAAAATTTGGACTCCCAAAGTTGTTGTGCAATTTGTCATGAGTATGCTGACACACCATATGTGGGGGTAAACCACTGTTTTGGCACATGGCAGAGCTCAAAAGGGAAGGAGCGCCATATTGGAGAGCAGATTTTGCTGGAATTGTTTGTCAATGACATGTCACATTGTCAGAGCCCCTGAGGTGCCTGAACAGTATAAGCCCCCAAAAGTGACTGCATTTTACTAAATACTTCCCGGAATTAAATTTTCTAGTGGTGTGGTGAGCATACTGACACATCAGCTGTTCCATAGAAAATTATACCATTGGCCAGTGAAGAAAAAATAATTACATTTTTACCACTAAAATGTTTTTAACCCCAGATTTTAAATTGGAAAATAGGTAGATGGGTAAATGTCACTACACCCATAGATGAATTCACAGAGTGGTGTCATTTCCAATTCCCAGAGGGGTGTCATTTCCAAAATGGGGTCACTTCAGGGGGGATTCTGCTGTTATGGCTCTTTGGAGAGCTGCTAAGTGCCAGAACAACAGAATCCCCCCTGGGGTTTCTTTCTTGTTTCAGTTGCTGGAATGAGTGCAATAAAATGTCGCTCAGTGAGTTCTGACATCTTCAGATTCTAAAGGATTGGCGGGGACAACATTTCAAAAAAGCAAGATTTTCAATGACCTTTTCCTGATAATAAAGGATATTACCTGCATTTCCGGCTTTTTTGTATAACACAAAATAATTATATGAGGTCACCTGAAACAAATAAGACTAACTTTTTATACCAGGTATAAGATTTTATTGATACCTGGTATGGCAGTAGAAACCGATCTGCAAGGTCCACACCCCCCATATATTTGTTGTAGTCAATGACAGAGACAGGTTTTGGAGTAGTGGATCCCTGTTGGTCTGCAGTGGCCCTTGTGGCATCTGTGTGCATCGATCTAAGGATAAAAATATATTTTTTATCCTTGTACTTAAGGGTAAGCAGCTCTCCATTGCGTAAAGCCCCTAACTGCCCCTTTCGGAACTTTTCATTGATCAATGATTGTGGAAACCCCGGATGGTTTTGCAAATGGTCACACAAGCCCCCATGTTATGTTCAACCAGACTCTTAAATAGGGGTATGCTGGTGTAGTAGTTGTCAACATACAGATTGTAACCTTTTTGTAAAAAAGTAGTTATCAGCTCCCAAATGATTTTTCCAGATCTTCCGAGATAAGTAGGGCATCCTGGTGGGTTTGGTTGGCTATCTTTCCCCTCATAAATGCGAAAAGCTGATGTGTATCTGTTGAACTCTCGCACATTTTATAGAGCTTTATTCCGAACATTGCCCTCTTAGAAGGAATGAATTGCTTGAGGTGCAGTCTTCCTTTGAATTTTACAAGGGACTCATCAATGGAAATGTTTAATGTTGGGGTGTAAAGCTTTAAGAACTTTCCTGTCAAGTCTTCAATGATGGGTCTGATTTTGAATAGTCTGTCATGTTCTGGGGCATCTCTGGGCAGGCATCAACTGTTGTCCTTAAAATGCCAAAATCTCATGAGCATTTCATAATGGGTCCTAGGAAGAACGGCAGGAAATATAGGGGTAGCTTGAACAGGGTGGTTGGACCAATAGGACTGAATGCTCGTTTTTTTTTTGGTTTTTTTTTTAACAAGCCCCATAGCGTATGTAAGTCTTAAAAATGTTTTAATTTCTAGGATATTAGTTGGTGTCCATAACTTTGACCTAGCATAATAGTATCGTGAATTCTGGCTGATGAATTGGGACACATATAAATATAAATTTGTTTGTGGGATAATATGCTCTAGCAAGCTATCTGTCAGAAACAACAAAAAAAAACTAATTGGTCAAAATTTTTCCACCTCCACATTTATAGGAATGGCATTAAAATTAGGGATGAATGGAGTAGCCGAATCCGAAGCCTCCCATCTGGGAAATGCTACATCAAGAGGCAAAGCCCCATGGACATAGGTGTGCGCCAATTCACGAGCACTAGGGACAGCGCTAGTACTGGGCATTGTTCCCTGAGTTGGAGACATTTCTCCAGAAGCGCTATTTGTCCTTCTTGTTGTACTGGTCCTTGTGTGTGAGGATGGACCAGAATCACTGCTCATTTCTGAGCTATCCCTTCGCTGCTACTAAAGCCCTCGAAATCCACAGCGCCATCTGGCACTGCACTTTCTTCGCTGTCAGAACATAAAAGTGCATAAGCCTCCTCTGCACTATAATACTGTTAAGCCATTTTACTCGGTTTTTTTTTCCGGAAATAGAAAACTCTGACGTGACTAACTGACATGACTGAGGTGACCAAATTATTGGGGAGACAATTGAGAAAAGCCTAATTCTTTAGCCTAACCCTAACTTTAGAATAAACCCTAACTCTAAATTTAGCCTAGCAGTAACCCTAACTTTAGTCTAGCAGTATCTGTAACAGTAACCCTAACTTTAGCCTAACAGTAATGCTAACTTTAGCCCCAACACTAACCCTAACCTATAGCACTAACCCTAACCTGCCTTATCTGTTTTTCTTTAACTTTGTAACAAGATCGCTGACTGACACAGCTGTTGCCAGCAGCACTTCTAACACTGTTTCTCCTCTAATCTCTCACTGACAAAAGATCTGAGAAGAAACAGCATGAGGTCGGGGGTCACAGGATATGTTGTGCGCCGGAATCCCCTCTTTATAAGGTATATAGGGGTCCTGATGAGCTCAAAACCGCCGACATAGACAAACTTCGCACTGCACAAAGCCCTGCTAGTGCCGACGATTATCTACTGTTGGCGGTCACGAAGCGGTTAAGTTAAAGATACCATCACTTCTGTCCAGGCCTATTTTGTGAGTTTTATCTTTTTTTAAATTCTATGGAAGCATGTTTGAAAAGCAATGTCTGACTTTCATGTGTTCATTTTCATAGATTTTTGATTTATTATTAATTTTGTCAGGTTCAAGTTATTTCTGTGACCATTGTGGGTTTTTCTGTCATTAAACGAGGGGTACCAACAATTTAGACCACGTGTGTAGATTGAATGAATATTTTGACTCCACAGCTACTTCCCAGAATTTAACACGCACTGGATGTTGGAGAGAGAAAATTACACATTTGCCATCTTATTACCCAGCACATAATGCCCAGGTTGTGCTCCAGGAGACACACATCATAAATTAAGTGAATTCTTCTCACTATAATATTGGTAAATACAGGGATCCTAAATGTTGTTTGAGAACCCTGCAAAACTCAGAAGTGAGAGCGGATTTTGCTAGATTGGTTTATAGAAACTCTGTTGCTTTTCAACAGCCTTTGAGCCACTAATAGTGTGGGAACCTCTGTTTTTCTATTGACAGATGATGCACCTGATTGGGGACTTGTTTTTTGTGAGATGAGAATTTGTATTATTTTTGCCTACATAACATTGATTGGTTTCTTTTTATTCGATATTTGGGAGGCAGAATGAACAAATAGTTGAACACCACGCACTACTGGTTCATCCAACAAGGTTTTCTATTAGATTGTGAACTGTCATTGTCTTGGTAAATAAAATTTTTTTTACATAGCTTGCCATTTTATGGACAGTTTAAGTATAAATGTTCAAAAATGTAAAACTCACGGATATTTTATTTAAAAAAATTGTTTTTTATCTAACTAGATGACTGTACCAGGAGATCAGAGGGACAGCTGACATCTTCAATTTTTAAATCTGATGATCTTCAGATCATACAAGATACAACTGAATTGATTGCTGTTACTCCAGATATATCATCATCCATTCACAGCAAAGATCTGTCATCTAATCCTATGAAACCGGTCCCATCTTCTGATTCAGTACTGACTACTAAGGAAAATCAAAGTCACAAAAGAGGCATTAAAAAACAAACTGCTCCTAAAGCAAAGAAGTCATTTTCATGTTCAGAATGTGGGAAATGTTTTAACAAGAAATGGCATCTTGTTAGACACCAAATAACTCACACAGGGGAGAAGCCTTTTTCGTGTTCAGAATGTGGGAAATGTTTTAACGGGAAATCAGATTTGCATAGGCACCATAGAACTCACACAGGGGAGAAGCCTTTTTCATGTTCAGAATGTGGGAAATGTTTTACCTCCAAAGGGCATCTTGTTATTCACTATAGAATTCACACAGGGGAGAAGCCTTTTTCATGTTCAGAATGTGGGAAATGTTTTAAATGGAAATCAGATTTGGTTCATCACAATAGAACTCACACAGGGGAGAAGCCTTTTTCCTGTTCAGAATGTGGGAAATGTTTTAAAGGGAAATTGCTTCTTGTTATTCACCAGAGAACTCACACAGGGGAGAAGCCTTTTTCCTGTTCAGAATGTGGGAAATGTTTTAACCAGAAAGGGAATCTTGTTACACACCAAATAACTCACACAGGAGAGAAGCCTTTTTCATGTTCAGAATGTGGGAAATGTTTTACCTACAAAGTGAATCGTGATGAACACCAAAGAACTCACAACACAGGAGAGAAGCCTTTTTCATGTTCAGAATGTGGGAAATATTTTGCCTACAAAGGGAGTCTTGTTAGTCACCAGAGAACTCACACAGGGTAGAAGCCTTTTTTGTGTTCAAAATGTTTTAACTGCAAATCAGATTTGCATAGGCACCATAGAACTCACACAGGGGAGAACCCTTTTTCATGTTCGGAATGTGGGAAATGTTTTAACTGTAAATCAGATTTGCATAGGCACCAGAGAACTCACACAGGGGAGAACCCTTTTTCATGTTCGGAATGTGGGAAATGTTTTAACTGTAAATCAGATTTGCATAGGCACCAGAGAACTCACACAGAGGAAAAGCCTTTTACATTTTCGTAATGTGAGAAATACTTCACTTGGAAATCAACTGTTAATAAACATCAGAGACGTCACATAGTGGAGAAGCCTTTTTTATGTTCATAATGTTGGAATAGTTTTAACCAAAATTTGGCCTTCTTAAATAGGTTGTTTCTTGTCATTCCTCGTGTTTGCTGAAGAAAAAAAATACAACTGAATTTTATTCATTCCAAATGTAAAACTATACCCATAATTCACCCCCTGAAGGTTATTCAGTAGGTGATTAATAGAAAAAACATGTACCCTACAGTTCAGTATATAGGGTGAGGTGACGTACAGTTAGGTCCATATATATTTGGACAGAGACAACATTTTTCTAATTTTGGTTATAGACATTACCACAATGAATTTTAAACAAAACAATTCAGATGCAGTTGAAGTTCAAACTCTCAGCTTTCATTTGAGGGTATCCACATTAAAATTGGATGAAGGGTTTAGGAGTTTCAGCTTCTTAACGTGTGCCACCCTGTTTTTAAAGGGACCAAAATTAATTGGACAGATTCAATAATTTTAAATAAAATGTTCATTTTTAGTACTTGGTTGAAAACCCTTTGTTGGCAATGACTGCCTGAAGTCTTGAACTCATAGACCTCACCAGACGCTGTGTTTCCTCCTTTTTGATGCTCTGCCAGGCCTTCACTGCGGTGGTTTTCAGTTGCTGTTTGTTTGTGGGCCTTTCTGTCTGAAGTTTAGTCTTTAACAAGTGAAATGCATGCTCAATTGGGTTGAGATCAGGTGACTGACTTGGCCATTCAAGAATATTCCACTTCTTTGCTTTAATAAACTCCTGGGTTGCTTTGGCTTTATGTTTTGGGTCATTGCCCATCTGTAGTATGAAGCGACGACCAATCAGTTTGGCTGCACTTGGCTGGATCTGAGCACACAGTATGGCTCTGAATACCTCAGAATTCATTATGCTGCTTCTGTTCTGTGTCACATCATCAATAAACACTAGTGACCCAGTGCCACTGGCAGCCATGCATGCCCAAGCCATCACACTGCCTCCGCCGAGTTTTACAGATGATGTGGTATGCTTTGGATCATGAGCTGTACCATGCCTTCGCCATACTTTTCTCTTTCCATCATTCTGGTAGAGGTTGATCTTGGTTTCATCTGTCCAAAGAATGTTCTTCCAGAACTGTGCTCTCTTTTTTAGATATTTTTTTAGCAAAGTCCAGTCTAGCCTTTTTATTCTTGATGCTTATGAGTGGCTTGCACTGTGCAGTGAACCCTCTGTATTTACTTTCATGCAGTCTTCTCTTTATGGTAGATTTGGATATTGATACACCGACCTCCTGGAGAGTGTTGTTCACTTGGTAGGCTGTTGTGAAGGGGTTTCTCTTCACCATGGAGATTATTCTGTGATCATCCACCACTGTTGTCTTCTGTGGGCGCCCAGGTCTTTTTGCATTGATGAGTTCCACCAGTGCTTTCTTTCTTTCTCAGGATGTACCAAACTGTAGATTTTGCCACTCCTATTATTGTAGCAATTTCTCGGATGGGTTTTTTCTGTTTTCTCAGCTTAAGGATGGCTTGTTTCACCTGCATGGAGAGCTCCTTTGACCGCATGTTTACTTCACAGCAAAACCTTCCAAATGCAAGCACCACACCTCAAATCAACTCCAGGCCTTTTATCTGCTTAATTGAGAATGACATAATGAAGGGATTGCCCACACGTGTCCATGAAATAGCCTTGGAGTCAATTGTCCAATTACTTTTGGTCCCTTTAAAAACAGGGTGGCACATGTTAAGGAGCTGAAACTCCTAAACCCTTCATCCAATTTTAATGTGGATACCCTCAAATGAAAGCTGAGAGTTTGAACTTCAACTGCATCTGTATTTGTATTTGTCTATATTTGCCCCGTATTCACATGTAAAGCGCCATGGAATAAATGGCGCTATAAAAATGTATAATAATAATAATAATAATAATAATAATAATAATAATAATAATAATCTGAATTGTTTTGTTTAAAATTCATTGTGGTAATGTCTATAACCAAAATTAGAAAAATGTTGTCTCTGTCCAAATATATATGGACCTAACTGTATACACACTCACTCTCCAAACCTCTCATTTCTACTGGTTTCATCTTCCTCACCAAAGGCGACTCATCAGGAGACTATTTAATATTGACCTATATTCAAGCGAGACTAGAAAGAAAAAAACCTAAAGTCATGTATCATTTTATCCGAAACAGTCAGAAAACCAGCCACATATTGGCAGATCCCAGACCTCAAACTACAGACTTCGTAAGTTTATAAGCCACTCAAGTGTCAGGAATAGATAGTATGTGAAAATACAGTATAATTCTTGTGTTTTTTCTCCTATAGGGACTGCATTAATTTGGTATTGTAACAGCTGTTAATTAGTAGTGCAGACAAATTGTCCTAGACCCCGCTCAAGGTAGGTTAGTGTAATGGTTGTATAGGAAGGAAACAACAAGGTGCATTCACAGCCCAGGGTCCACTGTGCAGAGATATCTGCTGCAAAGTAATTGGCGGCACTATATGGCGGTATAAGCAAACTCTGGTACTTCACAGAATCGCAAAGATATGAAAATGCTGTGCCCTGTTAACCTCACAGAGGATCACAGCTACCTAACAAAGAAAAGAGTGGTCATGCAGTCAGTATAGCACACAAACAACTCACCGGAGGTTCCGGTATTCTAGGGGCTTATTTCAGCCAACCCTGACCACGAAGTAACAAAGCTCATAAAATAGGTTGATACTAGCGCTGACCAGTGCTGGATACAAAAGCAGAGCCTGGAAAGGCAGCAGAAACCCTTTGCACAGTATTAGGCTGAGCGAGACGCTGGGACCGACGTCTCCGCTGAGCAGGCTCCACTGCGGCTGATGCAAAATGGAAGACCGCAGCAAACAAGGCTCGAGATTCCCCCTGTGCAGCGGCAGGAACTCGACTCCTAACAATATATACCAGGGTAGGGGATATTAAGTACAGAATTGACCACATGTTTTGCTTCTATTTTTTTTTGTCTAATTTCCTCCTCTCAAACCTAGCTGCATCTTACAGTCCATAAAATACAGTATATATATCTTTTTAAAACATTTTTCTCAGTGAACTTATTCCTCATGTTTGGCCTTATTAAAATAAAAACACTCATACTCCGCTGGTGTGCTGGTTCCATTTCACCGGTGTCGCGACTCGCTGTCTCGGGGCTTATGTGAGGTTGTTACATCATACGAGCCCTGCACCCGATCAGCGTCAGCTTCACTGTTCCTTCCTTTGGACGTATTGAACATGAACAAGAAGCCAGGGCCGTGGCTGCTCTCTGACCGCCTCATGATGCTTAATTTGTCCGAAGGTGGGGACAGTGACGTCAGCGCTGATTGGGCACAGGGCTCACATGACGTAACAAACTCAAAAGACCCAAGAATCCAAGCGCCAACACCAGTGAAACGGTGCCACCATGGGAGGTTTTCTATGAGGATTTTTATTTCTCTATCGCCTCATTGGGGAACAACTGGAACCATGGGTGTATGCTGCTGCCACTAGGAGGCTGACACTATGCACAAAAAAAGTTAGCTCCTCTGCAGTGTACACCCCACCGACTGGCAGTATGAACTTCAGTTTAGCTTAATGTCAGTAGGAGGTGGACACGGGTCTTTTATTAGACCCATATCTACCTCAATGTGAGTTGTTTTCTTCCAGCTTTTCCGGAGGGATACAGTGTGAATAGTCACAACTGTAATCCCACAATATGTACTATGAGTATGGCGTGTACTGCCACCCCATATTCTCATAGATCCGACAGCAGGACCAAGACCGCTAGCACACAAGCGTGCTCAGAAGCCCGGTCCTTGCTCCATACCTAACCCACTCGCCCACCAGAGCCAACTCCATGGACGTCTGACACCTTCCTCGGTTTAAGGTTGGTAACGAATGGCGTGGGAGTTTTGAGGAATTTCCCCCACCTGTCCCAGATAGGAAATCAAAGGGTGCAGTTTAAAAAAAAAAAAAAAAAAAGATCCCACTGGGCTTTTTTATTTTACTAAGGGCCGCAGTTTTACCAGGACACCTTTACCTGGTCATCGCTCCTATCGGCAGGTCCCACAAGGCAGGGATCATCGCTGCATTTCAGCGGCCTTGCTGGCAGCCTCGCTTCCCCTTCTTGTTCTGGGGGGGGGCGCTCTGTCAATCTGGTCCGGCGCGGCCACTTTTTCAGCAGCTGCGCTGCCTTTTATTCTGGGTGCCGCTCTGTCTCCTTTCTTCCTCCGGCGGGCATGTTCCTGTTTTCCGGCGCGGCGGCCTCTACAGGCAGCCACGCTGCTTCCTTCCTCCGGCGGGCACGTTCCTCTTTTTTCCGGTGCGGCGGCCTTGCCAGGGAGCTGCACTGCTTCCTTCCCGCCGGCCGCACTGCTCGTTCAGCGCAGAGGCCCTCTCCGGTGGTCGTTGGCCTCTAAATTAGGCCCCGGCTTCTTCTCGGGCCTACTTCCGATCGCGACTCCGCCCTCTTGCCCCCTTTCTCTCGGGCGGGCTTTTCTCCCGCCCGACTTTGAGCCCGCCCACCGGCGCCATCTTGGAGCTTCTGAACAGGGGATTCAGCTCCACCCACCACTCCCTTGCAGCGCAATACTTTTTTGGCGCCACGAACATTCCGCCCACCACCAAGTAGTGCATCTTACTGGCGTCCTCCTGCAGTCGCGCTGTCCCTTCAGGCCCGCACCAAGCTCAGGACACGAGTGTGCCCCAGTAGCCTTCCCTGACTGCGTTCCTGAGGATCATCATCCAAGCCGTGCAGCCTTCCTTCTGGACACCGATTCATCTGCTGTGAGTAGCTCTACAATTGCAGACACTCTCCTCTGCCCTTCTGTCCCCTAACTTTCTGGCATTCGTCAGGGACCCATTCGTCATGTCTAATTCTAAGGGAGGTCGCTCTCGCCCTCCCACTTCTTCCTCTACTTCCTCTACCATAGGCTAACACTTCGCGTTTTTGTCTTGTAAGTAACTGCAAACTTCCCTCAGGTTGGTCCTCTCCCCTCTGTCAGGCCTGCAGCAAACCCATTATGCCCACCGCCCAGGATCCTCCGGCTGTTCCGCCTGAGAGCGAAGTCCTTACCACAGGCTTGGCCTCCTCTCTGTCACATTCGGTAGCGGATCTCACACGGGTGTCCCAGACCTTTATGTCCGTGCTCAATTGGCTGCCCCTGCAGACTTCCACAGTAGCCAGCGGGTCGCAATGAAGCTCCGTCCGAGACTTCCAATATCGGCCGCAAAAGATCCAGACAGGAACGCCGGTCTGAGTCCTCTTCCCGTTCCATCTCGCCCCACGGTCCTTCTCTGCGGTTGGCTTCCTCCTGGTCCTCCTCCACTGAGTCAGGCGAGGCGTTCTCAGATGCGCCTTCGAAGGATATTTCGGAGCTAGACCCCAACCAAATCTGTAGCATGAGGGATATGGTTCAGAACCTCATTGGAGCGATAAATCAGACCTGTGGCATCAAAGACTCCTCTACAGAACCCGCAGATCAGGCAATTTCGTTTAGACGGTCTAAACCACCTTCCAAGTTTTTTGCTCCTCACCCTGAATTCGAGGAGATCCTGGCCAGAGAAAGAGAGAATCCGACCAAACGCTTTCAGAGAGGAAAGCGCCTTGGCGTTTTATATCCTTTTTCTCCGGAGCTTACCGCTAATTGGACTGCCTCTCCTTCAGTGGATCCTCCAGTTTCAAGGCTGTCCACCAATTCGGTCCTTCCGCTATCTGGCGGAGCATCTCTGAAAGACTCTAACGATAGTCATAGAATCCTTTGCGAAGTCCGCCTTTGAAGCGGCTGCGTCTGCTCTTTGCCCAGCCTTTGCTTCCACTTGGGTTTCAAAATCCATATTCAAATGGGCCAAACAATTCCATCGGGCATCCTGGACTAGGCCCCACCTGGACAGCTGGCGGAGCTTGCCAACCAGATTTCCCATGTGGGTGAATACTTGGTCTCCGCTTCCCTGGATGCTGTGTCTTGTGCAGCTCAGGCGTCCAGCAATGCTGTTGCCATCCGTCGGACCGTTTGGCTCAAAGCCTGGCAAGTGGATTTGTCTTCTAAAAAGTCCCTTACCAGCCTGCCTTTTCAGGGTTCATGTCTTTTTGGTTTCAAGCTGGACCAAATCATTAAGGACGCCCCCGGGGGCACAAGTTCCTTCCTTCCCCAGTCTAAACCTCGATGCTCTCTTCCTAGGTGGCAATTTCGGCCCTTTCGTCATTTCACGGCGTCAGATTCCTTTTCCCAACAGCAGAGGCCACAGGCACGTCAAGAGAAGAAGGTATCCTTTAGACCCACTCCTTCCTGGCTTTCATGCTACTCCCAAGGTAGATCTTCCAGGTCTAGGACCGGAAGGTCCACCTCAGCATGACTCTCGACAAGACCCCAGCCCACTTCCCAGGCTAGGTGGCCGTCTCCTCTTCTTCAGAGACGTCTGGATCTCCTCAGTAGAGGACGCATGTGTCAGGGAAGTTGTATCCTCGGGATACACAATAGAGTTCGTTTCACGGCCCCAGGATCGTTTTTTCAAATCCCGACCTCCAAGAGACCCCGCTCTAGTTCTGGGTTTCTTTGCAGTCATCGCGTCTCTCCTCAAATCCGGGGTAATCGTTCCTGTCCCAGAAAAAGAGCGGTTCACAGGGTTCTATTTAAACCTTTTTGTAGTACCTAAAAAGGATGCCAAGGTTCATCCCATTCTGGATCTCAAATTGCTGAACAAGAGGGTTCGCCTGAGACACTTCATGGAAGCAATTACTGAAGGAAGGGATTCCATCCTGGAGGCTCACGCATTTCTGTGCTCCATAGATATCCAGGACTCCTACCTCCATGTCCCGATATTCCCGGGACATCACCGATTCCTGCGTTTTGCAGTACTTCAGGAGCATTTTCAGTTCGTTGCCCTGCTGTTTGGTCTCGCAACCACTCCCAGGGTTTTCACTAAGATCATGGCAGCGCTGATAGCCATCTTGAGGGTCAGGGGCCTGACACTTTTTCCGTACCTCGATGACATCCTCATCAAGGCTCCGTCTTTTTCTCAGGCTCACAAAAGTCTGTCCATCGTCCTGGGCATACTCTTCGACACTCATCAGACCAAAGTCTTCCTTCTTGAAGACAGGAGATCCATCCTTCAGCGGGAAGTTCACTTACTCCAGGGTCCTCGGCTTCCCTCCTTCCGATTGGCCATGAAGGTTCTGGGGAGGATGGTTGCAACATTGGAAGCGATTCTCTTCGCCCAATTTCACTCACGACCTCTTCATCAGGCCATTCTGTCACAGTGGGACAGGTCTGTCTTCTCCTTGGATCATCCGGTTCGGCTTTCTCCCCAGGTCAAACAGTCCCTCAACTGGTGGCTGATGTCACCTCTCATCTCCCAGGGCAGGTCCTTCTTTTCAGTTCACTGGCAGGTGGTGATGATGGACGCCAGCCTGCTCAGCTGGGGTGCGGTGTTTCGTCATCTGACTGTTCAGGGTCGTTGATTGGCACAGGAGTCCTCTCTGCCGATCAATGTCCTCGAGATTTGGGCCATCTTTCTATCCCTTCTTCACTGGGAAAGGATTCTCCGGGGTCCTGCAAATCAAATCCAGACGCACAATGCCACAGCAGTGACATATGTCAATCACCAGGGGGGGACTCGGAGTTCTCTGGCCTCGGCCAAGGTATCCAAGATCCTCCTTTGGGCAGAGGCAATGGTCTGTGCAGTGTGAGTACTGAGGCTCCATACTACAGGTGTGATGTAGTGACATCATTGTGCCTGCAGTGTACGGAGTCTGACTCAGAAGCGAAGGCTGAATAGTGGATCAGGAGCTTTTGACTCACTGATTCACTAATCTATTCAGCGGTATCACCGTCATGGGAATGTGGATATCACTGAAATTGTGATGATGGGAAGGAGTGGGTGACAATACCACACCCCACTGAGCCTGTCAATTCATAGGCATCATAGCAACCGAGTGGGCTACCATTTTGGATGATACACTCCTGCCTATCCAACTATCGTATGGTAAATATCTCATAGATCCTGGGTTCATTAGTATCTGCACCAAGAATGAGGCTAAGCGAGTATTGTATTAATTAACTGTCGGTGTTCGGAGGTAGTCAGTGAGGTGGATGGTACCATATTGTGCATGTAGGGGACAGTACTGTGGGAACATTAGAAAGTGGGGGGATGGCAGTACTGTGGGGACATTATACTGTGTGTGGCGGTACTATGAGAACCTTATCCTGCGTGTGGTGAGATGGAGGTACTGTAGGAACATTATACTGTGTGGGGGGTATAGCGGTAGTGTGAAAATACCTTTTTTACGAGAGATGCCAGTACTGTGGAAACATTATACTGTGTGAGTGCCATCATATATATATTGCATAAGGGGTGTAAAAAGGAGAGTCATAAAAAAGACTCCTCAGGGTTGTGCTGCATTTGTACAAAAAGACTGCTATCTGCCGTCCAGATGGGACCATGTGACATCAATGGGAAGAGGGAGGGTTTCCAGAGGGAAGAGTCTAGATGGTGCACCTGGTCAGGAGACCTTGATGACGCAGTTACTGATATTATAAAGGCCAGAGCCCCAAAGGCAGAAAAGATTTGGCGCCAAGCAAAGGAAAGGGGTGCAGGGAAGAATCTGAGGTACCAGCTCATGGTAAAGTGCCCGAGACAGCTGGGTGTGGGGCAGAACCCTGCTTACAGGGCATAATGGGGGCATTACACTGTGTGGGGCCAAGAAAGGGGCCCTGTACTAGGAGAACAATCCGTTCCCTCACATCCTGTCCTCCATAGTTGGGTCGTATGTATCTATTACAGGAAACAGAACAGTAGTGTATAACCGGGTCCTTTCGTCAAACTCAATCTGACAGGTGCCCCGCCCCTATCAAAGTGTATCAAAGTGTGTAACCCCTCCCCTCCTCCTGTCAGCCAGCTGTCCCTGAGGCTGGCTGATTTCCCCTTTTGATATAGTTTGATATATTTTAATTTGTTGCAGTTTGATATTATTCCCGTATTTGTGGGATAACACATGTTTATAATTATATCCTAGTCGTGTATTTATTTTACACGTGGTTTATAACACCTCTCTCATTTGTTTTATATTAGATTTTATACGTAGCTCGAGTTTGATTCTGTAAGCTGTGTTTTATTCACAGTGTACAGATATAGTGCAGAACTTTGTTTTCTAACACAACCAGCTGTTTATTTGTGTTTCTACTGACCATTAACTAAATGTTTATTTTAACAAACAGAAGAGACAGATTTTCTGTTTGTACCTGTATTGTACCTGTAGGGTTATGTAGGGTTATCTGCGGGTCAGAGGTTTATAACACCTAGGTCAATTGTTGTTGTATTCGCTTTCCCAATAAATGTTTATTTTCACAAACAGAAGAGACAGATTTTCTGTTTGTACCTGTATTGTACCTGTAGGGTTATCTGCGGGTCAGTGGTTTATAACACCTAGGTCATTTGTTTTTGTTCTGTAAGCTGTGTTTATTCACAGTGTACCAGATTTTCTCTTTTGTGCATATATATATATATATATATATATATATATATATAATATGCCCCAATGTTACAACACAAGCAAGTAAGAAGCGGTGTGTTTTATACGAATATAAATTTTATTTCTCACAATAAAACAACATCTCAAAGACATTTCAATACTATAAAAATTCTTACAGAATATGAAAAGTAAAAAATTCTTACAGAATATAAAAAGTAAAAACATTAATACATCTCAAAGACATTTCAATACTATAAAAATTCTTACAGAATATAAAAAGTAAAAACATTAAATAGTACAATGAACATACATCATTACACTTCTTACAAAATAATTAATATAGCGTTACAAGGCGTGTACAGCATTTATCCAGTACATTCTTTACATCGTGAGCCACATGGTTTGTAGCATCGGTAGAGACCTTTTTTTAGGTAGCAGAGTTCCGCGTGTGGTACCTAATGACGGGGAATGTAAAGATTGAATTGTACGGGGCGCCGTAGCTAACTTCAGCGGTGTAGATACAGAGCGTGTCTCACTGTTGGTAATTTTTAATTAATCTAAAAGCTTCCTAGTAGCGGGGTTGCCCACAACTGTAGACGGCATATTTAGCTCGGCCATAGCCTGCATAAATGAATCCCAACCCGGCGGTAAATTTCTACTGTTCAGAGCATGGCTCTGCGTTGTACTACGTACCAAATCCAGTAAGTTAGACCCTGGTATTACGGATCCTTTGAAAATAAATTCAGCATTATTATTCCATGCTGTAACATTTTTATTCTGCAGCAGCCTCTTTAGTAAAAATTCAGCATTCTTTTTATATCTTTGGTTTATATGGCCGACAATTTCCGCGATCTGATGATTTTTATCAGAGTCGGTATTTGGCAATTGTTGCTGACCAGGATCAGGAGTGCTAACGAGATTTAAAGCCGTTACTTCTTTTGAGCTGTGTCGCGTATGTACCAAGTAGCGTTGTAGCACAGAGCTATACATTTTAATTTTCACATCATCGGGAATGTCACGACGCTGTAAAATGTCGCTAATTTCACCATCAAGGCGGCGAATAACACTGTCGCGTATGTTATCTGTAGTACCGGGTCTTAGTTTGTCTAGCTCCTGTTTGGGGACTAGATACATTTTCGCTGCATGCTCCATTATCTTCCGGCGATCAGGCTTGTTAGTAGTGTATAATCGGGTCCTTTCGTCAAACTCAATCTGACAGGTGCCCCGCCCCTATCAAAGTGTATCAAAGTGTGTAACCCCTCCCCTCCTCCTGTCAGCCAGCTGTCCCTGAGGCTGGCTGATTTCCCCTTTTGATATAGTTTGATATATTTTAATTTGTTGCAGTTTGAGATTATTCCCGTATTTGTGGGATAACACATGTTTATAATTATATCCTAGTCGTGTATTTATTTTACACGTGGTTTATAACACCTTTCTCATTTGTTTTATATTAGATTTTATATGTAGCTCGAGTTTGATTCTGTAAGCTGTGTTTTATTCACAGTGTACAGATATAGTGCAGAACTTTGTTTTCTAACACAACCAGCTGTTTATTTGTGTTTCTACTGACCATTAACTAAATGTTTATTTTCACAAACAGAAGAGACAGATTTTCTGTTTGTACCTGTATTGTACCTGTAGGGTTATGTAGGGTTATCTGCGGGTCAGAGGTTTATAACACCTAGGTCAATTGTTGTTGTATTCGCTTTCCCAATAAATGTTTATTTTCACAAACAGAAGAGACAGATTTTCTGTTTGTACCTGTATTGTACCTGTAGGGTTATGTAGGGTTATCTACGGGTCAGTGGTTTATAACACCTAGGTCATTTGTTTTTGTTCTGTAAGCTGTGTTTATTCACAGTGTACCAGATTTTCTCTTTTGTGCCTATATATATATACAGTGGGGCAAAAAAGTATTTAGTCAGTCAGCAATAGTGCAAGTTCCACCACTTAAAAAGATGAGAGGCGTCTGTAATTTACATCATAGGTAGACCTCAACTATGGGAGACAAACTGAGAAAAAATAATCCAGAAAATCACATTGTCTGTTTTTTTAACATTTTATTTGCATATTATGGTGGAAAATAAGTATTTGGTCAGAAACAAAATTTCATCTCAATACATTGTAATATATCCTTTGTTGACAATGACAGAGGTCAAACGTTTTCTGTAAGTCTTCACAAGGTTGCCACACACTGTTGTTGGCATGTTGGCCCATTCCTCCATGCAGATCTCCTCTAGAGCAGTGATGTTTTTGGCTTTTCGCTTGGCAACACGGACTTTCAACTCCCTCCAAAGGTTTTCTATAGGGTTGAGATCTGGAGACTGGCTAGGCCACTCCAGGACCTTGAAATGCTTCTTACGAAGCCACTCCTTCGTTGCCCTGGTGGTGTGCTTTGGATCATTGTCATGTTGAAAGACCCAGCCACGTTTCATCTTCAATGCCCTTGCTGATGGAAGGAGGTTTGCACTCAAAATCTCACGATACATGGCCCCATTCATTCTTTAATGTACCCGGATCAGTCGTCCTGGCCCCTTTGCAGAGAAACAGCCCCAAAGCATGATGTTTCCACCACCATGCTTTACAGTAGGTATGGTGTTTGATGGATGCAACTCAGTATTCTTTTTCCTCCAAACACGACAAGTTGTGTTTCTACCAAACAGTTCCAGTTTGGTTTCATCAGACCATAGGACATTCTCCCAAAACTCCTCTGGATCATCCAAATGCTCTCTAGCAAACTTCAGACGGGCCCGGACATGTACTGGCTTAAGCAGTGGGACACGTCTGGCACTGCAGGATCTGAGTCCATGGTGGCGTAGTGTGTTACTTAAGGTAGGCCTTGTTACATTGGTCCCAGCTCTCTGCAGTTCATTCACTAGGTCCCCCCGCGTGGTTCTGGGATTTTTGCTCACCGTTCTTGTGATCATTCTGACCCCACGGGGTGGGATTTTGCGTGGAGCCCCAGATCGAGGGAGATTATCAGTGGTCTTGTATGTCTTCCATTTTCTAATTATTGCTCCCACTGTTGATTTCTTCACTCCAAGCTGGTTGGCTATTGCAGATTCAGTCTTCCCAGCCTGGTGCAGGGCTACAATTTTGTTTCTGGTGTCCTTTGACAGCTCTTTGGTCTTCACCATAGTGGAGTTTGGAGTCAGACTGTTTGAGGGTGTGCACAGGTGTCTTTTTATACTGATAACAAGTTTAAACAGGTGCCATTACTACAGGTAATGAGTGGAGGAAAGAGGAGACTCTTAAAGAAGAAGTTACAGGTCTGTGAGAGCCAGAAATCTTGATTGTTTGTTTCTGACCAAATACTTATTTTCCACCATAATATGCAAATAAAATGTTAAAAAAACAGACAATGTGATTTTCTAGATTTTTTTTTCTCAGTTTGTCTCCCATAGTTGAGGTCTACCTATGATGTAAATTACAGACGCCTCTCATCTTTTTAAGTGGTGGAACTTGCACTATTGCTGACTGACTAAATACTTTTTTGCCCCACTGTATATATATATATAATATGCCCCAATGTTACAACACAAGCAAGTAAGAAGCAGTGTGTTTTATACGAATATAAATTTTATTTCTCACAATAAAACAGCATCTCAAATTTTAAGTTAGCTAACAGCATGATGCTGACAAATCCATCTTTGCGGAATCTGATAACAACGCACTGAACAAAGGGCTGAGCCTGAAAATCTTGATGTCACAAAATCTGATACGATTCGATCATTATTCTGCAAGTCAGACGTGAAATGCTGTAAAACCTTCTTAAATGGAAAGCCTCGCGCTAAATGGTATAATACATATATGCAATAATGACCGCATACACGGCTATAAAAATCTTGAATTTGTGCGCTCTGATAACAATAAGAATAACAATTCTTGTTCAGGAATGTCACAAAAGCGCGTGGAAAGATAATATTATCCGCACGGAAGCCGTAACTGTCAAAAAATATGCCCGTCTTATCATCGCAGAGTACGATTAATATCCAGTGGCGACCAGCTTGATTCGCCGGGTCTGTATTCACAATATATGCCGCGGGTCTCTGAGTCACTCTTTCTTCCGGAAGCAAATCACACAGAAACACACCGGCGAATATGCGGTCTGTATAATTATCGGACCGCGCTACAACTGTAAGCTGCATACTGTCCATCGTTGCTTAATTAAAATCGTACAAGATCTCTCGCCTGTTATTAATTTCCAGAATGGTGTGGTTGACTGCAAAGACAATCATATTTATCGTGTGGGGTGTCGCTATCGCAAAGCGGACTTCAGCACGCAGATTACCTGTTTTAATGAGCGAGAAATGACCTCCAGGCTCTTGATCAGGCGATAAATCAAAAGCAAATAGCGTGAAGCCAGCCATAAATTCTTCACGATCTATCGCCATGGCACAATCAGCCTTTTGCTTGCCCGATATATGGGCAAGCGCCATATATTCTCTGATGGCTAAATCAGCATTAAAATTAGGATTATAAGGCCTCGCTGGTATCTGCTGACCATCCAGATATAATGCCGCGTGGTTGACGTGGTAGTGGTGAAAGTCCAGCGGGTTTTTTGTATAAGAACCGCTGAAGCCCTCATTATCTACAAACCCCAATATAACAGTTTTTGGTATCTGTCCTAGGAAGAGGTTCTCGTGGTTCGTGATCCGTGTCCCTGCGGCGATGCTGTACACTTTCAGGCATGTTCGGTCAACAGCGTACTTGGCTGTTGCGGCTAGGAGGGCCTGGCTGTGGCCGATTCGGACAGCCGGAGATACCTGCACTCTTTTCACATAGAGAGCCGCCTGCGAGATTTGTACCTTCAGCGGCTCGGCTTCTGCGGACATGAGGCAGAAAGTATCCTTATTTCTTGACAGCTTAACCTTAAGGTCAAGGCCGTTCAATATTAACTTTGGCTGGTTAAATATATCCCCAAAAATGGGCCCCAAAAGATCGATGGGTTTTGAGCGAGAAGCGGCACTGGCTCTTTTGATAAATCCCGCATTTGCGCCATCCAGGCGCCTGTCATTATGCCCCGCAGTGTCTTTATAGAACAAACCGGCTGTAAATTGTGATGCCAGCGTCTGTGAACTGTAATATAAAAGGGTCTCTATGTACGCTCTATAGCTGTAGAGATTGTCCGATTGTGAGATAAGTCGGTCTCCCAGAGTAATATCGACCTGGTTAAAAAGAGTGGCTAGAGGGTAGTTTATGAGCGCCACACGCGCACCATCGGCGATGGCCATATTATCCTGCTTCACGATGCGACAGCTTATGTACAGCAGCGTGTTGTTCAGATCATAATAATAATCACCGCTACCAGATATGTAAAACTCCAACGGTCCATTGTCTGACAGAGCAGCAACCGGCTGTACTTCTACAAATAGAGATTTCTCAATGCTTGTTTGAGTCGGTGGTACAGCAAAAATATCCAGTTCAGATTTTGCGCACTCTACAGAAGCGTCATGCAGGAAAGCCATGATAACTGATTAGAAGATGTCGTCCGCAGAGCGTCTTACTCGTTTCTGACGGGTGCGTCTCTTGGATGTAGTTTTATTCATGAGCATCGGCGGTAAAGGAGGGCAAATGCGCCGCTTTCTTTTTTGGGCTTTTTTAGCGACATATGTTGTGAATTCTGTGGCTGAATTCACTCCTGTGGTCACAAGTGGTACTGCAGCTTCTGAGCTTCCTCCCTCAGGTGTTCTGGTGAGCTCGTTAACTGCTTCATTACTTAACTCCGCCTGATGCTGCTATCCTTGCTCCTTGTCAATGTTTCAGTGTTGGATCTGAGCTTCTCCTGATTGTTCCTGTGACCTGCTGCTCTGTATAGCTAAGTGCTTTTTGCTTTTTTGTTGCTTTTTTTCTGTCCAGCTTGTCTTTTGTTTTGCTGGAAGCTCTGAGACGCAAAGGGTGTACCGCCGTGCCGTTAGTTCGGCACGGTGGGTTTTTTTTGCCCCCTTTGCGTGGTTTTGCTTTAGGGTTTTTTGTAGACTGCAAAGTTCGCTTTACTGTCCTCGCTCTGTCCTAGAATATCGGGCCCCACTTTGCTGAATCTATTTCATCCCTACGTTTTGTCTTTTCATCTTACTCACAGTCATTAAATGTGGGGGGCTGCCTTTTCCTTTGGGGAATTTCTCTGGGGCAAGTCAGGCCTATTTTTCTATCTTCAGGCTAGCTAGTTTCTTAGGCTGTGCCGAGTTGCCTAGGTAGTTGTTAGGCGCAATCCACAGCCGCTTTTAGTTGTGTTTAGGATAGGATCAGGTGTGCAGTCTACAGAGTTTCCACGTCTCAGAGCTCGTTCTTGTATTTTTGGGTATTTGTCAGATCACTGTGTGCGCTCTGATCGCTAAGCACACTGTGTTTCTGGATTGCCTTCATAACACCTGTCATTAGCAAACATAACAGTACAAGGAGCCAACTAATGATTCTCAATAGAGGGAAAGAAAAAGTTCTGACATCATTTTTTTTTTTTTTTTTTCTTTTCTGCTCTGTGTTCACTTTTTTTTTCCCCCTAGACATTTGGGTGATTCTGGACACAGGTGTGGACATGGATATTCAGGGTCTGTGCTCTTCAATGGATAATCTCGTTATAAATGTACAAAAAATTCAAGATACTATTGATCAGAAATCTATGTTAGAACCAAGAATTCCTATTCCTGATTTGTTTTTTGGAGATAGAACTAAGTTTCTAAGTTTCAAAAATAATTGTAAGCTATTTCTGGCCTTGAAACCTCATTCTTCTGGTAATCCTATTCAACAGGTTTTAATTATTATTTCTTTTTTGCGCGGCGACCCTCAAGACTGGGCATTTTCTCTTGCGCCAGGAGACCCTGCATTGAGTAGTGTCGATGCGTTTTTCCTGGCGCTCGGATTGCTGTACGATGAGCCTAATTCAGTGGATCAGGCTGAGAAAAATTTGCTGGCTTTGTGTCAGGGTCAGGATGATATAGAAGTATATTGTCAGAAATTTAGGAAATGGTCAGTACTCACTCAGTGGAATGAATCTGCGCTGGCAGCTTTGTTCAGAAAGGGTCTCTCTGAGGCTCTTAAGGATGTCATGGTGGGATTTCCTATGCCTGCTGGTTTGAATGAGTCTTTGTCTTTGGCCATTCAGATCGGTCGACGCTTGCGCGAGCGTAAATCTGTGCACCATTTGGCGGTACTGCCTGAGGTTAAACCTGAGCCTATGCAGTGCGATAGGACTATGACTAGAGTTGAACGGCAGGAATACAGACGTCTGAATGGTCTGTGTTTCTACTGTGGTGATTCCACTCATGCTATTTCTGATTGTCCTAAGCGCACTAAGCGGTCCGCTAGGTCTGCCGTCATTGGTACTGTACAGTCCAAATTCCTTCTGTCCATTACCTTGATATGCTCTTTGTCGTCGTTTTCTGTCATGGCGTTTGTGGATTCGGGCGCTGCCCTGAATCTGATGGATTTGGATTATGCTAAACGTTGTGGGTTTTTCTTGGAGCCTTTGCGGTGTCCTATTCCATTGAGAGGAATTGATGCTACACCTTTGGCCAAGAATAAACCTCAATACTGGGCCCAGCTGACCATGTGCATGGCTCCTGCACATCAGGAAGTTATTCGCTTTCTGGTGTTGCATAATCTGCATGATGTGGTCGTGTTGGGGTTGCCATGGCTACAAACCCATAATCCAGTATTGGATTGGAATTCCATGTCGGTATCCAGCTGGGGTTGTCAGGGGGTACATGGTGATGTTCCATTTTTGTCGATTTCGTCATCCACCCCTTCTGAGGTCCCAGAGTTCTTGTCTGATTATCAGGATGTATTTGAAGAGCCCAAGTCCGATGCTCTACCTCCGCATAGGGATTGTGATTGTGCTATCAATTTGATTCCTGGTAGTAAATTCCCTAAAGGTCGATTATTTAATTTATCCGTGCCCGAACACGCCGCTATGCGCAGTTATGTGAAGGAATCCCTGGAGAAGGGACATATTCGCCCATCGTCATCACCACTGGGAGCAGGGTTCTTCTTTGTAGCCAAGAAGGATGGTTCGCTGAGACCGTGTATTGATTACCGCCTTCTTAATAAGATCACTGTTAAATTTCAGTATCCCTTGCCATTGTTATCTGACTTGTTTGCTCGGATTAAGGGGGCTAGTTGGTTCACTAAGATAGATCTTCGTGGTGCGTATAATCTGGTGAGAATCAGGCAAGGAGATGAATGGAAAACTGCATTCAATACGCCCGAGGGTCATTTTGAGTATCTAGTGATGCCGTTCGGACTTGCCAATGCTCCATCTGTGTTTCAGTCTTTTATGCATGACATCTTCCGTGAGTATCTGGATAAATTCCTGATTGTTTACTTGGATGACATTTTGATCTTCTCAGATGATTGGGAGTCTCATGTGAAGCAGGTCAGAATGGTTTTTCAGGTCCTGCGTGCTAACTCTTTGTTTGTGAAGGGATCAAAGTGTCTCTTCGGTGTGCAGAAAGTTTCATTTTTGGGGTTCATCTTTACCCCTTCTACTATCGAGATGGATCCAGTTAAGGTCCAAGCCATCCAGGATTGGATTCAGCCGACATCTCTGAAAAGTCTGCAAAAGTTCCTGGGCTTTGCTAATTTTTATCGTCGCTTCATCTGTAATTTTTCTAGCATTGCCAAACCATTGACCGATTTGACCAAGAAGGGTGCTGATTTGGTTAATTGGTCTTCTGCTGCTGTGGAAGCTTTTCAGGAGTTGAAGCGTCGTTTTTGTTCTGCCCCTGTGTTGTGTCAGCCAGATGTTTCTCTTCCGTTCCAGGTCGAGGTTGATGCTTCTGAGATTGGAGCAGGGGCGGTTTTGTCACAGAGAGGTTCTGATTGCTCAGTGATGAAACCATGTGCTTTCTTTTCCAGGAAGTTTTCGCCCGCTGAGCGTAATTATGATGTGGGCAATCGAGAGTTGCTGGCCATGAAGTGGGCATTCGAGGAGTGGCGTCATTGGCTTGAAGGAGCTAAGCATCGCGTGGTGGTATTGACTGATCATAAGAACTTGACTTATCTCGAGTCTGCCAAGCGCTTGAATCCTAGACAGGCCCGTTGGTCGTTATTTTTTGCCCGCTTCGACTTTGTGATTTCGTACCTTCCGGGCTCTAAAAATGTGAAGGCGGATGCTCTGTCTAGGAGTTTTGTGCCCGACTCTCCGGGTTTATCTGAGCCAGCGGGTATCCTCAAGGAAGGAGTCATTGTGTCTGCCATCTCCCCTGATTTGCGGCGGGTGCTGCAAAAATTTCAGGCGAATAAACCTGATCGTTGTCCAGCAGAGAAACTGTTCGTCCCTGATAGGTGGACTAATAAACTTATCTCTGAACTTCATTGTTCGGTGTTGGCTGGTCATCCTGGAATCTTTGGTACCAGAGAGTTAGTGGCTAGATCCTTCTGGTGGCCATCTCTGTCACGGGATGTACGTACTTTTGTGCAGTCCTGTGGGATTTGTGCTAGGGCTAAGCCCTGCTGTTCTCGTGCCAGTGGGTTGCTTTTGCCCTTGCCGGTCCCAAAGAGGCCTTGGACACATATTTCGATGGATTTCATTTCTGACCTTCCCGTTTCTCAAAAGATGTCAGTCATTTGGGTGGTCTGTGATCGCTTTTCTAAAATGGTCCATCTGGTGCCCTTGGCTAAATTGCCTTCCTCCTCTGATTTGGTACCTTTGTTCTTTCAGCATGTGGTTCGGTTGCATGGCATTCCTGAGAATATTGTTTCTGACAGAGGTTCCCAGTTTGTTTCAAGGTTTTGGCGAGCCTTTTGTGGTAGGATGGGCATTGACCTATCCTTTTCCTCGGCTTTCCATCCTCAGACTAATGGCCAGACCGAACGAACCAATCAGACCTTGGAAACATATCTGAGATGTTTTGTTTCTGCAGACCAGGATGATTGGGTGTCCTTTTTGCCGTTGGCTGAGTTCGCCCTTAATAATCGGGCCAGCTCGGCTACCTTGGTTTCTCCATTTTTTTGCAATTCTGGGTTCCATCCTCGTTTCTCTTCAGGACAGGTTGACTCTTCGGACTGTCCTGGTGTGGATTCTGTGGTGGATAGGTTGCAGCAGATCTGGACTCAGGTAGTGGACAATTTGATCTTGTCCCAGGAGAAAGCTCAACTTTTCGCTAATCGTAGACGCCGTGTGGGTCCCCGACTTCGTGTTGGGGATCTGGTTTGGTTATCTTCTCGTCATATTCCTATGAAGGTTTCCTCTCCTAAATTTAAACCTCGTTTTATTGGTCCGTATAGGATTTCTGAGGTTCTCAATCCTGTGTCTTTTCGTTTGACCCTCCCAGACTCCTTTTCCATACATAATGTATTCCATAGGTCGTTGTTGCGGAGATACGTGGCACCTATGGTTCCATCTGTTGAGCCTCCTGCCCCGGTTTTGGTGGAGGGGGAATTGGAGTATATTGTGGAGAAGATTTTGGATTCTCGTGTTTCTAGACGGAAACTCCAGTATCTGGTTAAATGGAAGGGTTATGCTCAGGAAGATAATTCCTGGGTTTTTGCCTCTGATGTTCATGCTTCCGATCTTGTTCGTGCCTTTCATGCGGCTCATCCTGGTCGGCCTGGGGGCTCTGGTGAGGGTTCGGTGACCCCTCCTCAAGGGGGGGGTACTGTTGTGAATTCTGTGGCTGAATTCACTCCTGTGGTCACGGGTGGTACTGCGGCTTCTGAGCTTCCTCCCTCAGGTGTTCTGGTGAGCTCGTTGGCTGCTTCATTACTTAACTCCGCCTGATGCTGCTATCCTTGCTCCTTGTCAATGTTTCAGTGTTGGATCTGAGCTTCTCCTGATTGTTCCTGTGACCTGCTGCTCTGTATAGCTAAGTGCTTTTTGCTTTTTTGTTGCTTTTTTTCTGTCCAGCTTGTCTTTTGTTTTGCTGGAAGCTCTGAGACGCAAAGGGTGTACCGCCGTGCCGTTAGTTCGGCACGGTGGGTTTTTTTTGCCCCCTTTGCGTGGTTTTGCTTTAGGGTTTTTTGTAGACTGCAAAGTTCGCTTTACTGTCCTCGCTCTGTCCTAGAATATCGGGCCCCACTTTGCTGAATCTATTTCATCCCTACGTTTTGTCTTTTCATCTTACTCACAGTCATTAAATGTGGGGGGCTGCCTTTTCCTTTGGGGAATTTCTCTGGGGCAAGTCAGGCCTATTTTTCTATCTTCAGGCTAGCTAGTTTCTTAGGCTGTGCCGAGTTGCCTAGGTAGTTGTTAGGCGCAATCCACAGCCGCTTTTAGTTGTGTTTAGGATAGGATCAGGTGTGCAGTCTACAGAGTTTCCACGTCTCAGAGCTCGTTCTTGTATTTTTGGGTATTTGTCAGATCACTGTGTGCGCTCTGATCGCTAAGCACACTGTGTTTCTGGATTGCCTTCATAACACCTGTCATTAGCAAACATAACAGACATAGATTATCCCAGAGCCGTCTTGCTGGGTTGGTGTATTTATCCTTTTCATAAGGGCAGTCGATGCTGATGTCACGGCATCTGCAGCGATGTTCCGGGCAGCCGTCCGAACGTGTGGTTTTACTAATTCTAAGCCTTTTCTGAAAAGCGGCACGGCGCGACGAAATAAACCTTTAAATAGCCCTGCCAGGCCAGAGCCATACATGTACTCGCTCCCGCGGAATCCCTCTAGCCCGTGCCCCGACTGGGCAGTATAGTAGCGGGCATAAACAGCAGGATCTCCGTACACCCTTTGAGACAGCATTTTATCGTGTCAATGCTGGCGAGGTCTAAAATGTAATCGCACTATACACTTGCCGTATCTGAATTTAACCGGCGTGCCCTGGTCCGACATGACTGTAATGTTTATGGAGTCAAAGTGTTGCTTGCACTTTTTAATGCTGATTTAGCCATCAGAGAATATATGGCGCTTGCCCATATATCGGGCAAGCAAAAGGCTGATTGTGCCATGGCGATAGATCGTGAAGAATTTATGGCTGGCTTCACGCTATTTGCTTTTGATTTATCGCCTGATCAAGAGCCTGGAGGTCATTTCTCGCTCATTAAAACAGGTAATCTGCGTGCTGAAGTCCGCTTTGCGATAGCGACACCCCACACGATAAATATGATTGTCTTTGCAGTCAACCACACCATTCTGGAAATTAATAACAGGCGAGAGATCTTGTACGATTTTAATTAAGCAACGATGGACAGTATGCAGCTTACAGTTGTAGCGCGGTCCGATAATTATACAGACCGCATATTCGCCGGTGTGTTTCCGTGTGATTTACTTCCGGAAGAAAGAGTGACTCAGAGACCCGCGGCATATATTGTGAATACAGACCCGGCGAATCAAGCTGGTCGCCACTGGATATTAATCGTACTCTGCGATGATAAGACGGGCATATTTTTTAACAGTTACGGCTTCCGTGCGGATAATATTATCTTTCCACGCGCTTATGTGACATTCCTGAACAAGAATTGTTATTCTTATTGTTATCAGAGCGCACAAATTCAAGATTTGTATAGCCGTGTATGCGGTCATTATTGCATATATGTATTATACCATTTAGCGCGAGGCCTTCCATTTAAGAAGGTTTTACAGCATTTCACGTCTGACTTGCAGAATAATGATCGAATCGTATCAGATTTTGTGACATCAAGATTTTCAGGCTCAGCCCTTTGTTCAGTGCGTTGTTATCAGATTCCGCAAAGATGCATTTGTCAGCATCATGCTGTTAGCTAACTTAAAATTTGAGATGCTGTTTTATTGTGAGAAATAAAATTTATATTCGTATAAAACACACCGCTTCTTACTTGCTTGTGTTGTAACATTGGGGCATATTATATATATATATATATAGAGAGAGAGAGAGAGAGAGAGAGAGAGAGAGAGAGAGAGAGAGAGAGAGAGAGAGAGAGAGAGAGAGAGAGAGAGAGAGAGAGAGGCACAAAAGAGAAAATCTGGTACACTGTGAATAGACACAGCTTACAGAACAAAAAAAAAATGACCTAGGTGTTATAAACCACTGACCCGCAGATAACCCTACATAACCCTACAGGTACAATACAGGTACAAACAGAAAATCTGTCTCTTCTGTTTGTGAAAATAAACATTTATTGGAAAAGCGAATACAACAACAACTGACCTAGGTGTTATAAACCTCTGACCCGCAGATAACCCTACATAACCCTACAGGTACAATACAGGTACAAACAGAAAATCTGTCTCTTCTGTTTGTGAAAATAAACATTTATTGGGAAAGCGAATACAACAACAATTGACCTAGGTGTTATAAACCTCTGACCCGCAGATAACCCTACAGGTACAATACAGGTACAAACAGAAAATCTGTCTCTTCTGTTTGTGAAAATAAACATTTAGTTAATGGTCAGTAGAAACACAAATAAACAGCTGGTTGTGTTATAAAACAAAGTTCTGCACTATATCTGTACACTGTGAATAAAACACAGCTTACAGAATCAAACTCGAGCTACGTATAAAATCTAATATAAAACAAATGAGAAAGGTGTTATAAACCACGTGTAAAATAAATACATGACTAGGATATAATTATAAACCTGTGTTATCCCACAAATACGGGAATAATCTCAAACTGCAACAAATTAAAATATATCAAACTATATCAAAAGGGGAAATCAGCCAGCCTCAGGGACAGCTGGCTGACAGGAGGAGGGGAGGGGTTACACACTTTGATACACTTTGATAGGGGCGGGGCACCTGTCAGATTGAGTTTGACGAAAGGACCCGATTATACACTACTCAGAGCAAAAACGTTATGATTCTTATAAAGTGGCAACAAAAACCCCAAAGAGTCTTAGTGCAGAAGGGGTTAATGTCCCCACGCTCAGTAATGGGGAATGTTGTGAATTCAGCTTTTGGGCTCCCTCCGGTGGTTGTAGAGGGTAATGCAGTTGTGCCTGGACTGCAGGAGTGGACAGGTGTATCTACTAATTGCAAAACTGACTGGGGTATATAGCTTTGCTGGATCCTTTAGTCAGTGCCAGTTGTCCATTGTTCTTGAAGGATTCACTTCCCTGCTGGTCTCTCCAGTTTGCTGTGTTTTTCTACAAAGATAAGTCCTGGCTTTGTTTTTGCTGTCCACCTGCAGTGGACCTTATAGTTCTGTGCATTTTCATGTTTTTGTCTTGTCCAGCTTGGTCTGTGAAAGATTTTTTGCAGCCTAGCTATTTCTCTGGAGATGCAGATATACCCCCCATGTCTTTAGTCAGATGTGGTGATCTGTATTTTCTGCGGTGGATATTTTCTAGTGTTTTTATACTGACCGCATAGTACTCTGTTCTATTCTTTCTTTTTAACTAGTATGGTCTCCTATGCTAAAATCTGATTTCATATCTGCGTATGTTATTTCCCTCTCCATTCACAGTCAATATTTGTGGGGGGCTATCTATCCTTTGGGGATTTTCTCTGAGGCAAGATAGGTTTCCTGTTTCTGTCTTTAGGGGTAGTTAGATCTTAGGCTGTGCCGAGGGGTCTAGGGAGTGTTAGGTACCCCCCACGGCTACTTTTAGTTGCGCTGCTAGGTTCAGGGTTTGCGGTCAGTACAGGGACCACCTTCTCCAGAGTACGTCTCATGCTGCTCCAAGGCCACCAGATCATAACAGGGGAATCTCCACATACCTCCACCTGCAGAGCCGCACTCCACATATATGGCTGCTCTGTGCGCACAGGACCTGTGATGAGGTCACAGGAGGGAGGAGTCAGTTGTCACGTGATCCGCAGTGAAGACGCTACATGGAGACTTCTCCTCAGTCCAGAGGTGTGTCTAGGGTTTCTGGCACCCGGGGCAAGAATTCATTTTGGCGCCCCCCCAGGACATATGCGATTTGCACACTTAGTCATGTACCCACGAGCCGCTCTCTAATGCTCTCAATGATCAGTGAAAAACAGAGAGAAGCAGAAGAGAAGCTTGTTGTCACATGACCACAAGTATGAAAATCACATGAGTGAAGTGTCCATGTGACGACTACTGGAACCTGCAGAGCTGAATCCTGACATCGCAGCTTCTGAATTCTCACAACTAATGCATTGCACACTTTTAGGATTCTCCCTTGCCTGTGGACAGTCATGTCAGCAGAAGCATGCGATTTGTATACCTCTGGCCACATTCCGACTAGACGTGCCCGGCCTCGCTCAGTTCATTTTCATTGAGTGAGGCCACACATGTCTAGTCAGCACGTGACCGCATGTATCTAAATCGCCAGCACGAGAGAATCCTGACAGCGTACAGGGCGCACTGTGAGAACTCAGAAGTCTGCAGTCACAAAGAATAACTGCAAACTCATTACAAACCTGGAAACCCCTTAGTGACAGAGCCAATTTGGTACTTAATGACCAAGCCAATTTTTGCAATTCTGACCACTGTCACTTTATGAGGTTATAACTCTGGAACGCTTCAACGGATCCCGCTGATTCTGAGATTGTTTTTTCGTGACATATTGTACTTCATGTTAGTGGTAACATTTCTTCGATATTACTTGCGATTATTTATGAAAAAAACGGAAATATGGTGAAAATGTTTAAAATTTTGCAATTTTCAAACTTTGTATTTTTATGCCCTTAAATCAGAGAGATATGTCACAAAAAATAGTTAATAAATAACATTTCCCACATGTCTACTTTACATCAGCACAATTTTGGAAAGAACATTTTTTTTTTGTTAGGGAGTTATAAGGGTTAAAAGTTGACCAGCAATTTCTCATTTTTACAACACCTTTTTTTAGGGACCACATCACATTTGAAGTCATTTTGACGGGTCTATATGATAGAAAATAACGAAGTGTGACACCATTCTAAAAACTACACCCCTCAAGGTTCTCAAAACCACATTCAAGAAGTTTATTAACCCTTTACGTGCTTCACAGGAACTGAAACGATGTGGAAGGAAAAAATGAACATTTAACTTTTTTTTGCAAACATTTTAATTCAGAACCATTTTTTTTTATTTTCACAAGTGTAAAACAGAAATGTAACCATAAATTTTGTTATGAAATTTCTCCTGAATACGCCAATACCCCATATGTGGGGGTAAACCACTGTTTGGGCGCACCGCAGAGCTTGGAAGTGAAGGAGCGCCGTTTGACTTTTTCAATGCAGAATTGGCTGGAATTGAGATAGGACGCCATGTCACGTTTAGAGGGCCCCTGATGTGCCTAAACAGTGGAAACCCCCCACAAGTGACACCATTTTGTAAACTAGACCCCTTAAGGAACTTATCTAGATGTGTGGTGAGCACTTTGAACCCCCAAGAGCTTCACAGAAGTTTATAACGTAGAGCCGTGAAAATAAAAAATCGCATTTGTTTACACAAAAATGATATTTTCGCCCACAAATTCTTATTTTTACAAGGGTAACAGGAGAAATTAGACCACAAAAGTTGTTGTGCGATTTCTCCTGAATACGTCGATACCCAATATGTGAGGGTAAACCACTGTTTGGGCGCACCACAGAGCTTGGAAGTGAAGGAGCGCCGTTTTACTTTTTCAATGTAGAATTGGCAGGAATTGAGATTGGACGCCATGTCGCGTTTGGAGAGCCCCTGATGTGCCTAAACAGTAGAAACCCCCCACAAGTGACACCATTTTGGAAACTAGACCCCTTAAGGAACTTATCTAGATGTGTGGTGAGCACTTTGAACCCCCATGTGCTTCACAGAAGTTTATAACGTTGAGCCGTGAAAATAAAAAAATTGCATTTTTTCTACAAAAATTATCTTTTTGCCCCCAAATTTTTATTTTCACAAGGGTAACAGGAGAAATTAGACCACAAAAGTTGTAGTGCAATTTCTCCTGAGTACGTCCATATCCAATATGTGGGGGTAAACCACTGTTTGGGCGCACCGCAGAGCTTGGAAGAGAAGGAGTGCCGTATTACTTTTTCAATGTAGAATTGTCTGGAATTGAGATTGGACGCCATGTCGCGTTTGGAGAGCCCCTGATGTGCCTAAACAGTGGAATCCCCCCACAAGTGACCCCATTTTGGAAACTAGACCCCCCATGGAACTTATCTAGATATGTGGTGAGAACTTTGAATGCCCAAGTGCTTCACAGAAGTTTAGAATGCAGAGTCATGAAAATAAAAAATATTTTTTTTTCCACAAAAAAGATATTGTAGCCCCCAAGTTTTTATTTTCACAAGGGTAACAGGAGAAATTGGACTGCAATAGTTGTTGTCCAATTTATCCCGAGTACACTGATGTGCCATGTGTGGGGGTAAACCACTGTTTGGGTGCACGGCAGAGCTCGGAAGGGAAGGAGCGCTGTTTTGGAATGCAGACTTTGATAGAATGGTCTGTGGGCGTTGTGTTGCGATTGCAGAGCCCCTGATGTACCTAAACAGTAGTAACCCCCCACAAGTGACCCCATTTTGGAAACTAGACCCCCCATGGAACTTATCTAGATGTGTGGTGAGAACTTTGAATGCCCAAGTTCTTCACAGAAGTTTAGAATGCAGAGTCGTGAAAATAAAAAAATATTTTTTTCCACAAAAAAGATTTTGTAGCCCCCAAGTTTTTATTTTCACAAGGGTAACAGGAGAAATTGGACTGCAATAGTTGTTGTCCAATTTATCCCGAGTACACTGATGTGCCATGTGTGGGGGTAAACCACTGTTTGGGTGCACGGCAGAGCTCGGAAGGGAAGGAGCGCTGTTTTGGAATGCAGACTTAGATAGAATGGCCTGTGGGCATTATGTTGCGTTTGCAGAGCCCCTGATGTACCTAAACAGTAGTAACCCCCCACAAGTGACCCCATTTTGGAAACTAGACCCCCCAAGGAACTTATCTAGATGTGTGGTGAGAACTTTGAATGCCCAAGTGCTTCACAGAAGTTTAGAATGCATACTGTTTGGGCGCACTGCAGAGCTCAGAATGGAGGGAGCACCATTTGACTTTTTGAGCGCAAAATTGGCTGTCGTGTTTGGAGACCCCCTGATGTAACTAAACAATTCTAGCTCCAACCCTAACCCCAACACACCCCTAACCCTAATCCCAACCTGATCCATAATCCTAATCACTAACCCTAACCATAATCACAACCCTTACCCCAAAACAACCCTAATGTCAACCCTAACCTTAACCCTAATCAAAACCCTAAATCCAACACACCCCTAATCCTAACCTCAAACCTAACCCTAATCCCAATACACCCTTAATCACAACCCTAACCTTAACCCTAATCCCAAACCTAACCCTAATCCCAAGTGTAACCCTAATGCCAACCCTAACACTAATACCAACTCTAATCCAAACCCTAACCCCAAATCTAACCCTAACTTTAGCCCCAACCCTAGCCCTAACTTTAGCCCCAACCCTAACCCTAGCCCTAAGGCTACTTTCACACTTGCGTCGTTTGGCATCCGTCGCAATCCGTCGTTTTGGACAAAAAACGGATCCTCCAAATGTGCCCACAGGATGCGTTTTTTTGCCCATAGACTTGTATTGCCGACGGATCGTGACGGATGGCCACACGTCGCGAACGTCGTGCACTGGATCAGTTGTGTGTCGGCACAAAAAACGTTCAATGTAAGGTTTTTTTGTACGTCATGTCCGCCATTTCTGACCGCTCATGTGTGGCCGTAACTCCGCCCCCTCCTCCCCAGGACATAGATTTGGGCAGCGGATGCGTTGAAAAACTACATCCGCTGCCCACGTTGTGCACAATTTTCACAACGTGCGTCGGTATGTCGGGCCGACGCATTGCGACGGCCCCGTACCGACGTAAGTGTGAAAGAACCCTAACCCTGAATTTAGCCCCAACCCTAACCCTAAATTTAACCCTAGCCCTAACCCTAGCTCTAACCCTAGCTCTAACCCTAGCCCTAACCCTAGCCCTAACCCTAGCCCTAACCCTAATTTTAGCCCCAACTGCTCTTCTCCTGTCGGCCGGCAGATGGCGATAGATGGCGGGCGCACTGCGCATGCGCCCGCCATTTTCTTTTTCCCGGCAGCCAGGAGGAGCAGCAGGAGGATCCAGGGACACCGGTAAGTATAATAGGGTCCCCGAATCCCACTATTTCTCTGTCCTCTGATGTGATCGCACATCAGAGGACAGAGAAATAGTGGGATTCGGGGACCCTATTATACTTACCGGTGTCCCTGGATCCTCCTGCTGCTCCTCCTGGACAGAGAATTACACTTTGATTTTTTTTTTTTTTTTTGCGGTCGCCGGTAAACAGTTAATTACCGGCGATCCCAAAACAGGGGTCGGTAAAACCGACCCCGATCATGTTATTTGGGGTCTCGGCTACCCCCGGCAGCCGAGACCCCAAAGATTCTCCCGGTGCCGGCCGGCGGGCGCACTGCGCATGCGCCCGCCATTTTGAAGATGGCGGCGCCCACCGGGAGCCACGAGGAGCACCGGGGGAGATAGGTGAGTATCGGGGGGCTATCTGGGACCCCTTTTCTCTGTCCTCTGATGTGCGATCACATCGGAGAACAGAGAAATTAAAAAGTGATTGCGTTTTTTTTTTTTTTGCGATCGCTGGTAAACGGTTAATTACCGGCTATCGCAAATGCGGGGTCGGTTAAAAACCCCCCAAATCATGTTCTCTGGGGTCTCGGCTACCCCTGGCAGCCGAGACCCCGGAGAAAATCCGACTCTGGGGGGCGCTATTCACTTTTTCCACAGCGCCGTTAATTAACGGCGCTGTGGTTTAAGTACCCTTAGCGGCCGCCGTTAAAAGGCGTATCGGCGGTCGCTAAGGGGTTAAAGCTCCCAACATAAATAAAAACATGAGACTTAGCATCACACATAACATTTACATCCAGGTACCTTATAGATGACGTCGTCTCTGGAGTCGTTCTCCTTCTTTTCTTCATCTTATCCAGACCCCATGATGAGTTTTCTCATCCACAGCCGTCTCTGTAGACTTCCATCTTCTCCGCTCTTTTGCAGAAAATCTCCACATGATGCCCTTAACCCCTTTACCCCCAAGGGTGGTTTGCACCTTAACCCCTTCCCGACCTTTGACGCACCGTATGCGTCATGAAAACCTGTGCCATTCCGACCTGTGACGCAGCATATGCGTCATGGCTGGATTGGGCTCCTGCAGGCCGGGTGAAAGGGTTAACTCCAATTTCACCCGGCCTGCAGGGACAGGAGGAGTTGTACTTTAGCCCAGGAGGGGTGGCTTCACCCCCCCCCCCCGTGGCTACGATCGCTCTGATTGGCTGTTGAAAGTGAAACTGCCAATCAGAGCGATTTGTAATATTTCACCTAAAAAGCTGGTGAAATATTACAATCCAGCAATGGCCGATGCTGCAATATAATCGGCAATGGCTGGAAACACTGATGTGCCCCCACCCCACCCCACCGATCGCCCCCCCAGCCCTCCAATCTGTGGTCCGCTCCCCTCCGTCCTGTGCTCTGCTCCCCCGTCCTCCTGTCCGCTCCCCCGTGCTCCAATCCCACCCCCCCGTGCTCCAATCCCACCCCCCTGCAGTCCGATCCACCCCCCTGCACTCCGATCCACCCCCCCTCGCACTGCGATCCACCCCCCCGCACTGCGATCCACCCCCCATGCACTCCCCCCACCCCATCATACTTACCGAGCCTCCCGGGGTCCGTCCGTCTTCTTTCCTGGGCGCCGCCATCTTCCAAAATGGCGGGCGCATGCGCAGTGCGCCCGCCGAATCTGCCGGCCGGCAGATTCGTTTAAAGTGCATTTTGATCACTGTGATAAAACCTCACAGTGATCAAAATAAAAAAAATACTAAATGACCCCCCCCTTTGTCACCCCCATAGGTAGGGACAATAATAAAATAAAGAATTTTTTTTTTCTTCCACTAAGGTTGGGATTAGGGTTAGGGTTAGGGCTAGGGTTAGGGCTAGGGTTTCGGTATGTGCACACGTATTCTGGTCCTCTGCGGATTTTTCCGCAGCGGATTTGATAAATCCGCAGTGCTAAACCGCTGCGGATTTATCGCGGATTTACCACGGTTTTTCTGCGCATTTCACTGCGGTTTTACAACTGCGGTTTACTATTGGAGCAGTTGTAAAACCGCTGCGGAATCCGCAGAAAGAAGTGACATGCTGCGGAATGTAAACCCCTGCGTTTCCGTGCAGTTTTTCTGCAGCATGTATACAGCGATTTTTGTTTCCCATAGGTTTACATTGAACTGTAAACCGCAGCGTTTTCCGCAGCGTATGCACATACCTTTAGAATTAGGCTATGTGCACACGGTGCGGATTTGGCTGCGGATCCGCAGCGGATTGGCCGCTGCGGATTCGCAGCAGTGTTCCATCAGGTTTACAGTACCAAGTAAACCTATGGAAAACCAAATCCGCTGTGCCCATGGTGCGGAAAATACAGCGCGGAAACGCTGCGTTGTATTTTCCGCAGCATGTCAATTCTTTGTGCGGATTCCGCAGCGTTTTACACCTGTTCCTCAATAGGAATCCGCAGGTGAAATCCGCACAAAAAAACACTGGAAATCCGCGGTAAATCCACAGGTAAAACGTAGTGCCTTTTACCCGCGGATTTTTCAAAAATGGTGCGGAAAAATCTCACACGAATCCGCAACGTAGGCACATAGCCTTAGGGTTAGGGTTGGAATTAGGGTTGTGGTTAGGGTTGTGATTAGGGTTATGGCTACAGTTGGGATTAGGGTTAGGGGTGTGGGGGGGTTAGTGTTGGAGGTAGAATTGAGGGGTTTCCACTGTTTAGGCACATCAGGGGTCTCCAAACGCAACATGGCGCCACCATTGATTCCAGCCAATCTTGTATTCAAAAAGTCAAATGGTGCTCCCTCACTTCCGAGCCCCGACGTGTGCCCAAACAGTGGTTTACCCCCACATATGGGGTACCAGCATACTCGGGATAAACTGCGCAACAATTATTGGGGTCCAATTTCTCCTGTTACCCTTGTGAAAATAAAAAATTGCTTGCTAAAACATCATTTTTGAGGAAAGAAAAATGATTTTTTATTTTCACGGCTCTGCGTTGTAAACGTCTGTGAAGCACTTGGGGGTTCAAAGTGCTCACCACATATCTAGATAAGTTCCTTGGGGGGTCTAGTTTCCAAAATGGGGTCACTTGTGGGGGGTTTCTACTGTTTAGGCACACCAGGGGCTCTGCAAACGCAACGTGACGCCCGCAGACCATTCCATCAAAGTCTGCATTTCAAAAGTCACTACTTCCCTTCTGAGCCCCGACGTGTGCCCAAACAGTGGTTTACCCCCACATATGGGGTATCACCGTACTCAGGAGAAACTGGACAACAAATATTGCGGTCAAATTTCTCCTGTTACCCTTGGGAAAATGAAAAAATTCTGGGCTAAAAAATTATTTTTGAGGAAAGAAAACGTATTTATTATTTTCACTGCTCTGCGTTATAAACTTCTGTGAAGCACTTGGGGGTTCAAAGTGCTCACCACACATCTAGATAAGTTCCTTTGGGGGTCTAGTTTCCAAAATGGGGTCACTTGTGGGGGGTTTCTACTGTTTAGCCACATCAGGGGCTCTGTAAACGCAACGTGACGCCCGCAGAGCATTCCATCAAAGTCTGCATTTCAAAACATCACTACTTCCCTTCCAAACCCCGACTTGTGCCCAAACAGTGGTTTACCCCCACATATTGGGTATCAGCGTACTCAGGAGAAACTGGACAACTTTTGGGGTCAAACTTCTCCTGTTACCCTTGGGAAAATAAAAAATTGCGGGCTAAAAAATCATTTTTGAGAAAAGAAATTTTTTTTTTATTTTCATGGTTCTGCGTTATAAACTTCTGTGAAGCACTTGGGGGTTCAAAGTGCTCACCACACATCTAGATTAGTTCCTTTGGGGGTTTAGTTTCCAAAATGGGGTCATTTGTGGGGGATCTGCAATGTTTAGGCACACAGGGGCTCTCCAAACGCGACATGGCGTCCGCTAATGATTGGAGCTAATTTTCCATTTAAAAAGTCAAATGGTGCTCCTTCCCTTCCGAGCCTTGCCGTGTGCCCAAACAGTGGTTTACCCCCACATGTGAGGTATCGGCGTACTCGGGAGAAATTGCCCAACAAATTTTACGATCCATTTTATCCTATTGCCCATGTGAAAATGAAAAAATTGAGGCGAAAAGAAATTTTTTGTGAAAAAAAATTACTTTTTCATTTTTACGGATCAATTTGTGAAGCACCTGAGGGTTTAAAGTGCTCACTATGCATCTAGATAAGTTCCTTGGGGCATCTAGTTTCCAAAATGGGGTCACTTGTTGGGGAGCTCCAATGTTTAGGCACACGGGGGCTCTCCAAACACGACATGGTGTCCGCTAAAGAGTGCAGCCAATTTTTCATTCTAAAACTCAAATGGCGCTCCTTCCCTTCCAAGCCCTGCCGTGCGCCCAAACAGTGGTTTACCCCCACATATGAGGTATCAGCGTACTCAGGACAAATTGGACAACAACTTTCGTGGTTCAGTTTCTCCTTTTACCATTGGGAAAATAAAAAAATTGTTGCTAAAAGATCATTTTTGTGACTAAAAAGTTAAATGTTCATTTTTTCCTTCCATGTTGCTTCTGCTGCTGTGAAGCACCTGAAGGGTTAATAAACTTCTTGAATGTGGTTTTGTGCACCTTGAGGGGTGCAGTTTTTAGAATGGTGTCACTTTTGGGTATTTTCAGCCATATAGACCCCTCAAACTGACTTCAAATGTGAGGTGGTCCCTAAAAAAATGGTTTTGTAAATTTTGTTGTAAAAATGAGAAATCGCTGGTCAAATTTTAACCCTTATAACTTCCTAGCAAAAAAAAATTTTGTTTCCAAAATTGTGCTGATGTAAAGTAGACATGTGGGAAATGTTATTTATTAACTATTTTGTGTCACATAACTCTCTGGTTTAACAGAATAAAAATTCAAAATGTGAAAATTGTGAAATTTTAAAAATTTTCGCCAAATTTCCGTTTTTATCACAAATAAACGCAGAATTTATTGACCTAAATTTACCACTAACATGAAGCCCAATATGTCACGAAAAAACAATCTCAGAACCGCTAGGATCCGTTGAAGCGTTCCTGAGTTATTACCTCATAAAGGGATACTGGTCAGAATTGCAAAAAACGGCCAGGTCTTTAAGGTCAAAATAGGCTGGGTCATGAAGGGGTTAATGACCAGGCCAATTTTTACAATTCTGACCACTGTCTCTTTATGAGGTTATAACTATGGAACGCTTCAACGGATTCCCGGTGATTCTGACAGTGTTTTCTCGTGACATATTGTACTTCATGATAGTGGTAAAATTTCTTTGATATTACCTGCGTTTATTTATGAAAAAAACGGAAATTTGGCGAAAATATTGAAAATTTTGCAATTTTCCAACTTTGAATTTTTATGCAATTAAATCACAAAGATATGTCACACAAAATACTTAATAAGTAACATTTCCCACATGTCTACTTTACATCAGCACAATTTTTGAACCAAAATTTTTTTTGTTAGGGAGTTATAAGGGTTAAAAGTTGACCAGCAATTTCTCATTTTTACAACACCATTTTTTTTTTAGGGACCACATCACATTTGAAGTCATTTTGAGGGGTCTATATGATAGAAAATACCCAAGTGTGACACCATTCTAAAAACTACACCCCTCAAGGTGCTCAAAACCACATTAAAAAAATGTTATTAACCCTTCAGGTGTTTTACAGGAATTTTTGGAATGTTTAAAAAAAAAACTAACATTTAACTTTCTTTCACAAAAAATTTACTTCAGATCCAATTTGTTTTATTTTACCAAGGGTAAGAGAAGAAATTGGACCCCAAAAGTTTTTGTAAAATTTGTCCTGAGTACGCGGATACCCTATATGTTGGGGTAAACCACTGTTTGGGCGCATGGCAGAGCTCGGGAGGGAAGGAGCGCAATTTGACATTTCAATGCAAAATTGACTGGAATTGAGATGTATATATTGGTGAGGGCTGATGTAGGCTCCAACATTAGGGTGCCCAGACAGACTTTTTTACAAACTAAAAAACAGGGAACTTTTCCCTGTTTAAATTGTCTGCAGTGCAATAATGTTCAGAAAGGGAACTTGGTTTTCCATCCACATACTGGTAAGGGCATCCCATTACGAGGCTTTTTCACCTGTAATTCCACCTATGTAATTTACATCATCAAATGCCCCTGTGGCCTGGCATATGTTGGAGAGACTACCCAAGCCATACGTGATCGAATTTCTCAGCATAAGTCCAATATACGATGCAACAGGGATCATCTGCCCCTCCCTTACCATTTTCGGACCATGGGCCATGGTATTGCCCAATTACGTTTCCAGGTCTTGGAACAAGTTGACCAAGGCAGGAGGGGGCAGAGTAAGATCAAGCTGCTTAAGAAACGTGAAGCATATTGGATTATCACCCTACAAACTTTGGAACCAAAAGGCCTGAACAGGGACTACAATACGTCCAGCTTCCTTTAAATGTATTTTCTCTTAATGTATACTTTTAAATGCATATGGACATTTGATTGCTGTAACATCCCATTCTCTTTATTTTTCTAGAATCGTTGATCTTCCACTATGTCTCTCTCTTGGCACTCCGTGCTTTACACGGTATAGTATATTAGTCGCTATGGTTTGTATTATCATTTCACACCCAGTGCCTCCCCTCAATCACGCATTCACATTCACATCTTGGCACTATATGTACTCCACCCATTTGTTTAGTGCTTTACATATTACACCCCTAGGATCCGGTGCGCAAACTTATTAAACATTTTTACCCCTCCCCAGGGTTTCTTAGTTATTTCCCACTATGGGCAGGCCCCCAGGACTGAAAATGTCCACTACGTAGCCGCTGTCTTAGTACACAGCTCCCCGCTATGTTAGGTAACTCCGCACTGTGGGCAGGTTGCCAGGACTTAACATATCCATTACAGAGCCGAGATCTCAGTGCACTGCTCCCCGCTTACATGACCGCAAGGAAGTGCGGCGTCACGTGATGCACGATCCCCTTTATCAACCCGGAAGTAGATTCCGGGTTGTCAGTGCATCTGTCTCTCTGGCGGAGTACCGCCGCTCTCGCTGCTTCTCTTCTGACCGGTAAGGCTGGTTTCACATTTGCGTTTTTTGCCGCTGCGTTTTAGCGCAAAAAATGCATGCGTTTTTTCCCCTATACTTAACATTAAAAACGCATGCGTTTTTTTGCATGTGTTTTGCCGCGTTTTGCCGCCGCGTCTTTTCTATGCATGCGTTGTGTTGCAGAAATGCAACATGTAGTAATTTCTAGCGGCGTTTTTTTGCCGCAAAAAAACGCATGCGGTTTTTTGCGGTAAAAAAACATATTGCTGTCTATGTAAACGCATGCGTTTTAATAGAAAAACACAAGAATACACACTAATAAGCCAACCCCAAACCCTAACCCTAAGGGATCCTAACCCTAACCCTATCCCTAAGTGTTAGGGTTAAGGTTAGGATCCCTTAGGGTTAGGGTTAGGATCCCTTAGGGCTAGCGTTAGGGTTAGGATCCCTTAGGGTTAGGGTTGGGGCAGGGGTGAACCTAGCCTCTCTGCTGCCTGAGGCGAACGGAAAAATGCCCCCCCCCCACAGTCCCTGCCTCACTGCCTGTGCACACACATCCCTCCACCGGACCCGGTAATCGCCGCTCGCAGTGGCATAAACCAGGGATTCAAGCTTGAGGAGGCTAATTTGCATATTCCAGGTGCCTTCTGGGAAAAGCGAAGTCTCCCTAAGCTAGAAGATCGTTGGGTACAGCCGGGACCAGTTGCTTGGAAAGCATCACCAAACCAGGGATTCAAGTTTGAGGAGGCTAATTTGCATATTCCAGGTGCCTGTAGGATATTATTGCAAGAGAGCTTGGCTGAGTAGATTACACAAGAAGGAAAACACACAGCAAGTCAGCAGGATCTAGGAGCAACATGGCAGATGTGACAACCTACATGGTGAGCTGCAGCATGTGCTACATGTTCACAGACCGACCAGAAGAAGAATCAAATTTCACCTGTCAGAAGTGTAGACTAGTGGCCCTTTTAGAAGAAAAGGTGCGGGGTCTGGAAGAAAGAATAGCAACTTTGAAACTCATCAAAGAGAATGAAGACTTTCTAGACAGAACAGAAGCATCTCTACTGGTCACAGAAGGTGAAAAAAGTGTCAGAGAACCTCCAAAAGCAGATGAGTGGAAGCATGTGACCAAAAGAAGCAAGAAGACCATGGAGAAATCACCAACCACACAACTGAAGAACCGATATCAAATCTTTGTAGAGGATGAAGATGGCACACCTAAGGATGAAGCAATACCAGCAAGCAAAAAAGAAAAGGGCACACAGCAACAAGTGACAGCAAAAAGTACAGCCAAGAAGCAACGAAGAGTGGTGGTGGTGGGAGACTCACTACTGAGAGGCACAGAAGCAGCCATCTGCAGACCGGACATAACTGCAAGAGAAGTATGCTGCCTTCCAGGTGCGATGATCAAGGATGTGACCGATAGGATACCAAAGCTCTTCAGCTCCAAGGACGTCCACCCATTTCTTCTGATACATGTTGGCACCAATGACACGGCAAGGAAAGACCTACCGACAATCTGCAAAGACTTTGAAGAGTTGGGGAAGAAAGTAAAGGAACTGGATGCACAGGTAGTTTTTTCTTCTATCCTTCCAGTAGACGGGCATGGCACCAGGAGATGGAACAGGATCCTTGATGCAAACAACTGGCTAAGACGATGGTGCAGACAACAAGGATTCGGATTCCTGGACCACGGTGTGAATTACTGGTACGATGGACTCCTCGCCAGAGATGGACTACACCTCAACAAACCTGGGAAACACACATTCGCCAGAAGACTCGCTACACTCATCAGGAGGGCGTTAAACTAGAAGAAGAGGGGACGGGAAGAAAAACATTAGACTTGAACAAAGAAGACCCAGGAAAACATACTCAGATGGGAGGTAAGAACATTTCTAAAACAATCCACAGCGAGGAGATTGGAACAAAACAAAATCCTCTAAACTGCATGCTCGCAAACGCCAGAAGCCTGACAAACAAGATGGAAGAACTAGAAGCAGAAATATCTACAGGTAACTTTGACATAGTGGGAATAACCGAGACATGGTTAGATGAAAGCTATGACTGGGCAGTTAACTTACAGGGTTACAGTCTGTTTAGAAAGGATCGTAAAAATCGGAGAGGAGGAGGGGTTTGTCTCTATGTAAAGTCTTGTCTAAAGTCCACTTTAAGGGAGGATATTAGCGAAGGAAATGAGGATGTCGAGTCCATATGGGTCGAAATTCATGGAGGGAAAAATGGTAACAAAATTCTCATTGGGGTCTGTTACAAACCCCCAAATATAACAGAAACCATGGAAAGTCTACTTCTAAAGCAGATAGATGAAGCTGCAACCCATAATGAGGTCCTGGTTATGGGGGACTTTAACTACCCGGATATTAACTGGGAAACAGAAACCTGTGAAACCCATAAAGGCAACAGGTTTCTGCTAATAACCAAGAAAAATTATCTTTCACAATTGGTGCAGAATCCAACCAGAGGAGCAGCACTTTTAGACCTAATACTATCTAATAGACCTGACAGAATAACAAATCTGCAGGTGGTTGGGCATCTAGGAAATAGCGACCACAATATTGTACAGTTTCACCTGTCTTTCACTAGGGGGACTTGTCAGGGAGTCACAAAAACACTGAACTTTAGGAAGGCAAAGTTTGACCAGCTTAGAGATGCCCTTAATCTGGTAGACTGGGACAATATCCTCAGAAATAAGAATACAGATAATAAATGGGAAATGTTTAAGAACATCCTAAATAGGCAGTGTAAGCGGTTTAT